>NC_072852.1:46979424-47579424 GCF_028858705.1 Grus americana | reverse complement strand
TGAAAGTGTGTTTACCTATTATTAAATTAAAAAAAATAAATAAAATAAAATAAAACAAAAACTAAGTAGATCTCGTTTTTTCTATACCTTGCATCTTGGAGGATAAGGTGCCACCATCTGCTTTTTATTCAATATTCTGGTTAGAATGCTTGACCACCTGAGCCTGAACAAGTTGGAATCCCTAGTCCAACTGGCAAGAGAATATCCTAACTAGTAGGATAGAAAGTTTAAGGGTTGTCTTCCTTTCTGCACAAAAAGAAACCTTTAAAGGAGGCCACTCAAATGAGACCTAGAATAGGTAACTTAGTGCCAAGGGCAGTTAAATCAGAGGCAGAAAAAAGCCTTGGAGTAAAGAGCTGAACCCAGAATTTCTAATTCAAGCTCAATGTCCTAACTAAGAAATTACAGATTTAGGGTATTTTTATAGCTCTGTGCCTAGGGTTATTATGGGATGCAAATGAGAACTTTCAATTGGAGCATAAGATCTTGATAAACCACTACTATCACAAATAATCTAAGAGGAATTAGAGGAAATAATATCAGTCACGTTCCTCAGGGCACCAAAAAGCCCTTAATGCCCCTGACTAGTGTCACCTAGATCTCCACCTATCCTAGACCCACACCATCTATCTATTGGCCCAGGACCCCTTATAAGTTTAGGCCTGCCCTACCTACAGTGTAAGACTACTGCTGTTCAGCTTTTTGTTCAGTTTCTTGGGTTTATTTTGGGTTTTTTGTATGGGTGCTTTGGGTTTATGTTACAGCTTGTCTCTGTCCCTGTGCCCTTTTGCTTCTGACTGGACTCCCTCTATGGATCTAGTTTATTGCTTGCTGGCTCTGGGGCTGTTGAGGACTCTGTTGCCATTATCTGGCTTTGCCCACCACGCTCTGACACGGTGCGACTGTACCTTGTGGTTTGTGTTGGCCTATGTGGGGACTGTTCCCATTTTACCTTCCATAAGGAAGTCACTGGATCTTGCTGCTCCCTCACACTGGAGGGATTAGGGTGAAAGGAAGAGAAATGTTCTCCTCACCACCTAAGGGCAAGAGGCCATCACTTCATCTCTTAAACGGGCAGTTTTCTTCAGAAATTTGTTCTTTTGTGTGTGTGTGCAGTACCACAGCTCTATTAAGAAGGATGGAGATGACCCAGGATTGTTTTTTTCTGGACTGATACAAGAAGCGATCATGACTACCATCCTCCTTTGATGGCTGTGTCTTAGTTAAAAGACAGCAACCACAAGAAGATTTTGTGATGCTCTTGATGATGACAGAGTATTCTCTGCATCTTCTAAAGGATCCCTTTTAGAAGACACAAAGTTTTTAGAATGAGGTATGTCTCTCTATGTAGAGAAGCCAATGTACTTCAGGCTTAGAATGAAACAAGGTAATGAGTGAGAAGTGTTGTACATTTGTGTTTATGTAAGATTAAATATAGACAGGAAAAACTCAATTTTTTTTATCTTTGCCTGAGACCTACCTTAGGTGTCTGCATCTCTCATTTGTTCTAGCTCAGAATATCATACCAAGCCCTTCTCAGGATAAAGTTCTGTAACATTAGATGGTAAAACCTTTCTTTAATGCCTAAATACTTAGATGCTAGCATGTAGACTTTGCCCTTCTCCAAAAAAAAAAAAAGGATCATATGATATTTAGTTAAATGTATTGCTGTGGAATTATAGAAGTTGAAATTACTTGTCCATTATACTGATTGTGTAATCTGATCAAAAATGCAAACTTGTATCTAATAAACCATTTACAAAGAGAGAATTTTTTTCTAGAAATAAACTTTTGCTCTTTTCAAGAAGGTTTACTGGGGCCCAGGATGCAATCCGTGATAATCCAGGCACACAGAGATCATTAAAAAAAAAAAAAAAATACTCTGCAGCCTACATTAAAATTTGTAATGAAGAAATGAGAAAGCACAGCAATTGATTGGGGATTTTACCAATAAAAGCACATTTACTATTGTGTTTTCTGTTGACATTTTATTAAAAAAAACCCTCTTGAAACAAACATCATTGGAAACGTTTTTAAGTAAATTGAAGTTAAGAATAATATATTTCATGTGCTTTATATGCTTCATACACGGCCCTCTGATTTAGAGATATGCATTTAGGGAGCACTTTGCATACTACAGTATATTTTGTTTATAAATGTTCTAAAAGAATGCTAACATACTTTCTACTTTCTTATAATAGCTCTCATTTGCTTTCAAAATTTTCCTTCTGTACAACTTCTCATATATGTAATGAATTCACACAGGGCCCACACTGCTAAAGCTTACCCTATTTTTTTAGTTATGTGTGGTATAGAAAGATTTATTTATTTATTTATTTTGATCATGGTTTACTAAAATTGAGTAGTCAATGAAAACAAAACTGCTGATAAATGATTCAGCAAGAGAATGTCAACAACTCATTAACAAAACAATATGGAAACAAAAAGTATACATACTGTATGCAAAACTTTGGAAAATTTATTCCTTTTACTTGTAATTGAGGGATAGTATTTTTAATGAAAGGTTAATTTTATAAAATTGAAATCTTTAAGTTTCTCTAATAGGCAGTCTTTTTGAAGTTGTGAAGACCTGCTTTCCTGCAAATATCTTGTTTCATGTGTCTTACTATGCAGTAAAATTGATTAACCTTTTTTAATTACATGGACAGCACCTACTGAATAAACTCCACTTATTTTTCTCGGTAGGATTGATTAAATTACTTTTGTTGCTGAAAACCTGAGAAACTTCATAGGTACTAGGATTATTTTAATAGGCTCGCTTTTGTAATTGAAACTCCTAATGAAGGTTGCATATTTTGGCTTCCAGTTCTGAGTTTTCACTTTCCCACTTATGGCTCCCTTTTTGTAATTATGCTTATAAAAATATGGGTTTTTTTAAAATCATAATTGCAGAAACTGCAACCCTATAGAACTGTACACATTTTTTCCATTTTGTTTTCTCCAAAATTAAAATTTCTTAAAAAAAGTGAAGTTAAACTAGAAAATACTTTAAAAATATCTTCTGGACAACTTCAATATTTGCTGTCTACTTTTTCACACCAAAGCGAGTTACGGTTTTCATACTTGGCCTTTGGAGTTTTGCTTTCTTTTATTCCTCATATGCTCTTTGCTTTTTTGACTGGCTTCCATAAGCAAGTCTGTACAGTGAGCGCATACATAAAAAGGATCCTGTCAGAGAAGACTCATTTCATCAGTAACACTCTTCCACCTCTTCCCCTTCCTTCCTTGTGCTTGAGTAGTTTAACTAGTAAAATGGAGATGATGGTCCTCTCTAGAAGATTCCATGTTTTACAGTTGGAAACAATAATGTAAAGTACTATTAAAAATATTATCCATCTCAGTAGTCCTACACAGAGACAGAATTTTTGTCTCAAAAGTGTTTGATTAGCAAACCATGTATTTTTCTACAACCATAGGTATGTTGTACATTTGTGTCTTACTATCTAAAGATATTTAGGGTACCTGTTGGACATGGAGCTGTTGGAGCAAGTCCAGAGGAGGGCCACAAAGGCAATCAGAGAGCTGGAGCACCTCTCCTATGAGGACAGGCTGAGAGAGTTGGGGTTGTTCAGCCTGGAGAAGAGAAGGCTCCGGGGAGACCTTAGAGCAGCCTTCCAGTACCTGAAGGGGGCCTACAGGAAAGCTGGAGAGGGACTGTTTACAAGGGCATGAAGTGATAGTACAGGGTGTAATGGCTTTAAATTGCAAGAGGATAGATTTAGATTAGATATTAGGAAGAAATTATTCACTGTGAGGGTGGTGACACATTGGAACAGCTTGCCCGGAGAGGTTGTGGATGCCCCCATCCCTGGAAGTGTTCAAGGCCAGGTTGGATGCGCCTTTGGGCAACCTGGTCTAGTGGAGGGTGTCCCTGCCCATGCCGGGGGGGGTTAGAACTAGATGATCTTTAAGGTCCCTTCCAATCCAAACCTTTCTATGATTCTACGATTCTATGAAAAATATAGTTATTTGCAGCTCATTGTGAATTTGGGGTCAGTTATCTGAGGATGACCACAGAGATTTTTGTTGATTCTGTGATTTGTCTTGGACCAATACCATTATTGTATTTAGAAATTTTGACCAACAGATTTTCAACAACTTCAGTAGAGAATGTGTTGCAAGCAGATCAGATATAGCAAAACTTGAACAATTCAGAAACACTGTTGAACCTCCAAAATATTAAATAAAGAGATGTCAATTCTATGATTCTATGATTTGTTTAAAAAAAATAATTCGTTTGTCTACCGAGATATACCATGGCTGAGTATCCAGTTCAGACTTTGTTCTGAATAGTAATTGTTTTCTTTTGGATGAAATAGGAGTGGAGGTGGACTGATATATGTGTTTGGAAGTAGTGAATCCATTTCCAGGGAAACAATTATTAGTGATAATATAAGGATCTTTGTGCTCTCAGCACCTCTGTGCTAACTCAGGGCTATAAATTTTCCATTTGGTGAAATATTTACTGTTAAAAATGAGGTGTTCTGACATTATCTGTCTCAAAGCTGAATCTTTTTGTTAATCTGCTTCATTGTTCTCTCTGGATTAACCGAACTCCACAGCTACTCACTTCCATTAAGATGTAGCTTCCAAAAGGGTGGCAAAAGAAAGAAGATAGGTCATGACAAATCTGTCAGCAAGGTGGCTTTTGAAATTTTCAGTCCATGGGATACTGATATAGATAATGAATGTCGTCATTAGATTATTACTGTTTGCCCTTTCATTATTCATGCTAGCTTCTTGCATTACCTCTAATCTATTAGATAATAAACATGACACTAATTTTCTTAATTACTTGTGTATGAGGTAAAATGTTCAACGTATTCATCAGCAGGGGAAAACTGGTATTAACTAAAAGACTTGGTCTTCGTGAGGTTGGTTCTAAAGAATAATTCTCTGACTAGCTCCAGTTTACTCAAGAAATTTCAAAGATATCTAAGACTGGAGTACATTTTAGGATGAAATCTTTTTGGGATTGATATTTCTGAGATTACTATTTTCAGATTATATTTCTCAAGTATTATATTTCAGGTTTTTTCTTTGTATTTCACATGAAAGCAAGCCAATCTTTTTAAATCTTTTATTGAGTATACTCTAGAATAACTAAATGTTGGCTTTTTAGTCTAGATAAGTAGCAGGGCAACTGTATAGAAATGAGGATTCAAGTGTCTTCTCTGACACTTTTTGTTTGTTTGTTTGGGTTTTTTTTTTGCTTTCTAGCAAATATAGTGGTACAATTGCGCAATCGTAATGGAAGATTTTGTTGACGTCAAGTACCACTGATGATGGGGACAATGAGAAAAAGTACGAGTAAATATGGACACTTTCTTCCTGAGTCCAATGTAGTGGTTTCTCTTATGCCTCTTATATAATGATCTTATAGCTCTCTCTTAATAACAGGAAAATAATTTTAACAGTAGGAAATTATGTACTTCTCTAGATAGATACAACTATGTAAACTATGGGTACAAGCTTACTTCAGTATGTGCTCCTCTAATGTTTATGGGTTTGAAACATCATCTGCATACATTTTCAGTAATGGGAATGATGTTTTCAATTGAAAATGCTCACATTTTCTCTATCATCACATAAAATTGTTCAATTATCCTCTGCTTGCTTTTGGCCCTGATCAGTTAACACTTTCCCAACTTAATCAATTGGGAGCTAGGAGAAATCAGTGGTGTTTTGCAGGGTGAGTGAATTGAAAAGTATGAGTGTGGATCAAAGTATTCAAGGTGACCTCAGTGTCAGAGAACAATCCCAAAGGTATTTATTGTACTGAAACAAATGTAGCCTGTACAGGGAACCATTCTTATTTTAATGACTGTATGAAATATAGAAATATTTTTCATGCCTACTCTCATCTTTAATGTTTCCAACATTATTCCATTTTGCGCTTAGATTCTGCACTCTACACTGGTCTTAGGTGTAACAAATGCAATGTTTTATCAATGTATCAAAAAAATCTTGGTAACAGTTATCCTTAATTTTCCTCAAATGATGACACACTGCTACCTACATCTTGTCTTTGTAGCTTCTACAGGCACTACAGAGCTGACGCTAGCAATCACTTTATGTGGGAAATCATTGTAAAAATTGAATGTATATATTTATTAAGAACTCTCTTAACTCACACCCATAATTTGAAAGAACTGCTCTAATAGTCCATCTCTCCCTCACCTCCCACCACCCCACCAAGACATGGAAGATGGGAGACTTTAATGATTTTCATCTACAATAGCTACCAGGACCAATTATATCAGGCAACTGGGCATTTCAGGCTGGTTTCACCTTACTAACATTTGTAATGGCTTTGCAGACCAATGTGGTCTTGGTGAAGCATGCATCATTCTTTCATTAGCTCCAGCATGTGGTTATTTAGCTATTTAGCATTAATCTGATATGTCTGGTAGTGAATCTGTTTGAGGTTAACTTTTATCTGATCATCTAAACCATTTATTAATGACCACTTTTCCAGCTAATGTTAATTTCAGCTTTTTGTTGCCATGATAACAGTGAAGGTACTTACTGTAATTTTATTCTAAAGTCCCAATTTTGATTATTAGTACTGATGGCTCCTCTCCTCTTCCCATCCAAAAAGTCTTTTCAGCACGTTTCCAAGTCAACTGAATATTACGCTACCAACAGTGGTCTATTTTTGTTTTTCTAGGATGTCAACATGCTAGGGAATGTAAGAAAACCAAATATTAGATAGAAGGGACCAGTCAGCATAGATTTAGCTGAGAAAAGTAAGTTGAAAGACAAAATGAAGCTTCATAGACAGTGAGAGAAAAAAAAGCCTGTTAGTGTTTCAAACGTATTGTTCAAAACCATCTTATTTGAACAAAAATACCATCACTGTTAGTCTGCCAGAAGGTTTTACCTTGAGTAAGTGTATTTCACTTAGCCTAATACTGCAGGGTTCTGTGGGGTGCGAGAGCTTTCATCTGTGAATTTATTGGTTTATACAAATTTTGAAAACAACTTAAAGGTAACAGTTACTACTCACACATTTGAATCTTTGGCACCTTTGTTTTTTCTATCCCTGTGATCAAGAAGCCATATATTCCGTTATATTTAAAGTTTCACCACATGCGATGTTCAAATATTTGATAAGGAAAACTGTTGATTTAAGTCAAAGACCAACACAGTTAAATTATGAGATATGGACTTTTTAAAGACATTTACTATAGAAAAATTTCCACAATTTGCTTTTACTTGAGCAAATATCTGGTTGTTATAGACTTAAATTAGGTTAATCTCACACTGAGAAAATAAATTCCTTTAAAAATAATATTTCCTGATCAAAATTACAATGGTTTCTTTAGACAAGACACTATTGAATAAAAAGCCACAACAATTATTATCCAAAATAATTATTGATGTATACAATATAGAATTGTGTAATTGTAAGATACACTCAATATCATATATTATCCAGCCATTTTCCTTAAAAATATTCCTTCACAGACAACAAATATCAAGGAAACACTAACAAATTGTATTAAATATATATACATCAGTAATTAAAACCAAACATTTTACATGTATCGTAGTTTTCACAATATACCTTTTAAAAGATTGACTTTGTTACTGTGGTTACCACCTTGCCACCTCATGAAGATTGGATTCATTCAAGATTTTTGAGGCTGCTCTTATAACACTTCACAGAATTAGGATGTGTTAATCCAAAATAGATGATTATTATATGGAAGTTATTATATATAATAACTTGTAACTCTCTTACCTCATGAAACACTAAGCCCACACTGAATCAGTAATTCCAAAACAGAGACCTTGTTTCAAATAAAACAAAGTACAATAAGTATAACTGACCTTTTTTTAAATAAGGAAGATAGTTTTGATTTAGAAGCAAGTTTTGTAACATGTTTTAATGTTAAAATTCATAGACTATCAAAATAATAGAAACAAATATCCTATTAGGACATTACTGTTCAACTAGGATCTAATGTCTAAGCTCTGGTTTACTTTAGTAAAAGCAAGATAAGGAACTTAGATCGTGAGGTCAATACTGATTATTCACAACAGTATGTCAAATAATTCACAACAGTATGTCTCGAGTGTGTTCTCTTCACATGCCATCTAAAAGAACATTAAGAAACCCATAGAAACTATTTCAGATCTTGTTCCTTTTTAAGATGACTGCTTTGCCATAAAGTAGAAAAAAAAGTTGCACATTACAAATTTTTTTGTTTTCAAACAAGTTACATAAAATTTAAAATATTGTGAACTTTTATTAATGAAATATTTATAGTGCAATTAAAGCTGTCTCATTTATCAGGAGTATTTAATGTAACACTGAACATTGAGCTCATGTATGTGGCAAGTGACTTTAATGCTGGGACCACTTGTACATTTACCTCATGCACATAGGCTTATAGTAAGCCTCAGTCAACCAAAAGTTTCTCTTCTGAGAAGCAGGATAAAGATCTCCCATTTTATCACATACTGTCAGCTTTGCTGGACTACTTCAGACAAGCAGCTTTGAGAACTTTTTGAAGATAGGTACATAAGTACTCCTTTCCTTTTTATACCTGGTAATATGTCTTAGATCTTTCCTCATGTGCCATTCTCTGAGGTCATTGGTGATACATATATTTTGAGGAACATGTTTTGACTCCAGCAAGTGCTTTAGCAATATTTTGCAGGCATGAAACTGCAGGTTTCCCTGGTCAGCCTCTAAGTGTGATGAATGATGATGAGATACTGTTTGTCATCAGAGGCTTTATGCGTCTGTTTCTGGAGTATGGTTTTAAAATTAGGTAATGTTTTGTATTTTTAAGCTCTCTTTGGAACAGACAAAGGAGGAGAAGAGAGTTGTCAACAAACTTGAGCTTGAAATAGGCAAAGAGAAACAGCAGATTCCTGGAAATAAAAGCTTGCCTCATTTCTAAGTTTGGATGAGGTAAATACTGGGGTTCCCTGAATAGATTATTTTATACAGATTTAGATCACATGGCTTTCAAGGAAAGACTGTGGAGCAGTTCTGAGGTGAACTGTTATGGAGGTAAACCAGATTGAGCTACTTGGCCTTTAGGCTAAGGAACATTCTTCTTTTCTTTTTTAAAAATACTTCATTTAATATATAGACTTAGGAAATAGCCTTAGATAAGTCAAGCTTCTCTTTGCCTGAAACCAGTTGCAGAGTGAAGCTAGCAGGTGAAAAGCTATTTGGATGTTAATTGGATCATATTGCTGACATGCTGTAAGAATAGCCATTGTCAGAAATATTATTAAAATGAAGATAGCTACCTGAAATATCTACTGCAGATACTTGAAATATCTTTGATACCTATCTGCATTTGTCCAGGGTCCAGTTTTTCACATGTAGAAACCCAGAACTCATAGACGTAATGCACAGGGTAGTTTTGTGGCATTAGGAACATGGCTACCAGCTGAAGTAACTCTTGAGTGAGTGTCTGACAAGCCTAAATATTCAGAGGAATATTTAAGAAACATGGGACAAAAAAACCTCCAAACACTTAGCAGATGATGAGAGAAAGAGGCAGACTATTAAAAAGTCTGGTGAAGTAAAGTCTTCCACCCACTTCCAACAGTGGTGGCATGTAACTGCTGTAAAACAAGACTGTGTGTGCGAGCAAAAACTTTACATAAGTTTGGGGCTTGTAGTAGTGAAGACACACAAGGATTATCTCGACCATCAGTGGTCTTAGTGAATATTAATTTGGCAAGTAAAATAACAGAGAACCTTGAATGAAAATATCAGTTATTATTTGCTACCAGATTATTATTGGTGGCATTCTATTGTCATACTTATTTCTGGATACTTTACAAAAAATTTAAAGGTAAATGAGTGGATATTTCTTATTGAAAAATTATTCATTAACAAGCAAAAGAATTTATTGTTATCTGTTATAACAGTAAAGATATGCAGAAAACATAAAAAGGATAAGTCTATTCTATTTCTCTACATATTTTCAGACACTGATGGCAAAATCTTCTGAATCAGTTTGAATTCTTTGTGTACATGGAACCTAGAGGCTGAAATATGTCACTATTTCATGAATATAATGCTTTTCTGAAGTTGAAAATCTGGGATTTTTTTCAAGTCCAATGTTTTTACACACAATGTTTATTAACTCACTGGGGCAATAATTTTTCTATGATAGCTTCCAAATTCAGATGAAAAACTGTCTTCTCAACTTGATGTAAAAATATTGAAGAACCTGCAGGAAAAGAATTTTCCTGCTTTAAATTGTAATGAAGATGTTTGTTCAGTGTTGGGGGAAAAATGTTAAGAATGCTCCTGAGAAACCTTGAGCTGTCAGATTTGTGTTTATGTACTCTCTTTGGAATAAACAATATATAAGCAGTTATTTTTATCAACCTAGGAGTCCTTTGAATATTTTATCAGAATGTTCATTTGGCTTTAAAACATGAATTTTGACCTCTTCCCTGCTCCTTACTAATGGGCTAGATAATCTTTGCTCTTGATGGTAGTATGAAGTTGCATTTGCATTTCAGATTTAGTGTTTGACAAACTTGGATTTGGAAGCTCACTATGAATTTAACACTGACAAATTCCTAATACCAATATGGCTTTTTAAAATATTTTCAAGGTGATTTACCTGTGGGCAATAGTTGAACTACACCACAATCTGACTGATCTTTGTTGGCAGAGTTCAGTTTAAACCTTTGTTATTAGTATAGGCCAGTTGGGATTATAGCAATTTTGGAAGCCTTGTTGATGACTCTTCTCCATTACTTGGAAAGGTCCATCCAGTTGCAGAAGAAACTGGCTGTTTCCACAATCCCTGGTGGAGAGGATGATGCATGCTCTGCATTACTTCTCTCCTTACTTCTTTCCTGTAGATTCAGTTGTTCTGAGCTATCTTGGGTAAAATTTAAATGAGAACTGTTGAATTCATGCTAGTGGAATGCTCCATGGCCATTCATTTACCGTGACTGCTAGACAGATGATCTGCTTCTTTGCATAAGCATGTTCATTTAGAGAGGAGTGAGATTTTTGAAGGGAATCTCCCAGTTGTCCCCGCTCACTGATGTATTTTCCATCACGGAGCATTCCCAGACTGCACTGACTTGATTGCTTGTCAATGTAACTTAACACAAAAATGCACTCCAACCCCTCACGGACATTCAGTACCTACAAGAAGATTAAACTCCCAGATAAAAGAATGGCATCAGGTCCTCAGCAACAAATGTTACGCTTCACATACCGCTCCTATGATAACTGCACCACATGCTAGTGCAAATATAGTCAATGACATTTCAGAGTGGAGGGGTGCAAAATAGCAACACCTTGTGTCATTGGCTCAACAAATTCTAGTTATAAAGAATTAATTAAATTAATTAAAAGCTCAGAGTTGATTTAAATGTGAGAGGAATAAGTTAACAACTATTTCTTTATTCTGATCTTTTGAAAGCTATGTGTCATGGACATGTAATTACAGATGCACACACACTTTACTAAACATGGATGCTGTTTTTTAAGCTGACACAGCTAATGCTTGATGAAAAATTTATGGGACAAAGTTAAGCAACATGTTCAAAAAAAACCCAACCCTTTGTCAATTACAGAAGTGATGACTCTCATCAGATATACAGTAACCATTTCTTATCAGTGATTTGTGCCTGACACCAAAGCCATTAAATTAGATGGGAAACTTTTCCAATGGTTAGCTTGCAATCAGACCTGATCTACAAGTCAGGCCATAAAGGTAATTGCATCTTGCTCTGAACTCCAAACTCTTTTGGAGATAACGTGCCTATTCCTTATTTACTTCTGTAGGCACAGAGGAAACCAGAAAAGGGGGGAGTTGTATAAGTATTCTGAACATTTTGTTGCCAGATCTCATTTTGAGTTTGACAACAACATGCAAGTTTCAAAGGCAATTGACTCTTTTGTCTTAATTTGCAGTGATTGATGGCAGGGTTCCTTAAACCAATATAAAGCTGCCCAGGAAAGAAAATACTTCTGGGATACGGAACTGGTAATGAAAATATCACAATTTCTTATTATATACAAATCCACATCATGGAGCAAGTGAAAAAACCAAGGGAAGATATGATTTGATTTGCTGGCTTGTGCTGGGTTTTTACTTTGAAAGATTTGCAATGATCGCATATAATCAATGTAAACTACATCTTATCTGGGTTTGACTTTCGGCACTTTGGATATTAAAGTGTATTTTTGGCCCTGTCAACAATAATTTTCTAATGTGACTGTTGTTAACTAGCTTTAAAATCTTATCAAAATCACTCAATGGTGTATCTCAATGAATCATATCATCATCTTTCTTCCTATAATATTTCTAAATAACATCAAGTATGATTAGAGTGTCTTTTACTAAACTAAAAGCCAATATCAATCTGAACTGGCAAACCATTTTCCTCAATTACAAGGTTCTGAGTCTTTAAAGCTTTCCCGAAGTATTTCATTTCATTACCTTCACTCTTTTCTAAACTGCAGATAGAAATGGTTCATACTAAGTTTACTTTCAGTTATCACAGTACTTACAAAACTAAAACTTAGACTATGTCTATATTTATTTTGCTATAAAGTATAGATACAACAAACAAAATCAGCTGTAGTGGCTTCTCGGTGACTGTCCTGGGCAGAACGAAATCTAAGCAGATCATGATGATGAGCCGACTTGTAAAAACAGTACTGGGAAAATAAACTCAATGTGAGCTTTACAAGAAAAGGAAAGGTTATCTGATTTGAGGTAGTGTAAAAGGGAGAGCCAAGTGAATAAGATAATGTTTGCATGATGTACTAGAGGCACATCTGTAATGTTCTTGGAGGTTGAACAAAAGGTTGGATTAGATATGAGGTTCTTTCAAGTTAATAAATTGTTCTGTCAAAAAAACTCTCTACTGAAATGGGTATTGGATTGGGGATTAAGCAAGTTCCTACTTGACCTAAGGCAAGCTATATCATTTATAAAAGACAACTAAAATCACATCATTTCTAGGGTTATTTTTAAGTCATATTTCATCTTACCTAAGAATTACTTGTCTTGTAAGAAGTGAATACTGTCAATGAGAGTTGAAAATTCTAAATATGTAGGAATGAAACTGGTTTTTATCTGGAGATGACAATTCAAGCCAAGGGTGCATTTAGAGAAACAAAAAGCCATTAGAGGGGTCAAAAGTGACAAAGGTAGTGCCAGTAGCTAGTTTTTGAAAATGATGAGATTATAGCCTCTTTCTATCTCTTCATTCTTACTGAGACAATCAAATCAGAAAATTTTTATTTCACTGGTGGTGCATTTGACTTAATGACATTTTCTGATGGGTAGTTTAATATATTTTTTGAATCACTGTAGCACCTCTAAAGTCCTGTCAGAAAATTGCCTTCTTCCCTTCTTCTCTTTTCAAAGTGTTCTGATTCACTTGTTCTAATTCAGCTTCAGATATTTAATACACTTTTGCATGTGTACTGCCTGGAAGCGTTTGTACCCAGGAAAGTTCTGTATGGCAAATTGTGTACAATTATCAGATACAAACTTCATATAGGAATAAATGTCTAAAAGGATTAAGGAACAAGTTTATCTGGATGCTATAAATAAAAGGTTACTTCAGTATTCTCTTCCACTGTTGATCTTGTCCATCTACTTCATTTCAGAAAGGTAACAGATTAACATTTTAATCCTTGTTGTTTACTTTATATCCTCAAGGCATTTATGTTTCAAACTGTTTTCTTCATAAAAAGACAGACAGAGGCAAAGTTAATAATGACATCTTTGTGCCTGGCATTGTATATTCCTAAGAAAAAATTACTGCTTCAAAAATAATGCCCTGCTTTTCCTTTTATTCTGTTTCAAAATGTTATGCCATTGAAAACCATAACTGGAAAAGAGAAAATACATAAATAAATAAATCACCTTTTGCAATCAGAGAACCTTTTAAGTGTTTACCACGTAATTTGTTCTGACCCATTGTAATTTTAAATGGCAGAGTAGCTAAAATAAGCCAAGTAAAATAGCATATATTTTCTTAAATTCATATGAAATTAGTGTTAGGTTCATAACAGTAGTTTTGTTTCTTTTCTTGTTTGCTTGTTTGATTAAATAAATGACTTCTTAATAGGCATTTCTGATGAGGAACAGTGAAATGTAACGAAGTGGACCATTCTGTGTAGTCACTGACTAGTAAATCCATATTCACTTAATTTTGGCAATTAGCTAATAATAGAAGTATTTAAATACCACTTGATGTTTTATTGATATTCACTTTTCAATTTTAAATTCTGTTAATAATTATAATTTTTCCTTCCAAAGGTAGACATGTCTTTTATCTAGTACTGAAATACTTGCTGTTTGCAGTACCAAACAATGAAACCAACCATGAGCCAACAGAACCTGTAATCAAATCTGCCTGAAGATAAGATGTTCTTTTGTGGGTAATCAGTATTTTCAGCTATACTTCCATGTGGAGATTTTGCTTGACTGCATTAGGTTTATAAGATGCCAGAGAATTTAAAATGAAAAAGCTTGATATCAAGATGACTTCAGATGCTTGTTTTCACAGAAAGAAGATACACAGAGGTTCAGCCCCACTCATGATCTACATCTCATGTATGTTTTCTGTATTAAGCTTCACAGGAAGTAAAAGCAAATATTTGGACAAAAACATTTCAACTATACTTGTCCTAGGGCAGAGGGATGAAGAAGGCTTTTCATATATCTAAAGAACTTTTGAGGAGTGATATATAGCAGAAGTGAAATTCCTGCATACTCTTCCATGATGTGTAACGGGTGCTACTTTGAGTCCTTTATATGGTAAATTTCTGTGTATATCTCATATTATCTCAGACTACATTTACATTAAGATTGTGGTCATCTGAAAGTTGCAAAACTATCACCACATGGACTCAGTTGAAGGTAAATTCAGGAAACTAAAGCAATAGTATACCCCTCAAACCACATCTAGGATCTTCTAAACCCAAGAAATCTGGATATTTATTAACATAGAAACCAGATAACTGAAATTCTTGAAAATAAAAAAGTCTGTTACTACTAGAAAACAAAACTTTCCCCTGCCCATTGTATCCTTGTGGATGGATTTGTGTTTCTTGAAAGCTATATCCTGCGTGGATTAAAAATTGCTAGCCTGCTTCTGAAATGTTAATGTTTTAGGGATACTGTGAACCAAACCCCAGTATTTACTGTGATAATTGAGCTAAATTTATATTAGGAAAAAAATGTTTCAAGCAGTATAACTTATATCTGAGATGTTGCGATAGACATTTCTATTGAGAGTGACCTATTTATGGTTATTTTAGTGACCATAAAAAAGCTTAAACCTTTTTTTCCTTAAATGGGTCCATCATTACCATTCTCTGTAGCTCTGTAGTAGGATGCTGGTTCCAAATTACTCCAGGGTGAATGGCACATCGTTCCAGACTAAAACAAATACCCCAGAAAGCAGTCTTCAGGGGCTATATGTACAGTCAAAAACCTGTTAAACTAGGCATTATATACATAGCAAGTAAACAGTAAAGTCTAGAAATAGGACAAGTAATATAGGCACTGAGAAATAAAGGGTAGTATTAAGTTCATCTGGTTTACCTATTGAAAAATTAAATGTCTCTGTGTAGTCTGCCTTATAGTCAATGGGAAGAATTAGTCACTTCTAGAAGCTGCAATATGATTCAGATAGACTCTTAGAAATGCTCGTTTTTTGTCACTTGACAAGAAACACAGCCTAGAATTACGAGTTTACACATAGGTCTCGGACAGTTCCTGATACTTAAACTGTGTTTCAGTTTAGATATTTGAATGAATCCCATTCGGGAAGACTAAATTAGTAGCCGTATGCCAGGAAAAGTGGCAGAACTGAAGCTAGGACCCAGGTCTTGCAATTGCCAGCTCGATGCACTGTTCACTAGCACATGCTTATACTCTTCTTGGGTTGCTACTGGCTTTGATATAGGAATAAAAACCATCTTCATATACACATCTTCTGCCCTACTGTATACACTGCTGGAGCTTATAATGAATAAGACTGCCACCTATTGAAAGATCAACATTATGGTCATTCTTAACAACCTGCCAAGACAGAATCAAAAACTAGCTCATCTGATGAGAACAGGAGGCATGATGGTCAAAAATGACTTTGCAATATTTTTAATATTTTTAATGTATTTTGTATTTTTTATTGAACAAAACAATTATTTTCTTTTAAAATGTAATTCAGATTTGCTTCCTGTCTTCAGGGGAACATCTCAGTTGGACAAGAAATTGGAGGTAAGGGCAGGTGGAGTTATATGACTGGATTTGTTGTGGAAAGGTTTTATTTGTTTAAATATGGGTTACTTGATTGTTAATATATTGCATGGGTACATTTCAGCTGAATTTTGATTTAAAACCAGAAGTACAGAAAGTCTGAGAATCTGTTAGGGGTTTTTAATAGTAGAAGACTCCAGTAGCTAAAGGATATTTTGTGAATTTAAGCTTCCTTGATTTTTATTTTTGCTGATGAAAGGTTTCTTCATGGAAGGTTGTAAAATAATTTAAACAGTTATTGTAGTATAAACAGACGCAGACTTTTTGAGTACCCAGAAAGAAAAACCCAAGCAAGGTGCCTGAAATTTATTACAGATTTCTCCAAAATATACTATGGAATGAAAAGGAAGTTTTCAACAGGTGCTTTTGGTTTCTTTTCATATTAATTTCTATTCTCTACCAACTTATGAAACCTAAGAAGCTGATCAGAAAGGTAGCATTAGGTAACAGAGAGGTAACAGTAATAACATACGGATTATCTATTGGTAATAAGTGCCTTGGCAGTTAACATCACGGCAGAAAACTTTTTTTGCTTGTATTTTACAACCAGTTAATAACGTATTGACTGGTCAGTGGTCTCATTTTTAAAGCTCCGTAACCCTGGCACAACCTGGTGGATGACTCTTTTCTTCCAGATATAATCTTTCTGTTTTTTTTCTTCAGAGAAGTTACTTTTATCTTTCCTCATATGTTCCTCTAATGGAGATAATAGCGTGCCTACAGAATTCATGAAATGGAACGTAGCCAAAGATGGAGACCAACGTGCACAGGCCTGTAAGCCTTGTGCGCAGTCACTTCATGCCTTAGAAAACCCCAGGACTCAAATGTTAGGAAATAAAAAGTCATGACTTCAGGTTGCGTTTCTCAAACAAAGCTAATGAGCTTCATCTATAATCTGACAAAATCATTGTCAATAATGAAAGGCTTCATATCATTAGAGCTTGCAGCCTTGGCACACCTCAATGTTTGCTGTGCTTCTGGTGCTTACAGCTTTTTCTGCATCTAAAGCAGATTTATATAATTTTACAAACATTAGATTAAAAAAAAAATCACGCTGATGGTAACCATTTCCTATCCCCACTCAGTTTGAAAGGGACCTCAGTAACATGCAGGTGGTTCCTGGTGTGTCTCAGATGAAGCCCTTTGATTTCTTATAGCAAATAATTCTTCTAGCACCATTTCCCAGAGTAGCGGCATGTCCCACTAGTAAAGCCAAATCACAGTGGCTGAAGAGAAATGACAATATAACAAAGTCAAAGTTTTAAAATAAACACCTTTTTTTTTGCTTATTGTTGATACATCTGTTCCATACTCTGTGTCTGAGAAAAGGGAAGTCTGTGGATTTTCATATCCATGACTCAAAATTAAGATACTTCATTGATGCTTTGACAATTGCTTTATATTCTAGTTTTCTGATATCACCAAAGGACAGAAAATGTAATTCTAACATACTTGAATAACATGATTTTGAATCACAGCTCTGTGCTTGCATTCTCAGTCTTACCCTAATGAGAATTCAGTTGAGGAGATGTTTCCTCTACATACGATTCTCCTGTGACTATGAACATAGTGCCAGTTAGTCTTACTTCCCTGCACGGCATCTTTCTCAGAAGACTGCCTTATAACAAACAGTTGTGTGAGTTACTTGCAGCTCTGCACATCTTTTTAAGTACCAAATATACATGTTCCTCAGCAGCTTGTTAGTTAGAAGAGATCACTTAATTAAAGTGGTATCTTTATGCTTTTGAATGATGGCAATGACTTACATTTTTTAATTAAACTAGTTACATTCTTTCAGAAGTGTGTTATAACTGCTCCTCACTACATATTTAATTTTTTCTTTTTCTGAGGTATTTATTGAGTAATCATCACCAATCTTTTTACATGTTTCTACCCAAATGTGTAGCCACCTCAGTACCAATATGTCCCTGATGGTAAAGTTCAGCACTCACACTGCTTGGCTCTGAAATCAGTTAAGCTTAGATGTTCTGATGAATATCTGCAGTGTGGGGGGGTTAGAAGCTGACTCTGCAGTGCTACCTGTTTAACTGCTAAGGGCATTACATTTTCAGCTAATGACAGTGAGAAGTTGGTACTACCCAAAAATCCATCACTGGGCTACTTACACATTATTACATTTGAGTACTTCACTAAGACTTAGGGAATAAGATGAGAAAATAGATTATGATACCAGTATAATCAGAGTTCACAGAATCTTTTCTTAAGATTGTCCAAAAGTTGAACTTACAAAAATTGACTAATGTACTCAAAATCTTTCATCACTCCAGAAGAAATATCTCATATAGAGGAAGGTGCAGTATAGTGTAGGAGATAGAAAAAACATAATTATGGGTGATGTGGGGCATTCAAGTGAGTTATTCTGTTTACTAAAGGCATTTATTGGCCTTTTTATATGAATTCAGTTATCAGCTGAGATCATTATTTCCTCTTACCTAATGTTTCTGTGAAGTTTCAGTTCTATATGTGAAATAAGTGCTTGCCATGCCGGCACAGTTCCAACGTTTTCTGAAAGAAGAAGAAGAAAAAGATAGGAAATCTAACAGTTTAAGAAAAGACTGTAAACTGGAAGTTATACATTGTGTGTGCTCACTGATTTTCAAGTATGATAGACATAATGATTTCCAAAGCTTTAAAATTAAGGAGCTTATCGTATGCATGGCATTCCTCTGATTTTTTTCCTTCTATTTTTAAACAACTGACAGCATCTATCATCTATTTAAAAGTCACTCCTGGCTAAATTTGATAAACCTAATGAGATATATGACCTTTCCCAAATGACTGTTACTAGAGATCTCAAAGGATTGAAAAAGGGAGAGGCGTTTCCTAACAGGTGCTTCCTTTTTGAGAACATGCGGTACCCTTTACTGGAGGCAGAAAGGTGGGATGTGACCACTTGGACTTGCAGTGAACATGGCTGGCAATTTCACTGACATGTCTTTCAAATGCAAATAATGACATACTAAAATATGACACTCACTGCAGAGTATTTGTTTTCATCCTGGTGTGAGAAATTAGATGTCCCCGTTGTGGATCATTTGAAATTATAATATTAAGAGAACTCATTTAAAACACAGGAAAAAAATTAATTAAGATGGGAATACAATAGAATAGAATAAATAGAATAGAATAAATAGAATAGAATAGAATAGAATAGAATAGAATAGAATAGAATAGAATACGGTATGAGTAGAATATTTCAGTTGGAAGGGACCTACAACAACCATCTAGCCCAGCTGCCTGACCACCTCAGGGCTGACCAAAAGTTACAGCATGTTGGTAAGGGCATTGCCCAAATGCCTCTTAAACACTGACAGGCTTGGGGCATCGACCACCTCTCTAGGAAGCCTGTTCCAGTGTGTGACCACCCTCCCGGTAAAGAAATGCTTCCTAATGTCCAGTCTAAACCTCCTCTGGTGCAGCTTTGAACCACTCCCATGCATCCTGTCACTGGATACCAGGGAGAAGAGCTCAGCACCTCCCTCTCCACTTCCCCTCCTCAGGAAGCTGCAGAGAGCAATGAGGTCGCCCCTCAGCCTCCTTTTCTCCAAACTAGACAAGCCCAAAGTCCTTAGCCTCTCCTCAGAGGACGTTCCAGCCCTCTCACCAGCTTTGTTGCCCTCCTCTGGACACATTCAAGGACCTTCCCATCCTGCTTAAATTGTGGGGCCCAGAACGGCACACAGTACTCCAGGTGAGGCCACACCAAGGCTGAATACAGTGGGATAAGCCCCTCTTTTGGCCAGCTGGTTATGCTGTTTGATGCACCCCAGGATGCAGTTTGCCCTCTGGGCTGCCAGGGCACACTGCTGACGCATACTGATCTGCTGCTGACCAGCACCCCCAGACCCCTTTCTGCGGGGCTGCTCTCCAGCCACTCCTCTCCCAATTTATACTTGTGCCTGGTGGTACTCCACCCTAGGTGCAGAATCTGGCACTTGAACTTGTTAAATTTTATCCCATTAATATAAGTGTAGGTGAAAGGATGCCTGCCATTCTGAGAAGTGTCATCTTTTCCTAAAGAAATTGTGGAGAATGCAGGTATGTTGCAATATACTTAAGAAGTGAACACTGAGGATGCTTAGTTCCAGATCATTGTAATCCCTCAGTGCAGATAATCAGCCCTTGATTAAGCTCCCTTGGAATGATGAGCAGAAAGTTCAGAAAATTCCTACATATTCCTGCAAAAAGGAAGGCAAACTTTCTTCAGTCTTTCAGTACTGGAATGATATTAGATTGTTCACATGTCCGTAGTGTGATGGAGTCAAGTTAAGTATGTGCTATTGGGAAATACTTTCAAGTCAATCAGAAAGCTTTTGGCAACAGAATTTTTGAAGACAGTATTTATTGTCCTTCTAATGAAAGACAGAATAAAGAAGTAGTGGGATTTAAATATATGATCTTGCCAGACTATGCCAGGCCTATGAAGAGTTTGTGTATGGATAAGTCTGAGCTGCAAAATACATCGTTCTTTCATTTTATGGGTTTAGGGAGACCAAATGGTTAACTGGAAACTTCATGAAGTTCACAGGCACAGGTCATGAGGATAGTTTGTAGTTTGGACAGGCCACACAACAGCAGAGTTTCATGTCTGCAATTTGTGAAAGTCAGTCTGACTGGCCTAATCTGGTGCTATAGTTTTACAGGAAAACACCAGGAAAAGGAAGTTCACCTACTTCCTATAGTAAGCACAGGAGGCTGGAGGCATGAACAGCTGACCCCACAAAGGATGACTGCACGAGCTAATGGAGCACTTGGCACACGGTGTAAATTGACATTAATGTGTATGGAGTTTTAGGCCTGTGAGGAAACAGGAAAATGTAGGCTGATGTAGTCCGGACTTGCACCATTTCATAAGTCTGAAAAAGAAAACTTTTTACCATTTTGACTTTCCCTCAAAAATTAAGGGAAATTCCAAAGAAAATTATTTCTGTGCACTGTAGCTGCAGAGAGAGATGCATCTGCATATACAAGGAAATAGTGGGTTTTTTTAAAAAAAACAAAAACAAAAACGAAAACAAAAAACAACACCTTACTATAAAATGGCTAATGCTCACATCTAAGAGAGGTGCAAAAAGGGAAAAGGTAACCATTACTGGTCTGTGCTGTGTTCTGTTTATTAGCTCTGAAGCTACTCTTTCATGTCCTATTCTCCCTTGAAGTGCACTTCTTCAGGGAACCTGCTGCCATCCGATTGTATTCACACTGTGGTGGAGACAGTGTGTAACTCCAAGCCTCAGGTGTACACAGCCACAAGATAACTAATAAATATCACTGGCTGTATGCTACAGTAGACTAGAGTGAAGAGAGCTTTGTTGATACTTATCAGTCATTTTATCTGGCATTTTCAAACTAAGGCTGGCTGAAAAGATTTGGTAGTGCTTAAGGCTCACTGCTTAAGGCTCACTACAAATTATTGGTTCAGGTGAACTGAAGTTACTCATCAACATATTAAGATGGGAAAATGTGAAAAATAAAGTTTAATTTTGGAATTAAGGAAATGTTTTGGATTTAATTTTGAAATTAAATTGAACCAAAATTTACCCATGGCTACTCTCACACTATTTTAACTTTCTCATTTTTATGCCTCAGATATTTATTCCAGCTGAGAAACTAAATAATCAAACTCTTGAACTTGTAGTTGTATGAATGTGCCACTGTTCCCCTTATTCAGCTATTTACTGTCTCACTGTTGTGTTTTCCAGTCACCTGGAATAATTTTTCAACCAGTCATGTTATGATCATCATCTTTGCTGCAGCTTTAGTGTTCCTCTCTGAAGTGTACAAGCTTCTGAGATGATCACCTGAAATCTATGGTTGTGTCCAGCAGTGCCTCTCCCTTTTTTCTCTTCCAGTGTAAAGTACTTTCAATTCACTACAAATAGTAGAAATTCAAAGCTAATTTATTAGAGAATTAATAATTATCTGTCAGGACTAGTCACATGCTTAAGGTTTAAGTACATTCTTAACTTGGCTAAGCATAAAACCTTATAACATAGCACTATTTTTGTGTGCTGACATCCTTTAAAAAAAACCACACGTTTTAGGAAGTTCAGGCTGTTCAAAATTAGGCTTTCAGAAATTCTATTTGTAAAAAAATGTTTAAAAATTCCTTGCTAAAACCTCAAGGGCAATCCAAACATTTTTTTGGACATCTAAAAAATTAATCAAGTAATTCTCGGTATAGCTATGGCCAGAATTAGATCGTACAGTGGAATGACTGTAGTAGTTATGGTTCTAATCACACACTTCAGCAACTGAAAATATCAGTTTTATAATGTAGGATTTCATTTTTGTTTAATACTGAGGCAACTGAGAGAGTTATGTGGGCTTCTAATGTGGTATCAGTGGATCATCTTAGTTATTAAAAAATCAATTGATTTATTTCCACATTTCTTTTTTCTTAGCTTCTGCAACTCACTTTTAAACAAGATTATTAGCCTTATTTTCCAAGATCCAAATGTTATTATTAAAAAAAAACCATATAAATGTGCTTATATAACGATGAAAGAGATTCCACAAATTAAATACTGGAAAGAGAAGCTATAATTCTGAAGCTGTAAATTCATCTTATTAAAATGCACAGGAATTTAATTTATGTAAACAATTGCTCATAACTTTTCTTATTGCAAGTGAAGTTATGAGCAAGACATGGTATTAATTAGGCTTTCATCTCTCTTTAATATTTGATTTATGTGTCTGCCTCTAAATTGACATTAAATTACAGTTTTTAATACTGAAAAAAAAGCGCATGATGTATTGGAATGATCTTAAAGTCCAGATGAGACCATAATGTTTACTAAGGAAGCTTCAGAATAGTATGGGTCAGCCAGTATCATCTCAGAACTTGAAAGAAAATTTTCTAATTTGTATAAGTGTAAATTGAAGATAAGCCCCAAGTATGAGATGTATATCCTTGTTACAAAAAAACACCCCTCAGATTTATCAGTCCTGCTTTTTGTGTCTGTATTTTTCAACAGCTCTGCTTGAGAGAAAAATATCCGATTAAATTTAGACAATTACAGTATGTTTCACAAGAGAGAAGAAATCCCTTATTAAAAATTCTAATCAAAGACTTATGACCCTCCCCATATCTTTCATCCCTGACTGATTCCTGAAGTCTTGTTTTCACTTGTGTTTTGGCAGCTCTTTCTGTCTCTTTCTTGATAAACTAATCTGCTAGTTTCACTTTGCCCTCCACGTATCCCATCGCATGTGTTTCTTGGTGCTTTCTCCTGAACTTGTTATATCCCAAGTCTTACTTTCAAAGTTTCTAGCTACCAAACAACTTTTTAATTCAATAAATGTCCCGTCCCCCGTCCCCGTGTGTGTCTCTGTGTGTGTGCACTGCAGGGTCTGCTGTTTGGAAAAGCATTCCTTTAGCTCCCCAAATTAAAAGTTCAGTCTGGGGCTTCTGTAAGTCAATGTAAAGGCTCACTAGCTCCAGCATGAGATAAACTAGACTCTGTCTCCTCTTTCTTCTTCCTAAATCCAATCTTTGGCTATTACTCTCTATTTTTTAATAATATAACTTGACTCCATTTGCAGTTGTATAAGGAAACTATAAACGACAGCAGAAAAGATTTTGAGAAGAAACCACAGGGGGCTATGCAAAAAATAAATACCATCCTGTAATTTATGGCTTGTACATACCATCTCCAAGAAGATAAACATTTGCACAAAGGGATTTTGTTAGGAGCTGCCAAGAACGTTTATGTAAGAGCCTAGCAGTCATGTTCACAGTTTGCAAGTCAATCTGATAAGGCAGAAAAGAATTTAAAATTTTAAGGCATAAGCAAACAACTAATGGAAAAGTGGATAAAGTTAGGGGATACTCGAAGTATACACTGAGACCAATCTCACCCTGCATGACCACACCTCAGGCTCAGTAGTGTAACATGTCATTGCATGGACGACTGAAACCATAATCATCATCATCATCATCACTATCATATCACTTAGACTTAAACTAAATTTAGAAAGTCTACCAGTATCACCGTAAAATTCTGCAGAACTAATTAACTCTACCTGTGGCAGTGCAAAATATGCACAGATTGTCTGTCTATAGACACTGAGCATCTCACTGAAAAGACTCCCTTCTTTGTCTGAAAATCAGTCAGTGCACTGTGGAAGTAACAAGGTTAATTTCTTAATATCATTGATGACAAGTAGTTCAGTTAATCATACATTCAAGATTTAATAATATGGAAAGCACTAAATTAGTGTGGAAGACCATGATAACCAGGGTAAATCATCAGGAAATGTGAAAGCCCTCATAATTTTGCCCTTTCCTGAGTTTTGTCTCATACTTGTCCTTGAACCTAATTTGAAATCGTTATTTTAGATATTGAAATATTGAAAATAATCATTACTATTATCTAGAACTCTATTATGGTGTCAGTGAGGAACTTTTCACTGACCTAAGTAGTGCCATCTTGTTGGTCCTTCAGTCCATTCATTGCTGATTTTCTGTGTCTCCTGATGTAGTGGCTATAGAATTACTCAAGTATCTGTGGTTTTAGAGGGAGACCTGAAGGCTAACAGGAAGTTATAAGTTTATTGCAAAAGCAGCAGCAAAAAGCTACTTGAAGTCTAAAGGACTTCCAGAAGTGAGTCATCTAATGCAACTGCACAGATAAAACACATTAAAAAAACCTAATAATATGAGAGCTGGACAGTAGAACAGAGTTGAGTGGCTACATTTTTTAACTCCTTGTAATATTTAAAGATCAAGGGCAACAGTGTGCTATGATAAAGAAGTAGCCACTTCTCTTCAGATGGAAGGAATAGGAACTCATAGGTTAGAGTCAGTTATGTTAGACACCTTTTGGAAAAGGCCTGGAGTCTTTTGGGAATATCTCTGGAACAGTTTTTGTAACTGGCTTTTCACTAATCCTGTATGTGTGAGTAATTAGAATGCTCACATCATTAACGATGATGAGAGGATATGAGAAGTCTGATAAATATGAATCGTCTAATATGCCTGTTCTCTAATGACAGTTATATTAAAATTGTTCATTGTAAGTTTGTTTATATGAGAATTACATTGTCCAGATGAAGGAGTGGAGTTTGATGCATCACAGAACTTCTACAAACCTGCAACACAAATGAGAACTGTGAGCAGGATATTTGTTGTGAGTGATAGTCTTCCTGTCCAAGAAATGACCAAATCAGATTATCCTACTTCTCCAGAGCCCTCTCAAACGGGTTCGTTACCTGAGGTTAATAAATCTTGATTAGTTTTGCTACCACATAAAATAGCTTCATCACTTCCAATTAACTCAATGATCAACTAGTGCCTGTTCAGGATGTCCCTTAAATCTATTTTATCTCCAATTTGAACCTTGTGGAAATCATCTCTGCAAGATGGTAAAGTTCCAATTTTCCTCTCAGTCTATTGTACATCACTTTGTAAGAGTCTGAGACATGACTTGAAATAGAACGCTATTACATGCACTGTATGGTTTTAGACAGTCTGCCTGAATGCTTTGCTGATTTCAATGCTCACCTAATCAAGCTTCAGTGCTGATCAATGAGCCTTTGTACAATTTTAAGTATTCTCCAAATTTAAGGATTAGGCAAATAATTTTGTCTTATGATTAAAAGAAGATTAATATTAATTTTTGTTAATTTTGTTCATTATTTTACTTCAGCTAGTCACAACTAGTAAGAATTTGAAGAAGGAAAAGTTTGTAATTTAAATGGGGAAAACCTTAAATCTAAATTTTTAATTTTTTTAATTCAGCTATAGGAGGATTAATTTCAATACATTTATTGGGAAAATCATGTTGCAATTATATACTCTTTTAGAAAGCTTCTGAAATCATTCCAGCTTGGTATCTTTGGGTATGTAATCAGACTGGAAGATTTTCAGGAATGGATACCTCCAACTCTCTATTCCTAATTTCTTGAAGTCCTGTGTAATGACCTGATTCTTCTCCTCTCATTACAAGATAAAACAGTTGAGGAACTTCAAGCTAAATTCTTCTTTGTGGGCAAAAGAAAGCTCCTTAGCTACTTGTAGAAAGACGTTTTCTCAGTGTGCCTCAACTCCTAAGGAGAGCTGGTTAAACTTAAGATACGTGAGATGTATCTTTCTGTGATGTGTCACAACTACTCAAATTACATCCTGAGGTACAAATTGGTTTTGTATTTCTATCCCATATGGAAACCATATGTTGATCTCTCAAGGATTTAATTTCAACTTTTTAAAAGGAAAACAAGAGGCACAGTAAGTTCTCTTAAATTTCGTATTTGACAAATAATCTGGGTGGGAATCAGTTTGCAATGAAGACATAGAAATGTAGATGTTTGCATGTGTATTGATATGTCTAAGCTTCTATTAAAGGAGATCTACTGGACAAAACTTACAGAACAATTTAATTCACCTTCAGGTGAACGTGCAGGGATTAGTTAGCTAAGCAGTTTCCACACTATTTGGGCTGTATTGTTTAGGATGTTAATTGTGTAGCCTGAACACAGTTTTCCAGACATACTGCCATCTCAGATGCCCTAGCTGAGTTGTCTTGATGAGGCCAGCATCAGCAAGTCACAGGACCTAAAGGGGGATGTCCTTCAGTTAGCAGCTGGAACTGCAAACTCTAGCACACCTCAGATGGTGTTGAATGCCTGCGCCTAGGCAACTGCATCAAGCCCAATTAACTTTAAGGGAAATTAGGCACTAGCTCACATTGTAGACACCTAATTTGAGGTGACTTAAGCTGGAACAGAATTCCTAGCCGTGTCTTTCGCATGAAGCATTTGCCTGATAGACTCTGATCCAATGCAACTGAAAAACTTTTAACAATCTATGGAGAAGTGTGTAAAGCAATACTTTAAAAGCTGAAATGCTCACACTAATCCGGGATTTTCTAGGACAGTATGTTATTTCCTCCTGAACGTAAAGGAATATGTGAGGCAAGGGGGTGTGTGAGAAGAACAACATAACTGTGTAAAGAAATGAAAGGAAATTTATTGCTTATAAACTACATGTAAATCATTTTTAAACGTAGTTTTACTTTTTTCAAGTCTCAAGCAAGACAGAAGGGAAGGGACAAGAGTCATGTGACGCAAATAAAAGCAAAAATAACACTGTAACACTGAAGGGGTCTGATTTTTTTTACCCCAACAAAAGTTTTCTGAAAAAATAAAGTAAAAAGAAAAAAGAAAAATTAGATTAAATGATTAAATGATTTCCATATAACCTCTGAAAGCATACTGCAATATCATTTCATTAGAGCATTCTTACTCTGAGGCTTAAAATCTACTTGTGTCACTTGCCCGTCTACCCTCCCTCCAGGATCTGTAAGCAGATGTAATGGCCGAGATAGATAAGCACATTGGGTTTGATTCTGATATAAATGGGAAACCATTAATTTCATGATGGACTCTGAACTTCAAGTCAGTTGATCACTTATGTTATTGGAGTAGTTAAGCACAGAAGAGATTTTCCTGGTAGTATTTTTTTATATTACCTCTGAAACCTGTATATCTGGAAAATCTCAGTAGTTTCCTATAATGATCCATTCTGTAGTTAGACGGAAATAAGCTTTCTCTCAGCATCTTTAGCTTCTGGGTCCTGCTTACATTGCTAAAATGAGTTGACAAGAAAAGTTGAAAAATGTACAACATGAAATTTCTGGACAAGTCAAAATCTCAAGGAAGTTTTCTTGGGAGACCAGCTCTAAATATGAATGAAGACTTGCAAAAGATCAATAAATAGTTTTACAGTTGTAGTTTACATATGTTTAAAAATGATAGTTTTGAGAAGACATGATGAGCCTCAGAAACATCTGGTTTTTACCTTACGGGAAAGTCAAAATGAAGTCAGATTTGGTTTAGAGAATATTAAATGAAAACCACCATAACTGCACAAGAACTTACAAACTTCTACTTCAACCTATCTGATTTTGCTAAATTGAAAAAAAAATTGCCTCACAAAACTCCTAATATAATTCTCCATTTGTTTCTGAAATTGGATCTTTCTATTAAATCCCAATCTTTGGATGCTTTTTAGAAGATTTTTGCGGTGTATTTCTTCAAACAATTGACAGCTCAATTAAGCGGAATGATTATAAATACTCAGGAGTAAAGCGTGTCACTCAATCTGTCTATAAAGTATAAGTGAACACAAAAAAATACAAAAGCAGTGAGTAAATAATTCACTTTAATTATTTTAACACATAATTTAATCAGTAATTACTTGCATGCGTGGCTTAGAAAAAGACGTTTCATCAATTCCAATTTGCAGAAATAGTTTTCTGCCTCTCTTATTCCATAGAAACCAACTGCTTGGGAAACAAATTCATATTATCTAGCCAGAAGATTATAAGAAATATCCCTGAGATCACTATGACTGTGTTTTCAGTCCACTGTTGAAATCTCTACCAAGTGGTACATATTAAAATATAGCATTAAATGCATGAGAAATATAATTCCCTTTTGCCTGAGCAGTCTTCAAAAAGCAGACACATTTGGTGCAGGCAGTAAGACAGTCTCTTTCAAGCCATTATTGATGGGGCTTGTATTTCGTTTGATCAGAACACTTTTTGTATCCAGTAAAACATTTTTCCTCTCATTATGTCAGCTTCCTTATTAATCAGACCTCAACATATTTAACCACAGACAGAACTTATGCAATAGTTCCTTTTACAAAGAGATATGAATGCGAAGGATTCTTTTTCCCCTTTACATTAGTTACCCTTCTGTTGAAAGTGATACCTTTCAGCTTGCCAGGAAATGTGCATTTTGATTTCTCACTATTGTATAATAAGCTCGTCATTACAAGGAGCAGCCTGTGCAGCTGTGTTCAGGTGCCACTGCAGAGTGACCTGTACTTCCCTTGCCAATCAGAACAATGAGGAGAGAAAACAGATAACAGGCAGAATGTTGCAGATAACTGAGGTAAAGAATCGCAGAGGGAATTGGTTTTGGCAATGATAATCTTTTCCCTTGATTTAACAGCCAAAATATGGCTAAAATTTTCCACCACCTTGTCATAAGTTCCATGGAAAGTGACGTCTGAGCTGTCGGTACGGAGCATAGTGTGAGCCTTTCCAGATTTCTCTGAAACCAATAGAGGGTGTTTCACTTACATTTGTATTGGAGTCATCTCAGTGAAACAATATTTATAGAATAAAGTTAAACAATGTTCAAAACTATTGTAGTCAATCAAGGCAAATGTATGAACTTGCTACTAAAAAAAGAAAAAGTTGTAACTTCTTCAAAGCATTTTGTGCCGTGAAACCACTCTTTACAATTGAATAGATACATTTTCAAAACCACTCAAATCTTTCTATTGCTCAACATCAGTATCTAACACATAGGATAATGATCTATGATAGTAAATTTGATAGGTAATGCTTATAGTAGACATGAAAGATCTGTAGTGCTACTTACTGTGAATTTCCTCATACTTTGCAATATAAACTGGATCCATAGAAAGAAGAATACCACAAACAAGTTTGAAGCCACGCGTCAGAAAAGCAAGTATAATCTTACACTAATGCATGTCACCATAAGATCAATATTGAGACTTTTGTAACAGATATTGCTTGTTTGAAGAAATATTAATCATATGCAACAAGGTGCTTCTGTAAGATGTCTGAGAAAGGGCGAAGCCTGTATTACTTGTCTGCTGGCTAAGGACTGATGGGCACACAAAGTGGATCAGAGACATGGAGGAGAAAAAAATATGTCAAGAAGCAGTTTCCACTTGGTGACGGTTCTTCATGAATGATGAGATCACACAAAATACTTATCCTCATGGAGAAAGCAAAGCACAAATGGACAAGAACAATTAAAGTAAACATGGGTTTTATTCAGTTAGTTACAAAATTTCAGTCTGTAGAAATCAAACTGAGAAAAGCATAACTAGTTGAACTTCAATGTGTCAGTGCCTCTAAAAGAATGAATTAAGACCTGTAGGGTGTACTTTTGTTTAGAAAAACTATTATGTTGCTATGTGCTACAGGGACAACCCTGATTAGCCTTAATTAGCATCAATGTACAAATGTCAAGGTGGGGTTTAGTTAGCTGTTTCTGGTATAAGATTTTCCATAATTATGGGAGTGAGAAAAAACTTTTACAGTAGTAATGAGAGACAAAGAAAGCTACTATTCCACAACATTTTTAATGGAATTGTAAAGGAGAACTAATCTCTAAATAAAGTGTTCATTTACCTTTTTTTTTTTTTAATTTTATTTGATACAAGAAGATTGAGAAGTCTGTAAGTATGCTGTCTGGATGGGTGCCAAGAAAAATCCTATATGAAGCTTTAGTAGTTTCAGCTTATATATCGTTGCATATTTTTAGTGGTGCCCCAGCTAATACTTATGATATAATTGTAATGTGATTAATACAATTGTGTTTAGCTGACTTCCTGTGCACAAATGATTTCTAATTTAATAGCTAAAGATTCAGTTATTAGCAAGAAGGCATATGATGCAGGAGAAATGTCCAACGTCTGGTCCTACATCTGAGAGTATGGAATGCCAGCATAGTAAAAAAAAAAAAAAAAAAAAAAAAAAGGGAGATTTTACTAACATAGCAGGTGAAAGAAGATAATAAAATACATAGAGCTGTGCTGAATAATGGAGAGAAGAAAATTCTCATTTACTGTATGAAAACAGCATTCCTCTTCAAAACTTGCACTGGGATACTACTGTGTTGTGTTCCCATGTGAATTCTGAATTCTCATTTAAATCTCCTTAGGGCTTCATTCATTTTTTTCTAATTCAGTTGGCATCTCCAGGGCAGATATTAAAGTTCATCTAGTTTTCTGAGCAGACCTTTTTATTTTCAGTCTATTTCTGTCTTTGTGCTGCTGAGGAGAGCTGTGACCACTTCATCTTCCTCAGCCAAACATTGCACATGGTTTATTCATAGAACACATTATACGTTTTCTGCCAAAGAAACAAAAAACACCTGGAAGATGGTTGGAAGATGACTAAGATATGGAATCATAGAAAATATGTCTGAAAGAGATCTCAAGAGCTTATTTGATTCATTCCCTGACTCATTCCAGGATCAGCTATCATCTCTCATAAACATTTGTCTAACCTACGGTTACAGAAATCTCTCCTGATAGTAATTTGAAACTTCCCTGAACTCTATTAAAGTTTCTCTTTGGTCTTTACCCCAAATCTGTAACTTGAGGCTTGCGACACATATTTGAAGGTTGAATCCGTAGCTGATGCTGAGAACATTACATTAATTTCTGTTTTGAAGCTGTCTTTTACACAGTGTAAGACTCTTTCAATATAAAAATGTCAGAAGGTATACTAGAGGGGTCAGTCCATCTTATTCTACTTCATATAGTCTTTCTTAAGCAGTTCTTATTGGCTAGTGTTAGATACAGAATGGTAAGTTAGGTGGACCTTTGAACACAGTACAGATCATTTTAGCATTATCTCTCTTTAAACTTTTTGTTGTCCTTTCCCTAGATTGGATGGTTTTCAAATTTCCCGTTGTAGGTTATTTTTTTCTTGCCATCTCATCATTCTCATTCTTCATTTTATTTAATATTTTGGAGGTTCAACAGTGTTTCTGAATTGTTCAAGTTTTGCTATATCTGATCTGTTTGCAACACATTCTCTACTGAAGTTGTTGAAAATCTGTTGGTCAAAATTTCTAAATACAATAATGGTATTGGTCCAAGACAAATCACAGAATCAACAAAAATCTCTGTGGTCATCCTCAGATAACTGACCCCAATTTCACAATGAGCTGCAAATAACTATAATTTTCATAGAATCGTAGAATCATAGAAAGGTTTGGATTGGAAGGGACCTTAAAGGTCATCTAGTTCCAACCCCCCTGCCATGGGCAGAGACACCCTCCACTAGACCACGTTGCCCAAAGGCCCATCCAACCTGGGCTTGAACACTTCCAGGGATGAGGCATCCACAACCTCTCTGGGCAAGCTGTTCCAGCACCTTACCACCCTCATAGAGAAGAATTTCTTCCTAAGATCTAATCTACATCTACCCTCCTTCAGTTTAAGGCCATTACCCCTATAGTGATATAGTGATAGTGTCTTATCACTAGATGCCCTTGTAAACAGTCCCTCTCCAGCTTTCTTGTAGACCCCCTTCAGGTACTGGAAGGCTGCTCTAAGGTCTCCCCGGAGCCTTCTCTTCTCCGGGCTGAACAACCCCAACTCTCTCAGCCTCTCTTCATAGGAGAGGTCTCCAGCCCTCATTTTAATATGTATCAAAATACTCTTTTTCAAAATAGTTTTCCATACAGCTTAATATTTTCTTATCTATAGCATGTGTCTGCTTTGTTAATGAAATTATCATGTAAGAGAAAACCAAAAGTTTATGAATGTATATATTAGATAAAATTCTTCCATTTTTCATCAAAGCTTGTTTTTCTGCCACAGAGGAAATGAAATTGTTTTGACCTGGTTTGTTGTTATCATAAGCCAAAATTATGAGTTATTTCATTGCCCTTGGCCACTAGAATTTAGATTCTGCATACCTATCTGAGGAGAGGCTTTTGTTCAGATCTCTGCAAAGTTTCAGTAATTACTCCAACCTAATTTTCTTTGTTGTTGTTGTTGTTGTTTAAATATCTGAGTTTAACAGTTAGATCAGTAGTTGCTTTTCAGATACTACTCGTGTTGCTATTGCTGCCTTAATGTGAGTCCTTGGCAACCTACTGGTCCCCTCTGAGTCCCATTTCATGTGTATTACAGGCATATTTTTTTAACAAAGATTCCACTTGACCTGAAGAAAATAACAGACATAAAAGCTTTTATTTATGATGATGCCTCTTGTGTATTGGCTTAATGTCACAGTGAAAGACAAAAAGATATCATTTTGAACAGGTATGCTGCAAATCTCATTTCCATTGCCAGAATGGGCCAAACTTGGAAATGTAGATTGTTTATTCTTCCTTCTATTCTACAAAACCAGAAATTCATTATTTTGAGACAACAAAATGTATATAGAAATATTGTACCCAAAGGCTGTGTCATCTTTACTGAAAGGGGTTGTTTTTACAGTAAAGCAGTTGACAAATTCTCTAGCTTCTTTGTGTAGTTATATGCTTAGCTATTTTAAGAAGTAGAACTAATTGCCTTGGTACCACAAAGATATGACCCTTTGAAAAATGAATTCATGTAAGTTACCACCCAGAAACAACATGGTGTTTTTAAGCAGGAAAGCCAAAACTTTGTACCTGATTTCTTACTAGTTCAATAATGGACTTGATTTGCTAAAAAATATTGATAGCAATTCCAAACATGCCAAAGTGTAATTGACTAGAACAAATACTTAAGTAGAAATTAATCTTTTCACAGTTCTTTCTTAGAATATCAGTAAATCTTACCCGAATAAGTGCATCTGCTACATATGGTTGACTGGAAGCAGATTTCTGCATGCAGACAAGAATATCACATAAATTTTAAACAGAGAAAGTTAGAAGAGTTTATTTTCTATACATAGAGGAAATAAATTGATTATTTCCCTAGTTTTTCTCCGTACGTATCTTTCCTATCTGCAATCTGTCTTTTTTAGCTGCTCTTTTCTGAACACTGAGGGAATGTAGGTATGAGCCAGATTCAGTCAAAAGGCTCTCATACAAAAGTTGTAATCTGGCAAAAACATACCAAAACCCTTATCTTTGTATGTTTCAGATCAGGTTCAATCCTTCCATCCTGAACCCACTTCTAATAGAAATGTCCTACTAGGTATCATTTTTTTTTCTTTTCTGATGCAATAGCTCTGTATAAGGCATTAAAAAAATTAATGGTTTGATTGTCAGTGAAGGGAAAGAATAGCAGTGAAGGAAACACATTAGACTGCACGAAAATATCCTTGCAGGTTAAGGACAGATGAAACCAGTTGAGGAAAGTATCAGCTCCTCATAAAAATAAATTCAAGCAAAAGTTTGACTGAGATTCCAAAATATCCTTTTAGCTTCTGTCATTTCACACAGGTTTTATTTTCCAAATTCATCCTGAAATCACAAGTGTAGATGCTTTAATGGTAGAAAATGGCTTCTAACCACATTTAACTGCTTGAAAAAACTCTTGTAGGTAATTGCATGTCAAAATTATCTCCTGGTAATTTGAAGAATTGGGTGTACTGAGGGTCAAGATGTAACATCTTAACCATGTAGTTTTTAGCAACTTTGACCTAAAGATGTTGTACTTGACTCCTGAGGAAGTACAAGGATATGCCCTTTTGCAAGTTCCTCTTATGTTTGCTGATGACATATCTAGTTCTATTTTATGTGCCCTTTGCATTTACCTGTTGTTTAAGTAAACATTACCTCTCATTAGGTAAAAGGCTTTTCTAATGGTTTTAGTAATTTAGATGCATTAGTTTTCAGGTCTTAACCCAAGATATCTTTTTGTTTGGATTTTAGTTGGGGGAGAAAAAGAGAAAGAAAAAAGAGAAAAATCCTTTTTCAACATCTCAGGTTGGAGTTTAAAATCCATTACTCAGAGAAACTGAAGATCTTGGCTATGATTTCTGTTAGCTACTCTATTGATTCAATGCTTGCAAAAGTACTTGCTCCTGTAAGATTCATGGTCAAGTCTTTTGGATTAAAATGCTTGAAGCTATCAGGTAACTGACAACTTTGAGCTGCTTATAAGGGTCAGAATGTGAAGTTTTCCAGGTTTTCCATCATTATTTGCAGCTGCCTGATAATTAGTTTAATTATAGCTGACAACACAGCTTCAAACAAAAATGCAACAGTGAAGAAATCTGTGGCTGGAAGTGAGCATTGACTTGCTTTAACTTTCCTTCTCTGTGAACAAAACAGCTGTCTAACATTTTTTCATTTATTTATTTATTAGAAAAATACTAAACATAGTGAATGAAATCTAGTGTTCACAGATCTATTCCTAGTTTGCAAGTTCAGGGGGGTTTTGCGGTGGTTTTGGGGTTTTTTGTTTGGGTTTTTGATTGTTTTTTTCTTTGGGGTGTGTGTGTGGTGTGTCAGATTTCAGCTGGAAGTAGTCTCTGTTCCCTTTGGCTACCTTTTATTTTCCAGAAGCAAGATATAAACTTCTCATCATCATTCATTCATTTTACTTTTTTCTTGGCTTCTGGTTTCCTTTTCCTTTTTCTTGTGTTCAATAGCACTAAAGTTTTGACTCAAGGTTTAGTCTCAATGTTCAATCTAAATGGATTATAGTTTGAGTATAAATAGATTTTAAATGTCTTTTTCTTAATCTGTTTTTATTCTATTTTACAGTTCCCACTGTCTCCCTAAAGTTTAGTTCTGTTATTCTAGTGTATTTAAATGGAAGATAAAAGGTAGTTCAGCACTCAGACACACTTACTACTTCAACCAGTTCTTATATTTGAGTGAGGATTGAGTCAGGAATAGTTTATTTAACTATCATCTTACTTATTCAAGTGTAAATTAACAAGTCCAAGATTGAATAATTTGTGTTAAACATCAGCTCTTCCTAACTTTTTTAATCTTCAAAAAATTCGGTATCAGAATATTCCAACTGGAAAATTATGAGTTGTTTGTACCAAGTGAACATTTATTTCTGCTGTCTGGGAGTAAAGATCTGTGCTCAGTGTCTTGCGTATTCCCTCTGTTGTTGACTCATTTGCTTATTGGTTATGGCCAATATGCATGTTGGTATAATTAGTGTTACATATATTTCTCCATTATTCAGCACAGTGGTATCTTCGTGTTTTTTTCCAGAAGTTCTGGAATTTGAACCTAATTAGTCAATACTTGTTTCATTGTTTCTTTTTCCTTTTTGTTTCTTTCCTTCACTTTAGCCAACTAATAACTGAGCCGATCATTCCCAAGGGAAACAAACAAACAAACATGAAAAAAAAATTGCCTCACTCTTCAAAGTTCTTTGAAAAAACTCAGTTGTTCTCTATCTGTATTCTCTATTGGTTCTCTCCGAACTTCCTATGCAGCAACAGTGGAATTACACAAGACTGAGTTACTCAATTGTATCCAGTTCCAGCTGTATAAATACAGACAGTGAAAAACTTTATCTGCAAACCAGTTGTTATTGATTACAATAGAAAGATAAGTTTGACAATCAATAATTCAGAGTGGTGGCGATAGCTATCTGATGAATCTGACTTCACTCCTTCAATTTCCAGCTATGTTTCAGGTTACAAAGTGCCTTGCTGTGAAATGGAGTTGTATCCAGAGGTGCCTGTATCTTTGTATGTCCAAGAAACTCGATAGTGGAGCTTTCATCAGAAGAAACCCCCTTTGCACAGAGTCGGTTTGTTGCTTTCACCATAACTGACCAGCAGAAAGATGCCTGCTCCTGTCTAGGCTATTTTACCAGGCTTTTAAGCACTCTTGTGCATACGTGCTTGCTTCCACTTCAACAGTTATGTTTTTAGCTAGTGATTTCAGGGTTTGTTTAAAGATTATGGTCCAGTAACATTGCCAAGTAATAAGAGTTTCTTCCTGAACATTTTGTGCAAATAAGCTCTTTACAGCCAGGTTAATAGCACTAAATACACCTGGTGATATTTACATTGCTTTTATCCAGCCTGGAAATGATTGTTTTCTTAGCATTTTACACAGAACAATAATAAGTGCTGACTGCTGCATTATAAACAAGGAGGGTGGGTGCTGTTTATATCTCATCTTACTTTTAAAATGCCATTTTGCTATGTTCATATTACTAAAGTGATGGGTTTACAATGATACGAATTGTAAGGGTTGCAATGCACTGTTTAGTCATCAAATATATTAACTGGTGATCCTGTGTGCACACCAGTGCTGTATAAAATAATGAGTGAGCCATAAACAAGGAAAAAAAAAAAATTAACCTTAGCTGGTTTGAAGAGTTCCTTATTCACTGGCTGGAAGTAATGCAAAAGAATTCTGCCTGCTACTGCCAACTGAGAAGTGCCATTTCCAAGCAGCAATATGCAATGCAAGTTCTTCTTCCCTAGCTAAATTGCTAAAGACCAAACAAATAATTTCAAAGCCCTTTGCTCTTTGTCTCCCTTAATTTATATTGAGTTGAAATATACAGTTTCATCACACAGCTTAGTTATATTTTAAAATTTGATGCCATTAATTCAGTAACTTTATGCTCATTTTCTCCAAATTGAAAATTCTTAAAAGGTGAAGAACTGAACTATTTAATAAACTTGAATAAGACTACTGAGAATAGGGAGAGTATCAGAACACTAGTGAGAAATCTAAATATCCTCACCTCACCGAGTACAAGAAAAACCCAATCTTGCATGAATTTTACATTCCACAGACTTTACTGCTTAGAAAAAATGAACAGTAAAATAATATTTTGTAACTACTTTTTTCACATAAATCAGGTCAGAAGGGTAAAAGAATAGAGGCAAGCCACCTTTCACACAGTCTATCATTTGGCACAAACTGGGACTGATAAAACAAAAGGGAAAACAAATTGGGTATTCTAAGCCAATCTGAGTAAAGCAATAATGTAATTACATTTATGTACCTGTTTAAAAATGAGAGATAGTAATACAAAGGACTGTCCTTGCTGTGTTCAGATCAAGAAGGTAAAATTCATCACCCCTCAGTTTAGCAACCTAAAACATAAGCACCAACCCATCCAGTCACCCAGGTTTTCTCAACGGAGAGGAACAAACATGATTCAGGTTGTGCACCTATTTTGATGTGAAACTTACAGTGGAATGAGTCACCTTCCAGAGGTATCACTGACTGTAGAGAAAGCCCAGAAGATAAGAGGGTATCTTCCTTTTAAATGGCTGAAGCTACAGGATGTGAATGCCATGTTTAATTTGGCATTCCATTTATTCTAACTTAGTATAACTAGTATCCACTTTACCACAATTGTTGATACACCCGGATAGTACAAAAATCAACAACCTCCTTTTTACATTGTGGAGTTATAAAGTATCTGACTCAAAATGGCTTTGACTTAGCATTACAAATAGATAATTAATGCCATAGCATAAGAACTACAGGACAGAAATGAAAGACTGTGGCTAAAACAATATGTAAATAAAAGGTATTCTAAAAATAATGCATCCTGGTTTCAGCAGGGATAGAGTTAACTTTTTTTCTGACAGCTGGTATAGTGCTGTGTTTTGGATTTAGGATGAGAATAATGTTGATAACGCACTGATGTTTTTAGTTGTTACCAGGCAGTCAAGGACTTTTCGGCTTCTCATACTGCCCTGCCAACGAGAAGGTGGGGGGTGCCAAAGAAGCTGGGAGGGGGCACAGCCAGGACAGCTGACCCAAACTGGCCAAAGGGATATTCCATGCCATACAGCTTCATGTTCTGTTTGCAGTTGGGGCTTTGCATGGCAGCTGGGGACCTTGCGTGGCAGCTGGGGGTCTTGCAAAGTATTGACTTCAGGTGGTGGGAAATTGTGCTGTTCATCACTTGTTTTGTATATATTATTATCATTATTGTTATTTTTCTTTTCATGTTTGTCCTATTAAACTGTTTTTATCTCAACCCACGAGTTCTCTCCCTTTCACACCTCTGATTCTCTCCCCTGTCCCACCGTGAGGGCAGTGAGCGAGTGGCTATAAGGTGCTTAGCTGCCAGCCAAGGCTAAACCACAACATAATGGTATTAAAAGAAAAAAGTGAGAAACAACAGAGAATTGAATGAATGAAGCTGTGAGGAGAAAAATGTCCAAATAAAAATGTAAGTGTTTTTTTAAATCAATTTCCCTTCTTTTTGTCTTACTCTTTTCCCACCCAGTGTACAGCTTAGGTCAATAACCTTCAGCTGTTGTAACTGCCAGGATGTAGAAACCCTAGCCAAGCCTCCTTCCTTTTGAACAGACCATGTAGCTGCAGAAAAAATGAGTAGTGTACTATGACTCTACTAGGATATTTTTCTACAAATTATTAACTGTTCTTATAGTGCAGAGGATGTTTGGTGGAAGAGAGAACATGTGCAGTTATTTCTTTAGTACGATTGTGTGATGAAATGTCATGCTATACCAGTTACTTTTTTCTTATTTTGCATTTGAATTAAAAGCATACAATAAGAATGTGCAGTGCCTATTGCCATCCTCTGGACCCATCTCTGCACGCAGATAAATGTTCTTCCTGACTGGAACTGTTAGTTTTCAGGCACAGTAAATAGGAAATGTATAGGCACATGAGCATTATGAACATAGAAAGGCCACCCACATTCCGATGCTGGAGTGCCATTCTTTTAGAGAATATTAAAACAATATGAGAGAAAGCATGAGAGAGAAGTAGGTGATGTGAAAAGTTTTGCAAGAAAGTTCTCTTTAATGTTGTAATATTTTCCATCAACACAAGCCAACTTCCTCTTATCCTCAATTTGAGTCTACATCTCACGTTTGAGTCTTCATGCAGATTGTAAACCCACAGAGTGAATATGCAATAAGTGAAAGAGAAAATTACAGTAAATTGACTTATCCACTTTACCTTCAGTCTTTTTATATATCCCAGTAGAATCTTTAGTGTGTGTATTAATAAAGCAAATGCTGGAATATTTATATTTCTAATTATCCTGACTGAAAATAAGTGGCATAGGCGAGATTCTTCTGACTATAATTCCATTTAATGCAGCTGTATAGTCATGTCCATAGGAGAATCAAATTAGAATTTATGCAGACAGTATACAAATAGTTTATTTTTTTGCAGGTATAATTAACCTTTGGGATACTAAATGCCATATGTATTTGGTGGAGTGTTTATAATGTGTCAGATGAAAAATCCTTCAGTGGCAGATGATTTGAAGAGAAGGGATTCTTCTCAGCCTTTTGTAGCATATAAACTAATAGTTTTGCTTTATTTAGCAGATTAATCTCATTTTACAAAGACAGTAACTCTTGGTGTGTTCTAATCTGATATGCCACAATTAGCAATTATATGCATTTGCAGTGCTTTCAGAATCTAACCATGTATTTGCTCTTTCCATAAACAAGGAGAGGCGCTTCTCTAACATATAGATTGTACTTGGGTGAGTGACTACATGACTTCTGGAAGAGTCAGAATGAAGACATGAGGCGTATGTTGAGGATAGTCAGTCCTATGGAACTTTACTAGATAAGAACAGAAATTGCTAAATATTGGGTTCTTTGCTTTTCTAATTGTACTTACTTTTCAGAGTCACGTAGTAATGAAAGAATTTCTGTGTTTGAATATCTCAACTCACTGATCTTTGAGAGTTTCTCATACAAAACAAACCATTTTGATTCCAACTCTCACAGAGCTGAATATTTAAAGAGCTTATTTTATTATATTTGAAATATCCATAGTTGGAATTACGTTCAAAGGCAGAGCTATCATCTTGAAGTACCATACTAGAAGTATGATATACACATTTTTTATTCTTGCAAAAAGGAAGCAGTAAATTAAATGAATATAAATTATTCTATATACCTATTGATTGATATTTACACTATAGCAATACTTAAGAGATCATTTCAGACATCTATATATATTGTACAAACACAAAACACAGTCACTGCCTCAAAAAAGTTTATAATTGAATGTAAGGCAAGGCAAGAGGCACCAGATGAATGCAGACTGGCAGGGAAGTACAAGGAAGAAGTGACACAGTGTTGGTCAGCATGATAGGCAATGGTCTCAGCAACCTGACTTAAAAGCTTCACGTTGAAGAGATCAAACAAACGTTGTACGCGATTATTCAGCACCAGGTGTGTCTTTGTACTATAAAGTTCAGTGGCCTGTGGCTTGAGAACATCAGTCTGTGGTAAAGATCTTAAAAAAGCAGAAGACAAAAAGAAATGCACCTTTAAAAGAAAATGTTCTTTTATCTACATTCAGATCCTTTTGATTTCTCAGTTCTTCATTTTCCCTTCCCAGTGGACTTCAACTTGAATAAGGACGCGGAAAAAGTAGATCTGAGTGATCCCAAGGTAACTAACAATGTGACAAAAGAATCAAAGAAGAGTTAGTGAGTTTTAAAATATTATACCATCAATTGTAAGAATCACAAGTATTATTGGACTCAGATGAGTTTAGCTTAAAGAAAGAATGTTATCCAAAGTGTACTGCCTATATGATGCAATCAATTTAATCAACATGTTGTTGATCAAGGACAGTTTAGGATCCTATGTGCTGGGAACAATACACCATCCATTTGAGCTTTGTTCCAGAGACTGGAATCCAGATACTCAAAGGCACCTAATCAGTAATTTCATCTGAGACTCTGCTTTGGTAACTTCAGTGCTTGAGGAATCTGCTGTTCTTGTACAATGATATCTTTAAACCTCTCATAAAACAGTCCCTAAAAATAGATTAATGAAGACTTGATAACTCATTCAAATGGTTTCATTTTGATGCCTCACTTGTATATTTATCACAAAAGAGAGCATGACCTGCCATTTCCAAACATGAATGACATCAAAATAAAGCACTTTTATATACGTTAGTTTCAGGGTAGAAGTGAAGCCAGTCGCAGTGGCAAGCACTCTGCACAACTGAGAACTGCAACGTATTTTTTGCAGAAGGAAGAGACATTCAAAAACAGTTGAGGAATTTAGGAACACACATTTTGGGGTTTTGTTTGCTTGTTTCTTTGGTGCCTAACCAGAGGTAATAATAAAGTTCATCATGTCTATATCTCCTGGATCATATGAACTAACATTCAAAGGTACTTCAGCTAACTTGCAATTGATTTAGATAGTGAATTTTCATAAATAGGTTTTAAGGATTGAGCGGCCTAACCTGCTACGAAGCTTGTCTCTGGCTACTTCTTGGCATCCTAAAAGTTCAAGTATCTTCATCTAAATCCTTTACATATTCAGTGGTGATGATCAATACTCATTTCACCTAATTTCAGACAACATCTGCAATATTTCTATGTTGTTGCATGCCATAATTATTTCAGAAAATAACGGCGTTGAGGTGAGTTAACTTGCAGTTAAGTATCAGTAATGCTGTTCACACTACCAGGCAAATTTATTCTTAATGTCATGCACCTGCTGCATTTTTCTTGTTTCTGTGCACATTTTTGCTACTTAAATGCAATGGGTAAGTATTGCTGTTACTTACATCAGAAGGGTCATAAGTGTAGAAACCTGGCTTATGAGTTTTTGATCTACTGATGAGCATTTCATGTGTTTCTAAGGTTTATTCTCTAAAGAAAGATGTTTCTGCAGCTAACTACTGGAAATAAGGAACCCTGCTTCTTTATAGTGATAGATTTTGTTTATTTTAGATATAGAGGGCATTCAAGGCAAGTTCCAATACAAGATTTAGGTACTAAAATAAAATAAGTTTGGGCTGCTGAGGGGGAATTGTGATTGCAAAGTCCTGACTCACCTTCTGTGCTGGAGACACCTAATCTCTATAAGCTCTTCAACATTTGATGTTAAATCTCTTCAGGTACCTATTAAGTCACTGCACGTGCCCAGAACTGTCCTATACTTGGCAGGTTTAAGCAGCTCAGCACTTAGATCATGTCTGAGCTCAGTTTAGATTGAGAAACTAGGAGGAGTGAAGTCTGAATCACCCAAAAAGCTCAATTCAGTAAACACTCCCAGAGGCCATAGAGCGTGGCAGGACCGCTCTCTTCACACATGGCAAATCTAAAGTAGGTCCATTTTAGACCACAGACAGAGAAGAGATGAGAAACCTTTCTCCTGTTTCCCACGCAGCATGTTGCTTACTGGCATACCACTTAGTGCACCCACCGAGCAGGTTGGACTCCCAGATTCAGTCCCATCCTTTTCCTGAAAACTCTGATCTGCATCTTCCACCTTCAAAGCTCATGTCCTAGTCACCACACAATAGTCTCCTGAAGTGTGGGAAGACAATCTGCATGTCTCTTTTGAAGATGTCCCCAGGCAGATAAGAGTGCAGGATATACTGAACCAGAGAAGGAAGCACAGGGTGAATTTGACTTTGTAGTCTGGTGGGTAGACTACCTTGGAAGATCTTGAATCTGGCTCATACTTCCAGGACTACATGGTAGACTCCTTCCTTTCATGTCTCTACTGCAGTCAGTAATATTATATCAGGAAATAATTTTGCAGTTGCTCATAACCCATGAAATATAAAACAGAAATTAGCTAACATTACAAGTGTCCTAGACATCTGACCCAGCATGTTTTCTGGTGTCAAAGGACATCCATTTACTACATGTTCATTTTGGTCAACTGAGAATCTGGCCCTTCAGATAGACAACTCAAATTTGATTCAAATCCAATTAAATTAAATAGTCAACAAAGAAGTTCCTCAGTTTCTCAGACTCTCTACATAAATATCTACACATGAAAATATGGGTTCAACTGCAGACAAAACATATAAATAAGAAGGTAAAAATATATAAATTAATACTCTTAACACTCTTAGCTATAGGCCAACTGATCTATAATTCACTGGGGCTTAATTACAGCATACACTAATTATGTGCTTAGCTCTAAAGCCTTTAATAAAGAAAAGCATTTCTTTAAATATATCTAATTAGGTAAAGTATCTGTTCTAGTTTAGCAGCATTTGGCACCAAAATGAAAAATATAGAGAAAAATAGCTTTCTCTTCATGTATCCCTGAACTAGGTAGCCCATTGTCCTCTTGAGTTTCCAATACAAATGAAAGCAGCATTATAACTACATCAAGTTGCACTCACAAGTTAAGGGCCTTGGAAACCTATATACATGTAAATATGTTTATATCTGACAATAGCCACAGAGCTTTGACTCTTTGTATCCCCAGTCCCAGCAACTGTTCTGAAGCCACATAATTAAATTCCTTGGGACTGATATATTGGGGGTTTTGTTTGGTTTTTTGTTTGGTTGATTGGTTGGTTGGTTTTTGGGTGGGGGTTTTTTTTTTGGTTGGTTGGTTGGTTTTTGGTTTTGGTTTTGGTTTTTTTTCCTGAAGGAAAGAAAATGTATTTACTCCTTCCAAAGTGTAAGTACAATCGCCTACCCTTCTGGAAAGGTTCCATTGCTTTCAGACAGTCATGAAGAGAAGTCTGAGGTGTCCTAGAAATTGAAATGACCTATTAAGTCAATTCAAACATATTCCTGACAAAAAGGGTTTAATCCCCACCGCATACTAGTGCTGCATTGTCTCTTTTAGATTTTTTTTTTTTTTTTTAAGGTAAGACCTATACAGACCATTGCAAACTCAGCTATACATTAGAGATTCCATGTTTTCACCTGTAAGGAACTCAGAATGAGAACCATCACCTTCATAAGGTGACTTACATGATAGTCCTTTAAGATTTATTTGGATTTTATTCTTTCATATCCAGATGAGCCCTGCTGATTCTTCTACTACATCAAGGGAAACTACTTCTTTAGGCAAAAAGTTACATTAACAGCCACAAGCAACCAAGCTGTGAATGATATATCTTGAATTTCCTTTCATTGTCTTTATGGGTTTTCCACCTAGCTCTTCACAATGAGTTTTGTTCCTTCCCTATTTTCTCAACTCAGACTCCAAAACTACTGCCATAAGTGGATCTTGCTGATAACTTGCTTTTCACCTTGAAACATTTGTTTTCAAGTTATCATCAGAAGCACATGTAATTAGCTTATTTCTAATTCCAAGAACAAGAATGTATCTAACAACTATATATGCTATTAGGTTTACAGGAGACAGAAGGGAAATTGTGAAAAGATGGGGGGAATCATAGCAAGGTGGTGTCCAGTATTGCTGTGATTATTTCCTTTACCTCTATCATTTGTATCCACCACTTTGCCTTATCTTTCAATTTGTCTAATAGAAAGTATCTGGAATAGTTGTATGGGAGTACTTTTTTCCACTCCATTTGAACAGGACGGAGCAGAGAAGGGAGGGTATGCAGTATATCCACAGGTAAAGAGTGACTTCCATCTAAGCAGAGATTAAATAGGTTAGGACTCTCAAAATATGTAATGGAGAAGGTTATGGCAGAAGTCTATGAAATCATTGATTCTATGGAGACGATACCTTGAAAAGGATAATCTATTTCAAAATAGTAGGCTGATCATTTAATCAGGTGTTCCTATAGTTTTATTACAAAAGGCAGCAATTTTAAAGGAGTTATTTATAAAATAAATAAACTTATGGAGTATTGCCACGGGTTATAATTGACACACCAACAAAATATGGATTCAAAATAGGTCTGGAGAAGTTAGTGGAGCATAGGTGGATTTAACTTCTGACTTTGAAAGTGCCTGAATTGCTCCTTACAAAGAGCTTATTCTTCTGTATTTTCCCTAAGGGTTTGTCACTGGTCACTGTTCAGGACAAAACAGTGGTCAAGACAAGCTGATTAATTCTGGCAGTTTCTTACAGCGTAGCTTCTCTTTGATGAAAATTTGTTCTTTGTAAAAACTGGCTTTATTTTGGAAAATCGCTTCCATAATGGACAGCTTTAGATAATAAACTTTTTAGGAGCGTCTTTTATTATTGTGCTCCCAGCAGAGGTACAGTACATGATTATGTGCCAAAGCACAACTCGTACGCACAAAAAGTTAATCATAAAATTTTTAGATAGACTACTGATCCCAGTGAAGTTACAGGGAAAGTTTCCTTCTTTTTTTAATGAAGTCAGGGCTTTCTCTTTAGTACATTATTACACAAATTTTAGGTATAAATTAATCTGAGTAAAATATACAGTGTGACAGCTGCCCGATAATTGAGTCCAAAAAGGGAAACAAAGAAAATTCACAGTATTTTGAAAGTTATGTTCTATGGCTGTTACTTAGCAAATAACACCAGTAAGTGCAGCCTTATGACAAGTACCCCATTTGCTTTTCCCATGCCATATGTCAACAGTGAAAGTAACTGAGAAAAATACCATACCCTTGTTTGATTGACATGCATTTTAAACTCCTTGTCAAAACTGCATAATTATTTAAGTAGAATAAATGTGCCAGTCTCAAGATTTAGAAGTAATTGGAGCCTAACAAGTTGTACTGTTTGTCTACTTGATGGTAAGAGAATTTATAAAAGAATCAGAAAATAAAATTGGGGTAAGGGAAAAGCTTGCTAACCTGCCCGTACTTTGCCTTTACATTACTGTAGGTGATAATGGGAAGGACACTAAAAGAATAAGTTGCCAAATATTTTCCATTCTAAGGCACTATTTTTCTTTTTCTAATGATTTGCTAAATTTTAATTATCTGGCATTGTATTTTTGCAAGAATTTGCAGCAGCAGCAGTTAGCTGCTTCTCAAAAAAAAAAAAAAAAGAAAAAAAAAAGTAGTAAGAAAATGTTATGATGAGGTTAAAAAAATAGTCATGTACCTGAGAAGTGTTTCATGGTTTATGATTCTTTATTTTTGTGGTCATCCTGGAAGCTGATTGACCTGTGCTATGAATGAGATGTGGCCAAACCTTTACCAGAAAAGAAAAAAATCTCTATTTTCAGCAGGCATATCTTAGTTTAATAACCAAAAGTCTGTTATTTGGAAAAACAGTATTGGATCGTTATCATTACAGCTTTGCTGTAACATCAGTGAGCAAGGAAATATAAGTAAACTGCACAAATTACTTTAATGTCATCTTTTCCTAAAGCCTGAGAATTTGACTTTAAACCATTAACATTTTCTATTTTTATATGTAAATTGAAAGCTTTTAGATTTCTTTCCCTGTACCTTTCAAGCAATGATATCACTTAGTATTCAAGGTTAGGCTACCATGAAGTTATTTTTTTATATTAAAAAATATTAGTAGTGGTGCTCTCTTTAGGAGATAATTTGTGCAAAAATATAGCATTTCAACAGCTACCCCATTGTGTTTGCTTGGAGAATCTTACTGTACCCAACAAGACCATAAAAGGGAAAAACTATAAATTGTAGGCATATACAAAATTTCAGAAGAAACAAGGCTCATGTCTGTAGAGTGCTGAACAACTGAAATGTGTGTAGACAGTTATGGGGATTAGTGGGTACACAGGCGAGGGGTGCTTCATAGCTTTCAGAATCTAGAGATGTAATTTTATAAACATTTTGTCCAGTGGCAAAACTGGTTTATATGCCTGCTTCTGACTAGTCATTGGGAACTGCAGTGCAGTATGTATCTATGCAACTGTTCTATGGGGTAATAATACTACAAACCAGATCATTTAAATGGGGCAGAATAGCAAATACATCTTAAAAATACTAGTTTAGTCTGAGAAAAATGATTTCATTTGGTGGGTATGTGGTGGGTTGACCCTGGCTGGAGGCCAGGTGCCCACCAGAGCCGCTCTCTCACTCCCCTCATTCACTAAACAGGGGAGAAAAGGCATAACGAAATGCTTGTAGGTTGAGATAAGGACAGGGAGAGATCACTCACTAATTATCGTCACGAGCAAAACAGACCGGACTTAGGGAATTCATCTAATTTATTACTAGGCAAAACAGAGTAGAGGAATGAGAAAATAAAATCAACTCTTAAAACACCTCCCCCCACCCCTCCCATCTTCCCGGGCTCAACTTCACTCCTGGCTTCAACCTTCCCCCCCTCAGCGGCACAGAGGGACGGGGAGTGGGGGTTACGGTCAGTTCATCTCACGGTGTTTCTGCCGCTTCTTCATCCTTAGGGGGAGGACTCCTCTCATCGTTCCCCTGCTCCAGCGTGGAGTCCCTCTCACGGGGTGCAGACCTTCAGGAGCAAACTGCTCCAGCGTGGGTCCCCCACGGGGTCACAAGTCCTGCCAGCAAACCTGCCCTGGCATGGGCTCCCCTCTGCACGGGTCCACCGGTCCGGCCTGGAACTTGCTCCAGCGTGGGCTTCCCACAGGCCACAGCCTCCTTCAGGTGCCTCCACCTGCTCCGGCGTGGGGTCCTCCATGGGCTGCAGGTGGAATCTCTACACCCCCTCATCCTTCCTCCATGGGCTGCAGGGGGACAGCCTGCTTCACCATGGTCTTCACCAGGGGCTGCAGGGGGATCTCTGCTCCGGCGCCTGGAGCACCTCCTCCCCCTCCATCTGCACTGACCTTGGTGTCTGCAGAGTTTCTTACATCTTCTCACTCCTCTCTCCGGCTGCAAAAGCTCTAAGTGTTTTTCTTCTTCTTAAATATGTTATCACAGAGGCGCTGATTGGCTTGGCCTTGGCCAGCGGCGGGCCCGTCTTGGAACCGGCTGGCATTGGCTCTGTCAGACGCAGGGGGAGCTTCTAGCAGCTTCTCAAAGAAGCCACCCCTGTAGTTCTCCCTGCTACCAAAACCTTGCCACGCAAACCCAACACAGGGTAGCATAACTAACTTCAGGATGCCTAAATTGTCAACAGTTAGTTATATAAGATGTAAATCTTAATGTAAAACTTTTGATTAAGGCATTAAGACTGAATAAAATATAGATTTTTGCTTTCTGTTGTTTCTCAACTGCAGAGTGACTTCAGCTGCAGTGATGTCTCTTGCCTGAAACAAACTTTTCCTTATTCTCCATTCTGATTATTTATGACTAGTAATTTCCATTTATCATTACTTCAGAGTTATCAGATCTGAGCAATCTTCTACATTATTATTACTACCAAATATTTCCTACACAGGGACTGGAGAGCAATTTAAATTGTTAGTTTGAGGATCATTTTGTACTTACAGAGATAAGGAATCCAATAGTGATATCTTCTAAATCCTTTTTAATTCTATGGTTTCCAATATATTTGTCAATGTATACCAAACCTGAAAGCTTTGAAGTAGCTCATGTAGAAATCTGCAGCCTATGACTTGTTTACTAGCAATTTTTTTTACCTCTTTTGTGACACAATTAGTTGTAAGGAAAATAGAACCATCTTCTACTCTAATTACGCCTCTAAACAAACTTTTAAAGAGCTAAGACAGAAAGGAAAACAATATCTTGATACACAATTCCCAAATCTGAAGAAAAAGCAGCTCTTAATGGTATTTTGTGAGGGCAAAGCCACCTTGCAAACATAAATGCTGTCCTATCTACTGGTAGGACTGAGTAAGACTAAGAGCTAGTTAGAAACTTCTGAAACAGCTATTTGTAGCTTTTAGGTTGCAGCTCAAGTGTTCTTCCTTCAGACTCTGCTTTGCAAAAATGCCTTTAATGGAACAGGACAGTCTCTCTTGGAGGCAAGCTGTGAGCAGGAGCTTAGTGCTGTGCCCAGAAAGGACCGGGGGAGAAGACACTCAGCAAGGAGAGAGGTGCCTAACCTTTCTTTCCTGTCATCCCAGTTTAAGGACTATTCAAGGTCTCTTTAAGAAGTTAATTTCAGAAAGAAGCCGATTCAGGGTCAAATGACTCCCATATAGTCAATCCTCCTGTTCCCTTCATGGGTCAGTCGAGTCACTGAGAATACATAAGGCAAATGCATTCCAATTTCTTCTCTTCAACAGGGTGACCTCCCCCCTCATTCCACGGTTAGGTCTGAAGTATTTGAACTGGTTTTGAAGCTGATAAGGGTTTAGACTTAGGCGTTTGACGTCAAATCACTGGAATTAAGCTATCATCTTATTTACTTTATTCTCTGATCTGCTCAAGCTATAGATCTGGGTGTTAACTAAAGTTCAACTTCTTTATATTTCTGGATTTCTTTAATATAAAGACACTGAATGTTTCCATGGATCCATATCAAGCTGCTGAATGATTGACTAACCACTTACTTAGTAAAATATTAGAAAGCATGCAGAATTCATCCTACTAGTGGCTAAGGTGCCAAAAGGGCCTCTAGATGCTTTAGAGGGTTTTTTTTTGCTTTTTAGTTTTTCCCCATAAAGATTAAATATAATATTTAATATTTTATTTTTATTTATCTTCTAAAAGTGGCTATGACTAAGAACAATTTATCTGAAAAATTCAGTTTAACTTCATGAGGAAGTTAACTGTTTTTCAGTTGGAGAATGGAAAAACGATATCCCTCTTTTTATTTTTTTTTTTTCTCTAGGGAATCTACTTTTCATCAACACCTTTTTCTGTCACAAGATTTTTCTTTTTATGTTTGGCTTTTCCATACTCTGAAGATATCTTATCTTCACAGACAATTGGATTGGTCATAATGTGATCTGTACTATTTAATATGCACACTCATATCTGTCACTCAAAGACATGCATTGTATCTCCTCACTGTAAAGCTGTCTTCTTTTTAAATGGTAGGATGCTAACTTTTTTGTCAGTGATTAAGGTATTCAAATTCCAAATGATCTGATTTTCAAGTCCTAATCCAGACTCTTGTGAACTTCAACAAAAAGCTTTGAGTGAGTTAAGCACTTCAAGATTTGGCGTGACATGCAGACGTTGGGCATGCCTGTCAATAGCTACTCGGTATATTTATTTATTTATTTATTTATTTATTCATTTGTAGGCCTTTAGAATTGGATAACTACAATTGGACAGACAGCCTTACTTTGAGATAAATTACTTTTATATAAAGTCCAGAAATTAATTTTCCTTTTTTTTGCATGATAAATAACTGACTGTAACAGGAAATAAAGAACTCAAGTCTCCCTTGATATCAAATATAATTCAAACAGTTAAGTGGTCAAAGGCATGCCCTTTTAAAAACAGAGGTAAGTATTATATTTAAAGAGAGGTAAAAAGGTCAATTGCTTTTATTGACTATTTTAAGTATTCTCTTTCAGATGTTTATTTGATAAGAAGAATGGCTCAGCGGAACAGTTAAAAGCAATTTCTAGCAGTCACAGATAAAGAGAGAGCTTGTAAAGACTAAAGTCCAGAAAGACTCTTGAATGTAACCGTCTTTGGCTACTGACAGAAATGCTATGCAAGGAAAATATTAATAAATCAAAAAGGGTGAAAAAACCCCAGAGTGCTGTATTTGTATGAATAATTTGTTGCATGTATACATGGTGTTATACAAAATAAGCCAGAATGCACTGCAGTACTCAGATCTGGCTTCACGACAGCAGATTTTTCAGCAGCTGTAGTAAGTGCCTCATTGGCACTGTATCTCAAAGTGTCTTTGTCCTCAGCTGCAATTCTGCTTTTCTGCTGGAATGTGTCCTTCTTACCCTTAGGTTCATAGAAAACAATACTGGGTTTTAGTGGCACCAGGAATATCCAGCTATTGCCTTAAAAGATAATTATGACAAAGCCTGTGACAGGAGACAAAGCTTCTTGATATGCCTTCCTTGCTAGAAGTAACTTCTCAAGGCAAATATTTCCCTCCCTTTTTAATTTACTTCAGAATTTTTGCTTTATACAATCTCAGAATGCTCTGAACAATTGCTTACACTGATATCCAAGTGTGCTTTCCAAAAAATAAGTCTGAAGTGGCAGGACAATGTAAACTCATGGATCAAGTGTATTGTGCTCTTGTGTGAAAATTCTTGTCCTATTGTCCATGCTGCTGTATGAAAGTCCAGCAAAATATTGGACAATTTATGGAGCAGGGATCATCTGTAGGCATCATTGATTATTAAAAAGTCTTGCTCTACTATCTGCTAAACAAACACATTAGTAGCAACATATCCAGGAGGAAGGGTACAATTGATGCAATTAATGTTTTTGCTTAACCATCACAGAATAATTTTCCATACACTTCCTTCCACCTCCAAAGACATAAAGGTACTTTATTAATCAGCAAATTCATTGCCGGTTTTCCCCTGGAAATTTCTGAAGTCAAATTTAAACTCAAATGTGGCAGGATGCTGAGCAACACTTAAATAGATAATAGATCTGGAAACAAAAGGATCATAAGCGGAATATAGGTCCATCTAGCAGTTGTAAAACTGTTCACACAGACTGGAACTGAACTAAATTCAGGGTCTTCCACTCACTTTAGTGAAACTTCAGGTTCCCAACACCTTTCAAAAGTCAGCTATTTATGCAATGCTTTTCATCAACTATAGTAGACTTCCATATGGTATCCTTCAGACAAATTTCCTTAATTGCCTGTAACAGTAATTAAATAGTAACCTGAAAATGAAATTACATCTGCAGCTGGAAGAATATTTCAGTTAAAATGATTAGCCTTTTCCTGCTCATGAATGGTTTGAACACCACAGATTTCTGCATGTTTGTCTAATTCAGGAACACTTGCCATACCATTATGCGAACAAATTCCATCTTATGGATAGAAGAATTAGTCACAGCTGTCATGTATGTCGTGCTAGCTTCCTAATAATTACAGTCTGGGAAAGGAGATGGGTGGGTGGGGAAAAAAACAGAATAAGTTTTTTTCTGGCGAGAATTCACTGGATAATCATTTGTAGCAAAAAATAATACAACTTTGCATTTACTAAAATTTTCATGGATAAATAAAGTTACTATCTGAAACATATTTAGTCTGAATAGTCTAAATATGGCTTATGTGTATGGAAAGAGAGCACTAAATGCAAAGACATGACTAAAGTCATTGGTGTGCAATGCAACATGTACAGCATACATGGTTATTCATCTGTTGTTCCCTGCAGATGTAACAGCTGAGGCACTATTTTCACTGAGCTGGGAAGAGAATAGTTTTCAAATCCTTCTGGGAATAAGAAACTCTGTCCAAAGAGAGTCTGTTCTGTGTAAAACAATTAAGCCTATGTAACTTAAAAACTTCAGGATGATTCCACCAAATAGTAAGTGTGGTTCTATCCCTTGCTACTGAACGTTAATTATTCTAGAGACTCTGAGTTAATTTATGTAGATTAATAGCATTTAGAATAAATGGGACCAATTTCATTTTTTGCTTGGGTTCCTTATTTGACTTCAAACATTTTACTTAGATCTCTTAGGCACCCAAAAATTCCATGATTTCCTAAATCTCTGTTGAGTAAACCCATGTGACTCAACCTCTTAGAAATCTTCAAGTAGCAACTTTGATCCACATCAAGGAGTAGTTTCTCCTTCGGACAGACAAGCTGGTATTTAAATTAATCACAAAAGCTGCTGGAAACAATTCTTGGTGCTGACTAAAACCACGTGAACTCTCATTTATCAGGAGAATATCAGTAAAAACAGAGACGATTTCAGACTCTCCAAATTAATCTACCCATTCTGTATATGCTATTTTTTAGAATAGGTTCTGAAATGCAGTTCTTTCCCCTTTCAGAACATCCCTCCTACTCACCCATTCCCATGCTTCTCTCCTTCCTTTCCCTTCTATCCTGCTACATGAAACAAGGAAAGTAATATATAATGGAATGACTTTACAAATAATGATTGAATATAAAAATCCTTATATACCTGACAGCTGATAGTTAAGGCACTATCCAGAAGGGTCAATCTGTGGGACTGGGTTCTTTAACCAAGACAAAGGGTATGAATTTGTGGCCTCCTCACTTCTTCAGAGCTCTTTAAACACTGGTTAGCTCACTTGGAGGAGACAGTCCTGTTTACAATAGCAAATTTAAGCAACTGACCCCACAAGCTCTTCAGCTGATTATGGTTATGAATCCAAAGAGGAGCGAGGTATCCAGTTCCATAGGCATTAATTATTCACTAGGGTAAGAAGCTCCCTGTTTAATAAGCTGGTTGGTGTGGAATCCACTCCTGGACCTCAAACTCTTAATCATGGTATGGAGATCCTGTGTCCTCATGCGGGGTTCTGTACACTGCTCAGTACAATGATGCCATCTGCATACTACAGTGAGCAGCCCCACAGTACCTACATCCTTGGTGCAAATGTAACTTCTAGTCTCGCTAGCTTAGTCTTGTACCACCTAAGCTGAGTATTTTCCTCTGAAGACATGTCTTTTTTCTTGGTTCTCTCTCTCCACTGACTATAGAGGGAGCCAAAAGTGGTAAAATGTTTAAATGAGCTGCATCAGTTGGATACCAGAATTTTGGTGGGATGAAACATGGCCCCTGTGGCTTCTTTGTGCAAGGAGGATACCACAGCTTTCTGTAGGCCTGGAACAGGGTTCATGTAAGTATGTGAGAGAAAACTCTCCTGTTATGTGCTTTGTGAAGTGAATATAATCCACGTCAATATGAGATTTAATTTATACTTTAAATCAAACACAGATTCAGCTTTGGCTTTGATAAGGTTTTATAAAGAGAAAAAACAGTTTAGTTGGAAATGTTAGTGGAAACAGATCATCTTTAGAACTGGCAGAAGAATAGCTCTACTTTGCCAGGACACCATCACAAACACAACAAACCCTGGCTTGCTCACCTGGACTCTGAATCAGAATAACTTCTGTTGACCCGGGGCTTTCAAACTGTTTGCAGGAAAAGACAAAGGACAACCTACATGCAATCACATTTTGAAACATTGTAAGAAAAAAAAGGTCTAGGTAGGCCTGTTTTGCCCCTGGAGGTGCTGGTCCACTGTGATCCAAGTAAGAAAGGCACTTAGACTTTTAAAAATATCATTTAAAAGGCTATTAATTTAGAGTTAATTAGAAGAAGAGAATAGCATGGGTAATCTTAGGTGCCCTTAGAAGCTGGGAGCCCTGAGCAGTGTAGCATCGAACAGGACACCGACCCCTGTGCAGCACACCACGCAGACCCTGTCCATAGCAGAGATTCTCCCTTTTCGGTCTTTCAAGCTATTATAGGATTTTCTTACAAGGAAACAACTCTATTCATAATGTCTAAAGTCAAACAGAAACGATGCTCCCATGAGAACTTCTTCTCGCTGCACTGTTAGATAAAGGAGAGGCCGCGCAGGAGGCGTATTCACCGGTACCGCGCGGGCGCTGCCCGCAGGCTCCCCCGTTTCAATGAGCTGGTTGAGTTTGTCCTGCAGCGCAACGCAGCGCTCCGTGCATCGTCAGCACAGCACAGCACAGCCTGCACCTGCTCCAGTTGGCTCTGCTGTGCATCACTCGCTCCTCCAGGCACAGGGCGGGTCAGGATCCGGTCGGGATCACTTGCAGCCTGTGCTCTGGGGATCACAAATAAAGCAAATAATGTGATCCCAGGGAGGTATTAAAATACGAATTTGAAAATGGAGGTCTACTTGGGTGTTGCAACGCAGCTATTGATTCAGTCCTGAAGTGTTACATGTCTTAATGGCAAGCGCGTACTTATAAGAATATGAACTTGCTACTAAAAATAGCACGTAACTGAACTCTGGGGAATATTGTTTTTTTCAGTGATAATACTTTTCCAGTGATAATGCTGAAATACATTTGTTGACAGTAGATTTAAGACTCTGAATAGGTCTCCAGTTGTGTCTAGTTTTTCAGCTACTTATTTGTATTAGGGGTCTTCTGCAGAGTTGGTTAGTGCATAGCTCCTGAATTAACAGTTAGTCTGTAAAAGAATAATTTTCCATGGATCTTTTCAGTTATATTTCAGTAAAGTAAAAACAGCTCATGGAAAATATATATATATCATGTTGGTCTTTTAAGTGGAATGAAGCTTATTTTGCTTATAACCTGTGCTGTGACTTCACTTCGTTGAGAGCTATGCCTGTTTTTCTCACTTTAAACCTCGGGTCACTCAGAAAGCAATGTGGGATAGATTTTTGATCTATGAAGAACAAAGTTAGCACCCTAACATAGGTATCTCCTTTCTGATCATATGTCCCTTGCTACTTGTCTATATAGTAAATTTACCACTTCTCTGTTTGAATATTACTTCTTCCTTGGGTCTTCTATGCAATTTTGTGAATTTGCTCATATTTTCACTTTTCTGTGGTTTTATATTATAATATATTTCATTACCTTGATTTGACAACATGTAAATATATAAAATTGTCTTTGAAAAATAAAAAGAGCAAACACAACAGTTAAAGATAAAATGTAAGCCGTAAGATCTAAAAGGCTAGACTCCTGGAGTAAATCCATGTGCCATGGATCGTGACAGAATATAGAGGTGCATGGAAAGAACCACTACCATGTATGCCTATTTTCTTTAATTAATGTTAAATTGTTCTTTTTTTATCTAAACATTTTCTGTATATTTTGAGCATGGAGATTATGCTTATGTAATGCTCACATAATGAGGTAGAGCTGTTTATTAATTAGAAGGCAATTACAGTGTAAACAAGTATAGCTATTTCTGGTTCTTTAGAGATGTAGGTGAATGAAATAACAATTGCTAAGGGGTAAACAGTACACTGGGACAAGTACACTGATATTTGAAACAAAGACTACTTTGACAGGCAGGTATTTTTATAGCTTTGGCGAACAACAGAATGCTTTTCAGTCCTATTGTTTCTCTGAGCAGCTTTATGTGGGGGAACTAACAAGTTCAAGTACAATGCTTTCTTAATGGAAAACATCAGTTCTTTCTAAGCAGCATCACAATTCCATCCACCACTTCTATACAATATGTCTTGCCTTTGATATTTTTCCCTTTAATGACATTACAAAGTCAGATGATGCGAGAAAGCTTGTGTCTCTTAAAATACCTGAAAGCAAATCAGGTGTTACAAATATTCTGCCCACAACTAATCCTTAAGTACTCAGCAGTAAAGAAAAGTGAATTTTGGTCTTTGAAAATATATTCACTACAGATGTATGCTATATAAGTGGTAGAACTATAACTAAGAGGGGGGAGAAAGATCTTGATTTTATAATGGTTTAGTTCTCATTGTATATACCTTTATACAGAATGATACTAATTGTTTATAAATGTCTGAATGTACATGTAGGGTAATAATTGAAATGGAATTTATATGCTTCTAAGAAGGAAATGTTCTAAAGGAATGGCTATAAAGTAACTACATCTACTCAGAGAGCAGTAACATAATGGAATTACACATTTTTCTTCTTGTTCTTTGACTCAGATTAGCAGGAAGAAGTAACATTCAGCTTCTCTTATGTTCATATGTTTTCTTCCAATCAATTCTGTGCTTGTCTGTTTCTCTGTTTCCTCCAGTAAAAAAGGAAAATTCATACAGCCTGAAGATTAGGAGGTGAGGTCAGGTTCAGGATTTGAGCGAGCTAATGAAATTAGTGCAAAGGTGCAGAATTCTCTCTTTAAATAATTAATCTGTAATAAATTCAATATTTTGGCACTTACAGAAAAAAGAAATAGTTTATGGATTAGTTTTCTTCTTCCCAGGACTTCCTTGTGTTTCATTTGATAAGATGCTCTGGAGAAACATCAGATGTGGATAACCTGGGAAAAGGGATATTTGCCATAAAGCATGTGCCACTAACAGGCTAAAACATTCTTTAAAACTAATGCATGAAACACTAACTTGTAATATGACCTATGCTGTCTTATCCCAATGTCATTTTTCTCAAAGCAAGTAAGTCTCATTGTTTCTTATAAAGCTTAACTTACTCTAAAATGCCAAACACCCACCTATATTTCAAAAGCTTACTCAAAATGACTAAGACTTGGTCAAATCTCACTTCAGTAGCTACCTTTGTAATAAAACTATCTCCACTCAAAATTCTTGGCTCTGACCTGGCATTGCAAGCAAATTTACATCAAGAGACTATTCATTGTCTGATAGACTGGGGGAAAAAAAAAATCAACAAACAGTTGCTACTTGAAAAACAGAGTATTTACTTGGTTCATAAGAGTCAAAACCTTGTTTGTCTGGTAGGGCCTATTCTTACTCCCACTGAAGTTACAAGCTATTTCATAATAATCTTAACACACATGCATTTGGTTAAGAGTTGTAAAAGAAATTTAACTATTAATAAAGCAAAACAAGCTAACAGATGAGGCCAGCTCACCCATTTGGTCAACAATGGGAATGAAAATAACATAAAAGCTATTTTCATAGATTCAATGAATTTTCATATTTTCAGTGAAAGCTCACGGGAATTAAAATAGCAATAGCATGAATGGAATAATTGGAATGTATATTTCTAAATGAGCCAATGCCAACTTGATACTGATTCCAAGTATCTAGTTATTCAAGGGTGATATTTTTCAAGCTGACACTGGTATTCTTCTGCAATGCCGTTAAAGTTGAATTGCTTTGAGCCAGGCACTGAGTTAAATGTCAGATTGGTTATATTTCCCAATGAGGAAATGGTGAGGAGAGACAGAAGGAAACTGTGAACTACTCCATGGTGTCTGAAACTCACCTTCTTCAACGTTAGTTTTATCATCCCCATGAAAAGTCAATTAACTTTTATGCCTTTCCCCAATTTCCTGAAAATATTCCGTTTCAGTGGAGAGATTATGGTGCTGAAGCATATTGATAAAAATCTAACTAGAAAGTTCCACTTTGATGACTGAAAACTCTCCTAAATACTATAGCAAACATTTCCAAGCAACAGACACCATATATGCTCCCATATCTATTAGTATGGCCTATAAGCAATCTATGCACATTATTTATGCATACTTGTACAACAGAAGGAAAAAAAAAAAAGTCTCTGCAATAGCTTACTCTTTTTTGCCTTTTCCCAAGGTTTTCTTCCATTTAGTTTATGTATCTCCACATTGTCTCAGATCTTTGCAAGAGCACTTTAGAAAGTAAGAGGTAGTGGTGAGAAAACTTTCATTCAAGTGACGGAAATTAATCAAGAGATGTCTACTTTGCTGCTGTAGAATTCAAAAGAAGCTCAATATTGAACTCTTCACTGTTCGATACCCATTCTGTAACTTGCTACAGCCATTAGGATTACAGTATGTTGATATCATGCCTTTTGATGTCATCTTGTTTTCCTTACTACATTGGATCCAGTTCTCCCCTGTATCAAAACTGAATTTTGGGCAATGAAGCTGGAAATGCAAATTTTTCCTTTAATTGTTCTTACTTTAGCAGTAAATTTTAATATTTGGCAGGTAACTAAATGGTGCTAATATTTCTTCACAACAGAATAATCATCACACCAAGACTATAAGTGTAATTTTTTGTTTGATTTAAATGAGGAAAAAAAAGAATGTCATGAAAATGTGATAAAGCAGTCTTGGAATGAAGATGTGAGTCTGAGAAGCAAACAGGATCTGAAAAAGTAATCTTTGTGCTGAAGAGGACAGTGGAAGATAAGAAGCTTCTTTTCAATTTACCTAAATTGTTTCCCATGTTTCTGATGGGGAATTCAGGGTCCACTTGGAGAATTCTGTAATTGTTTTCTTAGGTATTTCTTAGAACTGAGAAAACTCTGCCATGATGTTATGGACATAGGGCTATGTTATTGTCAACTTTTTTACTCCATATTTAGGTGTTGCTAATATACTAATGAATATATTATTACCCATGAAACGTAGCAAGCAGAGAAAGTAAATTTTGAGTGAATATTTTAAAGAAGATTTGGTGACAAATCTGGTGTCATGGTGATAAATTAGACATTTTCATTTTCAAATTTCAGAAATAAGAGTGGGAGGGGTGATTGGTGGGTAGGAGAGTTATGTAATGTTTTGTAAAACTAGCAAACCTAAAGAATGATCTGGAATATCCACTGGGTGGTGGGTTTTTTTAATCATACTCAGCTTCAACTCACTTTGTTGTGGGGTTTTGGGGCGGGGGGGTTGTTTTGTTTTGGGTTTTTTTTTTGCCAAGAACAAGCAAATTTGAGGCTTTTTTACTTTGTTTCCAAGTGTGCTTTAAAGAATGACTGCTGCAGCAACTTTGTGTAATTTCTTAGAGTTTCCATAGAAACCAGGAGAGTAGATTTAAGAATCTTTGGAAAGTTTCAGAATAGGACAGGAGCTGAACAGAACCTGGACCCTGAGTACTGGAGGATGATCCAAACCCAAAAGAAGACCGAGCCTGTGCTAGCCAGAAAGTTCTTTAGTTACCAAACAATAAGGAGGAGCTACATATAACAGGAAATTTATTTTGGGTACTGATTGGCTTTTCAGCTTTTGAATCCACATGAATTTTAGCTTCACTGTCTTCAAGTTTCCATAACATTTACAATGCTGCAAAAATAATGAAGGGAAAAATCAGTGAAATAAAATGTTACCTATGATTACTATGAAATGGGATACAGTGGTTGGCATAAAGATTTTCATTATATCGATACATGGAAGCCTTCAGCTTTAAACATGAACCCTGAGCATGTGTGTTGCTAATATCATGATATGGAGTTGAAATATTTTGTTGCTTTGCTTTTTTTAAGAAATCGTACACCTTATATCTGAAAAATTACAGTTGACTCTTTCTCTTCTTCACTGCCTTTTAAGTAAAAGGAAAAGCCATAAATAAAGCCAGATATAAAACAGTACGTGACACATTCAGTCCTGCAGCAATTACATGGGTGTACCAGCAATATTCACTGTTGCATCTACAGGCTGGTTTTTTTGCTAAGTATTTAATTCATGAATTCATTTGCTGTTTAAGAATGAAAGCAGCAGATGGTTGAGAAGGAAACTTATTCACTGTTTAATTTGATTTGTTTGTTCTGTTGGTAATTAATTCCATGCATCAGGGCCTACCGGTTGCTCCCTTTCCCACTGTCCTCTGGACCATTGGAGACTGACTACTAGAGAAGAGATGCTGCATTAGGCAAGCTGATGCTTTTGGTGGCATTGAAAAACCTCTCAGTTGCCTGGCTAGTGGGTCTTGCTCATACATTTTGATTCATTCAGTAACTCAATTTTGAGTTACAAGGTAATATTTTCTCCATATTAGATTAGCAGTGACTTTGTCCAATTTGGAGATGATTGTTCTGCTTTTACTGTCTGTGGTGGTATGTATCAGTGTCTACTTCTAGGGTAGTGTGAGCTCACGTATACTCTGTCAGTACAAGGACCTTGATCTTTCCTACTCTTTTTCTACAGCTTTGTGGTTTCTCTTGTTCAACAGTAATAGTTTTAAGTTTGTAATACACTGCTGCTATCTTTTGAGGTGAGTCATTAAGTGACAGATAAAGAGCCTTCTCTTATATCCATTAAAATTGCTGTCAAAACTCTAATTAACTTCAGTGTTCTGGGATCTGAACAAACATTCAGGATGTCTGTGAAGAATTTAAGTTAATAGCTGAATTCCTGAGATCTTAATAGTCAAAACTATCTTAAATGTGTTACATCATAGGTTTTCTGAAAGTTTCAAGTTCTTATTATTAATGGAAGTAGTGATTCATTAATGATTATTATTATTATTAAAATCCTGTGAATTCTAGCTTCAAATCTGAACCTTTTCTTATCTGATTTTTTTTTTGTTAAAGAACCCTCATAAAATACTTAATACTTCAAATGAAAGTCTAGTATAAACTGAATGTTTTAAGAAACTAGAGCAGTGCTAAATTTGATCTAGTAAACAGTATTAAAGTTAAATCAAATTATCTGTGCCTAAATATAACCACATTAGTACAACTGGATCTGTTCAGCAAGATAAATTAGAAGGGACACATTGCATCTCTTGGAACATTTACTAAAAAATAAACTAGTTACAAAATAGGTAAACGCTGTTCTCAAAGCCACAACATCATGCTCTGATTCAAACTTTCCTAAAACCCAGTACTGTTAGGAATCAGGATTTCATTTGGGACTACCTTTGGAAAATGCAGTGTATGGAAGCTTCACAGAAGAGTTTTTGAAATATTTTGCATGCAGTACTTTCCACTCTTCACATAAAGCCTCATGTTAAGATGCTTACGAAAAGACAATGTGTTCTAGTCAATTTGTGAAAGCTTTATTGCTTTGTGATATCTTACTCTAAGGACTAGCTGAAAACTTTTTACTTTGAGGTAAAAAAAGTTTACAAAACGATTTTTGTTTCTGAAGTCTGTATATTATCTGAAAGGAGAACTATCGTGTTTCTTTGTATATGTAGTTCATGGTTTATGGAGTAAGACAAACGGTGAAAAAAATTCATTATATCATGATGTCACATAGATAAGCCTGCAAGTGAACTTATAAAGCTATATTTTTCCCTACTAGTCACTTAGACTCTTCTAAAAATTTTGCCTTTTTCGTAGAGAACAATGATATAACACCTAATGACAGAAAACTGAAGCCAAACGAATTTAAACATGAACTAATATATTAATTTTTAACACTGAGAATAATTTAGCTTTAAAGCAATTTATTATGGTCTGTGATAGGTTCTCCAATGTTATAAATATTTTACTTGAAATGGTGTGTTCTTCAGAAGATGTGCTCCGATTCAAAACAAGAATTGATGAAAAAACTCTATAGCCTATGTTATGTAGGAGACCAGACCGGATTCTCACAATGGCCCTATCTGTACTTGTGATCTGTGAACTTTAATTATCTCCAACATAAGATCTAATCAGAATTGAATTTGCATTAACACCGACACCAGTAAGTTAACAGCTAAAGTTAAGGTTATAACATCAGTTGAATTTCCTTTCTTCCACGTGTAATTCTTAAATCATGTACACTAGCAAATACAATGCCATGCCAAGTAAGTATTTCCAGTATGATTGCTATATTATTGCTGTTACTGCTGCCGGTATTACAGTTAACCACAGGTCAAGATTGCAGTCCTCTTGTACTACGTGCTTATCATCTGCTTGATCAGCTGAAAATTATTGAGTAAGCGAGTGTCTTGACCATCTCACTTCATCCCAGTCTCTTCTCTCAAATTACTGTGCTTCCTTTAGTGTACGCAGTTTTTCTCTCACTCCTGTTGCTAGCACAGTGTGAATAAGGTTAAACAGAACGTATGGTCATGAGTGGCCTCGAATGAAAAATAATGCTTGTCTGAAACGAGCTACTGAGAAATAAAATACAGAGCAAAAGTATAATATTGCAATGAAACCATCAATGTCAATAATAAGCGCATATCTTGGGCTTAGCAACCACAGAATGACACCTAAATATTAAAATGGGGGGGTGTCAGTCAAGGTATATGCAAACCACTTTATTTCTGCTTTTGTTTAATTTTAAGAATTCTTATAGAGGATGGCAACCTCAGTATTTGCCTATCATCGCCAATAAGCAGTAAAATTGAGCTAGGCTGCTAGTTAGAAAATAAGTTTGGACTGCTGTATAGCTGCAGCTAACATCCAGCATGGGTCAAGTATTCCTTAGTGTTCAAGATCCAATAATTGACAAACACATTTATGCTGTCTTCTCTTTATATTTCAGTTGCATCGAAAGACCTGAACTATGACAAAGGTAACAGAAATAGTAAGAAACAGTCCCTGAAGAGGGAATCATATCTACTAAACTTTAATGATTGTTTTGTTCTTTTAATAAAACATGTTACAAGTCTCAGGTGCATCTGGAAAATTAATTTTAAGCCCTATAAGCTTTATCCATACTCAAGTTTACTTCAATGAAACTTTATCATATTGCCATGAGATCTACTTATTTCCTTTTTGATTAAAACTTCCCATTTAGCTTCTAGAGAAGATAGAGATGAAGTAGGATTTATGAAGTATGGTATAAAAATATTAATATTTTTGCTTTTCAAGAGTGATCTTTGTTTCAGATATCTGAATAGTAGTTACGTAATTCACTAACAATATTAGAGCTAACCAAGGGAAGAGGAGAGAAAAAAAACTTAGAAAAATGTCAGAATTAATAAGTATGCAAATGATTACTTGTCTTGCAGGAGCTCAGACTTGCACAAGTTATTTAGGGAGGGCATGATTACTTTCCTGATAATAGTCAAAGAATGAAGTTATGTCAGATTTGCGGTTCTAATTGTGTTGCTTTCAAGTATTCAAGAATGGTAACAACTTTGTTCCAGAAGAACGCAAGTCTTTTAAAAAAAAACACTTTAATCCTGACTGTAAGAAAATAGGGACTTATTAATGTTACATCCCCCTACATCATTCTGTCTTCTCTGAATTTATTGCTACTATTTCGTTTATTTCTCCTCTTCACTCAGGGAACTGGTTACCAAATTCCCCTAGGCCCTTTTCAAAAGCTCACCCTCAGATCCAGCATGACCATCACAAATTGTTTTGCATATCATAGTCAAGACCAACAGAAGCCTCAGGCAATACAGTCATGCCAGAATTCACATACTATGTTGGACTGGAATGATCACTATCTGCAAAAAGAGTCAAAGAAAGCAATCTCCTCTGCCCTGTTTAGTCAACAGCAGAAAAATGCCACCTACTCAGGGTATTCACTTAATTCTTCAAGGGTATAAACTGTACAGAGCAGCAGTCAGTGGAAACTGGGATTACTGTGCTACGAAAAGAAATTAGCTTTTATGTCTAAGCAGTGGGAGATCATGGTTTCCATCCCACTCGTTTCCTTTTATGAATCTCTGAAGTGAACTTGGAAGGACTTTTTAAACAATAGGTAAGGAGATGCCTCCGGGATTTTGTAGCACACACAGCCTGTTCCCTCCATCTTCTCAACATGGACCTAACTCTGTTGCTTTCAAGCAGAAACAGAGAGTAATTTTTCTCTCACTATATACCATTAAATGAACTAGAAAGAGACATCACCTGTGGTCACTCAGATTTCATTTCTGAGCAAGATCTCCCAAACAGTATGAGGAAGATAACAGAAGGACGATATGTTCAGAAATAAGTGCACTCAAAGTGACAACACGTGTGAGCTTGCCAAACATTGTGGGTGTGTATGGCTTGCATACAAGGTTAAAATTAGTTAGATTTTAAAGGTGTAAGAGTGGGACCTGACTCATCATTGAGAATAAAGGATGCACTGATCACTTTGATTAGGAAAGAGTGCCTGGTGAAGGTCAAGAAGGCCTATGATATAAAATCACGATGGAATCGCAGAAAGCAAATATAATTTTATGAATTGCCCACAGACACTTCTCTTACAGTTTGTGCCAATTGACACTTCATCATTGTATGATAACAGGCCTAACACTGAAGATATCTCACTAGCTGAATGAAGGAGCAGATGCTAGAGCAGACTAGCCAAAGCTGACTAGGAAAACAAAGAATTTCCTTTCGGAATTGAGTTTCTCTGTCTCTGTAACTGAAGTAGGAAAATATTGCAGAAGTGAGTGTCACTAGTTAGCCTGATACATCGTTACACAAATTTATCATTTTTGATCTTATTCATCAGATTAATGATTTTTGCTTTTCAACATGACTAACAACCTGTGGACTTCACTTGAGCAAGACTCCCATTACACTTTAAAAGTGGCTTCAAAACTAATGAATGTAATGAGCGTGACTGAGAAACTTTGGCTTAAACCATGCCATGCTTGTTTCTCATGCTAAACTGCAGATCTGATAGACTTTTCTGAAAAGTGCTGCAATGTTAGTTATAGTGAATTTTCAATCTAGTAGAAAAGCTTAAAAAGAAAGAGTTATAGTTCTGATGTTATTCTTAACATAGAATTAAAACAGCTGGGTGATTTCAAGAGGGTACAGTGTCAGATGAGAAGTAGCAAATACACAACACACTTACAGTGATTAGCCAAGTCTTTCTTAGGTGTAGAGTGAAGTAAAAAAACTCAGAGTTTTCCCTCACAAATTCAAGTATATTACTAGAAAATAAAAATGAGATTAGTAGTAGTGGGAAAACTAGCACTTTTCCATGTGTAGGTAGTGCATGAAGATATATGGCAAAATTTGTTCACCTGACATTTCCAGTAGCCTTAAAAGCCATTTGAAATGAAAGTGATATATCTCTAAACTTCTCAGGCAGCTTTTGAAATAGCAGCATAAGGCAATTTCAAATTTCTCTCAAAAATCCTTGTTGTTTGCTTTCTGAAGATGAAGGAAGTTTATTTCCACGGCATTTGGAAGCAACTACAAATCCAAAAGTGTACGCAGGAAAACTAATAAAGTCTAAAGAATAGTATTAAAGCAATATTACTATAACATAAAGAATTTAATTTTAATGTATTCATTTATCTGAGTTCTATAAAGCGGTGATTCTTCTATGGAGGAGACCACTTATTGCAATAGTTACCTACAGCTCAGGATGTTGCTGAGAAGAAATAGCTCTTTCAAGCCAGGGCTCTCAATGACCGTTTCAGCATTAAGAGCTAACCTAATTGGCATGCGGTTTGAATTGAAACATATTTCACATTATTTTATTTCCAAGCTTTTAAAAAATATGTTAAATGTTAAAATGAGAGGTTTTGCAAATCCAGTGTAAGGAATAGAATTTGATCTGTTACAAGAAGGAAACAAGTAAAACAGAATTCCAGAAAAGACAAGTTTGTACGCACATGCAAAGCCACATGGACTTGTGCAGAGTTCAGCACAAGTACTGGGGTAGGCACAAGCTGTAGTGTGTCCAAACGCCAAGGTTTCCAAAGAGACATATGTACTAACATACACAGTATTTGGGCTGTACCCAGAGCTCACTACAGGAGCAAAGCTTTAGCTTTAGGCAAGGATATACTTTATTTTCTTCTTTGCAATGCTTTTGGTTACATGTTGAAAATACTTGTGAGTGAACACATTCTGTGACCTTAGGGGAATCAATCACTATATTTTGTTCTTATTTCTATGGCAAGCCAGTCTCAGCTCTAAATGTGGGCTATAAGCAGTGTTACATGACATAGTAACAAAGCCCTCATTTTTGAACTATCAACTGATAATATCTCTAAATTATAGATAATGGTAAACAACAGCTTTAAGAATACTCCTAATTACAACTCACATTTTTCCTGTTATGCACCGTCTAGTACATTATCTACAGTCAGTTAAACTGGAAAGAGTAGGAAGTCGAACACAGGACTGAATACCCGACTCTTTACTTTTTAAAAGAAAAGAGTTACTGAAGAGAATATATCCTCCAAAAGGTATTTTTTTCAAACATGAATTTGGATTTTAGCTAAAAGAAATAAGATTGCTCTTACTTCCTTCAGATTTGGAACAGTGGATGTTTCAAAGGTAAGGTTAATTAGAATATTAATGAAACACTTTAATTATATTACTTTATTAATGATGACCTTATTGCTCCAGTTCTGTTTTTATAGCTTTATTGAAATGTAAGTATTCAGTTATTTGTCAGATATATTCAGATATAGTTTAATTATAATGGAGGAAAAAAAATAATTGTTACCTTGCCTCCAAATTGAAAATCTGATTTTAGTCCCCATGTAGGTTTTAGTCCCTCATATAGAATATCTGAAGTGTCTAACCAAGTTTCTAGAGCTACCTAAAGATAAGTACTTAACACAAAGGAGTATTAAAGCCATAAGAAATAGGAAAGGCACATTGAGATAACCAACCATCCTGATAGCCCAAGTATTTTTTCTTGATCCTGATCATCTGCAGCTTTCTATGTGTTCAGTAGTCCTCAGTGAATTTTCCTTCCTTGAATTTATCTTGGCCCCCTTTTAAGGTACTGGGGCTTTGAGATATCTCTAACCTTTTGAAAGCCACAATCTCCTTAAAGACCATCTCCTGGAATTACATTCCTCTTTTCGAAATATTAAGCAAGATTTACTTTTTCTTGTAAATGTCCCTTGATTAGTGCTGGCTGCATCTGCCTTTTTATGTAAAGGCTTGTGGTTATTACTCAACAGCGCCACAGAAAGTGGATACTGTGTTCAGCTTCCTTGAAAACTGTCCTAAAACCAGAAGGTCTTTCCAAGAGGTACACAGTCACTCCATGTAATTGAATTAGCTAGAAAATGATGGGTTTGACTAAGTAATTTAACAAAGTATTTACACAATCAATCTCTCAATTCATATAATTTTTTACAACTCCTCTACAGAAAGAATAAAAGGCCATGCAATATGCAGCAGTTACACACTCAAATGAAACAACAGACATGAGATTTAATTATTTTGTTCTCTATACTTTCTCTCTTTTCCATGAATTCATAGTCAGGAACTAATGCTTACATTTAAGAAAAAATAAAGACATAAATTAGCCTGCCTTGGCTATAATTTAAAGTTATAAAATGTTGAATGTATATGAAAACTGAGATTATCATGGTGTCTCAATAATACTGGGAAGCAGAAACTAATTCCTAGGGTTACTTTATGAAACTTCTTGGACATAAGTGTCCTAATCTATAAACACAACAGATTTCTTAGGTCTTGGGGAACGATGGAGCATTTGATAACTGAATGCAAGTTTCAGAAGGCTCTTTGCCCTTGTCAGATGCTATATGCTCTGTAAGTGGGTGTTGTGAGTAAATTTCATACAGCGCAGAAAAAGTCAGAATAGATAGTAAAACTGATTCAGTTTTAGTATTGCTATTTCATAATTTGTTTTCTGTATGAAAACAAGATAGTACTCCACATTATCTCGAGTCTCAAGGATGGATCTTTAAAAGAATAAAATTATTTGTGAATTATGATATTAGAGAGTTTATCAGAATATTTATATAGAAGATTAAGTATCTGTTCCCAGGAGACAAACTATAATGACTTCATTGATTCTCTGTGATTTTAAGGCTTTTTTGGAATCTGCCTACCATATCTGTTCATTTTTTTTTCCCCCCAGTAAGACTTGACTAAGCTGTACCAGCAGAGGATTCAGTTGACAAAGACTTCCCTCGCCCCAGCTGCTCTGAGGCTCCAGGTCGCAATGCTCCACAGAAGGATAATACAGCTACAGAAAAGTCATTCTTATTCCACTCTACCTCCAGTCTTACTTTTCATTAATTTCCAGAGTAGGACACTCTGTCTGAGAAAAAAAATATGATAATACAGAAAAAGATTCTGCTTTTATGTTTTGAAGTTGCTACTGGCCACTAATCATATTTTCTGGATTCCTGACCTGGAACAGATATGGCCATATAAAGGCTTTCAGTTGATCAGATCTGACCTCCGGTTGGACTACTCTAATCTATGCTGCATGTCTCCAATTTCCTTATGAAGTTATTTGAAGGATATGGTGAGAAAAAAAAAAAGAATAAATATCACACCTGCAGAAAGATATAGAAAGCTGATAGACACCAAAACTGAAATTTTAGGATATATAGGAAATTAAAGAACAGGGTGATCCAGAAAAAATTCATAGAGGAGATAGACATATACAGAAAAACAGCCTATAGAGGCATTTCATCCTCTCCTTATAAATGGTTCCAAGAACCGCCTTTCCACCTAAATTTAAGATTTAGTAAATGCTGAAAAAATGTGTCCTGTATTCTTTAAGCCAAGGTTCAAGTTTCATCATAAGCAAAACATATTTCTCAGCCCCATGTTAAAGATCTCTTAAAGCACACATCCTCAGAAGCTACCTCAGACAAACAGCAATGACAGTGACAAATCCAGCATCTAGAATCACATCTGTTAAAATCCCTGACCAGAGGTGGTGCTGATCATCTTTGACGCCATAATTTACTGCCTGTCCCTCTCACAGGAGGTCAGAGAGAAACCAATTTTTATTTTGTACTTCTCTTACATCTCACATTTTTAGAAACATATGAAAAATGAGAGAGTTGTGCAAGTAATTTTGCATTTTCTATAGACAAGTTAACATTAGTGCAGTACTTGAGGGAGGAAAAATATGGAAAAAAAGGGATATGTTAGCTATTTGTCAAACTATTTGAATGTACTATAGATTTGCATAAAACATTTTTCTTTGTCATATTTGATATGTTGTATTGTATTTGTAGTTTTAGATTAGAATATGTTTAATTCATTTTAATTTTAAAAGCATACTTGAAGTTTATTGTCCAATTGCCATCTCTTCTGTTCATGAACTGATTTCAGTCTCTAGAAAGATATTGCTGATGCAGAAGTCTGAAAGAACAACTTTCAAGCAGTAAGTTATTCTCATACCATTTACTTGGATTATTACACTCTTGTGTTTTTTTTCCCCACACACAATAATGAACTGCTACAGGGATGACATTACAATACTTCTGTTCACTAGCTATACTGTAGTATCTTTTCTAATAGGCTAATGACAAAAACGAACAAAGACATTTCCAGTAGGATTGTTTATAAATATAATTCCTATGCAGAAATGTGAAACTTCCAAGGAAAAGATACACGAACAGTGCCTAATTAATATTACCATGTTACTGTTGTAGAAATTAAATTAATACTTTTGCTCAAAGTAATGTTGTTTTATACATCTAGATAATAGGATAGTTCCTCTCTTTCCACTCCAAAAATAAAGGCAATAAAGATAAAAAACAATACTTTCGAAGCTTAGGTAATGTTACAAACACATTATCCTAAGAAAGTACATACATATTTGCCTAAGAAAGTATTCTAAGACAATGATAGAGGTTTTGGGGTGATATTTGCTGTTGTTGTTTTAAAGCATTGGTAATTGGTTACTTACCTATTTCATAGTCCCCAAAGTGGACTGGTAAACAGTTAGAAGTAGATTTAGATCTAAGCATATAATTTTCTGTTATTCTGTTTTACTAAATGAATGACACTATTTTTGCCTAGATGTCATTCATACTGTAAGATTCAAGTTCTATAATTTTTCACATTTAGAAAGCAATTAATTTACATTTTGACTAACTAGGACGCTTATCGTAAAATATTAAAAGCCATGTCTTAATATTTCAATTGTTTTTAAGTCTCCTGAAAAGGAAGAAAAGTGCAACTTTTGATATTGAATGTTTGACCAGCCTACCACTCTTTAGCTGTCCATATACAGTAAGCATCATCGAATCTGGATCTTTCAGAAAAAGTTTTTTGTTGTTTGTGGGTTTGTGGTGAGGTTTTGGGTTGTTTTAGGGTTGAGGTTGTTTGGGGGTATGTGGGGTGGGTGTTGTTTTTTTTTTTAATTTATGGTTTTTTAATCTAAAGCTTAAAACAATTCTTCTATAAGATAAATTTCTGTATCATTTGAATTCTGGAATTATTGCTGATCAGTTATGTTTAGGGAAGATTAAAGCTTCCTCCTGAATTTCTATCCACGTAAACAGAACTAAGATTTTGCTACAAACGTGTCAGTATAATCCACAAAACTAAGTGGATGACCACACCAGTGACTTTCCAGTTGGAAAAAGCTAAGATAGGAAGTGGACAGAGTACAGGAAATATACATTAACCTCATGTTATTCAAGGAGAATCCTGGACCTACATCACCATCAGCACTCCTCCAGCTGCCTGGTCTTCCTCCCATTCTAGCAGGCCTCCCATTTGTTACTAGAAACATCAGTGGTGCCCAGCCTTTAGATGAGGTGAACAAGCCACATGCTCCCTATAAGGCAGAAAATTTTTGGAAAATATTTTTAGCTCCTCCCCCTGGAATTTAACAGTACAGAAACAATCATGAATTAGAAGTGGAATAATAGAAAATCCTGGCCTGATTTCGGACACTGCTCATTTGGGCATTCAATATAACATTTGAAAGAAAATACAAGTCTCCAGGTCAAAACTGGAAGCCGCTGTTCCAGGGTAAGTGTATGGGATCACAGGCTATAGGAGAACCTACAGCTTCCAATTAGATATTAGCATAAAATCAATATATGGCAGGGAGACTGACAGAAGCCACACATGCACTTTTAACCAGAACTCCAGTATCGCCTTAGCACACCGGGCACACTTGGTTCTGAGCTGCCTGTCAGCTTAGTAGTACCAAGACAGACAACACCATGGCAAGATGGACATTTCTTTCTTAGACCTAATAAAGGAAGAAATTGGTAATTTTGTTAGAATCCCTCAAGAAATAAGTCCCATTTAAATCTGAGAGCTTTCTCTTCAGTAAAGAACAAAAGGATGTCCAAGACCTCTATGTTCTTTTGGATAAATAAGATCCCATCTAAGCTTTAAAAAGGACAGCAAATTCTTCCCAGATATTTTAAAATATTATTATTCTCACTTTGTGATTTCATTGCATTCTTGTCCAGTAGAGCAAAATGAGCATCCTCTATTTAGAGCTACCAAATAGAAATGAGTACTCGCAGCAGCAGGACTGTCTTCATCAGCACAAACTCCTGTCTGAACTTCAACACTAACAACAAAATTCAAGAGAATAAACACCAGCCTCACCTAAGCAAATGCACAGAGACTCTTACTATTACCTTTTCCTTCCATTCCCGCAGGCTCCCTGAAATACTCCTACCGTGTTTATATCCCAAATAGTGGTAACTGCTCTCACCTGCCAGGATACAAACTCTACGTATTAGCATCTCCATTTTGGGTGAATCAGCAGATAAATATTGTTTTCTCTATCCAAGAGCTCTGTGCTTGTAACCCTTTCCCACTTATGGGAGGAAAAGTAATTTACTTCAACAAATGTTTGTGTTGTAGAAAGTTGAGATATTCATCAGCCAGTGCTTTGCAAAAAGAGGGCTTTTGGGGTTCATTTATTATTATTATTTCCCCATAGACAATTTAAGCTGGAGCCTGACTAAAACAAATAGACGAAGGAGCATTTTTTACTTTTATTACAAAATATTGTATGTAAGCTTAATAGCTTTTGGGAAATTTCTGTCTCTATAAAATAGTTTCAAATTGTAACAGATAGGGCAGAACAATTTTACGTGTATGTACAAATTCAATTAAATTGCTGTAATTATTGAAGATAATTGAATCTCTGTGCAAACCCATTTGGCATACCTACACAGGACAGGAAACGATAGCATATGCACTTGTGTATCCTTACTTTATAAATTCTTTGAAGCACCTCCACAAACTATCTTTCTAACTTGCTCCTTACATGTAATACATGCATGCTGTCAGCTGGCTCTGAAAAGAGCTTAAGAGAGTATTTTGGAAAATACATAAACCACAGTGTTGAAATTTTCATGGAAGTGGACTGGTTTCAACATATGTCCTCTGTTTCCATTAACAGCTGTGTATTTTCCTGCTGGCTGTGTATAGAGACTGTGATCCATAAGAAGGGCAATCTCTGTACCCCCAGGAGTTCTAGGCTTTTACACTAAAGTAAAAAGCATAGAAAACCCCGAATTCCATTGTATCTGGTCTGGTATTTTTAAATAACAGTCTGGTATGTTATTTTTAAAAAATGTATCTGGTCTGGAATGTTTAAAAACTACTATATCTATATACAAGAGCAGAGAAACCATGAATTTCATAGTACATTCAGTGGTGGTTCTGAGCTAAGGAAGAATTAAAGATAGTTCTCCTAATTGTACATGAAAAAGATGAAAAAGAAAGGGGACTTTAGCTATTATAAATGGAGAGTCTTCAACATATAACACAAGTATAAACAAAACAAAAAAGTTTGCTTTTCGTATAGCCAACAGCAAAAGTAGAATTCTGAGGGGTTTAATAGTTGCTTACTCAAAGTACTTTACGTATTGTCATGTTTTAACCTGACAGGCAGCTAAACCACACAGCCGTTTACTCACTCCCCCCTGAAGTAGGATGGGGGAGAAAATCAGGAAATAAAAGTAAAACTTGTGGGTTGAGATAAAGGCAGTTTAATATGACAGAAAAGGAAGATGATGATGATGATGATGATGATGATGATAAGGATGATGGTAAAAGATACAAAACAAGTGATACACAGCACAATTGCTATCACCCGCAAACCACTGATACCCAGCTACTTCCCGAGCCATGGTCCAGCCACCGGCCAGCTTACCCCCAGTTATATACTGAGCACGATGTCATATGGTGAATATGACAGAATATCTCTTTGGCCAGTTTGGGTCGGCTGACCTGGCCATGCTCCCTCCCAGCTTCTTGTGCACCCACAGCCTCCTCACTGATGGGGTGGTGTGAAGAAGCTGAAAAGTCCTTGACTCGCTGTAAACATTGCCTAGCAACAACCAAAACATCAGTTCTCATCCTATATCCAAAACACAGCACTATACCTGCTACTAGGAAGAAAATTAACTCTATCCTGGCTGAAACCAGGACACATATCTCATCACTATTAACTTATTTCATTCATCAAAACATATAAAAGAGAACATATAACATTTTTTAAATTGCCAGTATAATAAAGAAAAGGTAAAGAGATGACACAGTTGTGCTTGTTTCTGAGAACTGGAATGAGCATTTTGAAAGCCCTAGCACACACTGTCTTCCAGCAATCAGATGTCATATAAGTAAATATCTCAGTAAATCCACCCATGGACTTTTACACTAACCCACTGAAACAGAGATAGATATTTGTCTGCTGCATGTGGCTTAGGATTTTATGAAGCTCTTTCAAGTTCTGTGAAGGTCACATAGCCCCATACTAGCTACTATGAAGAAAATTAACTCTTCTCAGCTGAAACCAGGACAGAAGGTAATAGGTCTTGAGGATTGCTGTAAATATCCAGACTCCTGTAAAGATTTAGGCACTGCTCTATGTGACATGTTCAGAAGCTATCATAGAAATATGGGCTTACTATAAGAAGTCTGCAAAAATAGGAAATTACTGGAAAAATAGTGTTCAAATCATAGTTAAGTAGTGTTCAAATCATAGTTACTAAGTTCTCTTATTCAACCTAAGGGCTGTGTCCCTGGTAGAGAAGGGGTTACACAAGAACTGTTCTGAACTTGCATATATCATACTATGGTGGAAAAGGCAAATGTTACAGTGGGTTGCTTAAACTGGAGTGGTATCAGTATGACATATAGCATAATCCTTTTCTTCTAGTTAGCAGTGGAAAGGCCTCGTCTGGAGCAGTACAGAAAGTTTTGGCCACAGCACTTGAGGAAAGTTACGGCTCAATAAACAAGGCTGTGTTCATGCAAGAGGCCAGGGAATAAGAGAGTGATCAGAGAATGATTTAAAGTCAAGAAAACATGATGAGGAAAATTTGAAAGAACTGAGTAAGGACTAGTTACTTACTAGGCATCTGAGGAGATATGTCTTTACACATATGAAGGGATAGAAAGGATAGATATGCTATGTTCCATGTTTACATATAGATGTGGTACTGCAAAAAGGAAGGACCTGTTGTCCAATAATCAGGAGCACAAATCAAAAAGTTATGTATTCTACTACTACAAGGAAGATAAGGTTAGACTTCCTAAACATTTCATAATGTCTACAAATTTTCATTTTTGTGATAGAGGGTAAACACAGGTGACATTGACTGTTGTCACACTCAGTGCAGACATCTCTTGTGTGACATCCATCTACCTAGGAGAGCTGTCAAAATTTGACACAGTCATTCCCATCCTTTCTTTCCTTTTTCCAGTCTTCCGGACTTCCACGCATTTTTTTGTAAGTTCTTAGAAATAACTAATGACAGCTGTGAGACTTGCTTCAGCCACTCATCTAACTAGCCTAAAATGAACTCATCTGGATCTGTATTTGAAAATATGCTAGTTATTGAAGTCCCTAACCACCTTTTTTCCTGATCTACCATGAATTTACTTAAATTTAAGGATGTAATAAAAGACTGACCATCTTCAGTCAGAAATAATTTATTTCAATCATTTCAATCAGCTTCAATCATCTATTTTCCTATTTGTAAAGCCAGTTTTGTGTGTGGAAAGTAAGCAATATCCTCAGATCTGGGATGAAAAGACCACACATTGCTGCTCACTTTGTACTGGCATAGCTGTAAAAAAAATATTAAAAAATCTGGGAAACAAAGAAAAAAAATTGTTTAAACTCAGTTATTCATAGTGCTGCAACAGGGGGTATTTGAAAGGTCTGTCTGGCTTTGGTTCATTTATAGATCTGGAAAGCCATAGATATTCAGAAAGATAATTATAATGCAGTTCTTGGAAAAAATGGGAGATAAATATTTGGGGCCTACTTAGCAGATTAATTATTTTTTATAAAGTGGATGATATCTCATGCTAAAATGTAAAAGACACTGGAGAAAAGATTAACAAAAAAAAACAACAAAGAAGGTATGGATAATCTAGAAACAATTATAGTGACATTTTTAGAACTTGCATCTTAGGCACTGTGTGAGGAAAGAAAAATGAAAATCCTGTTTCATTTAAATTGGTAAGGAAAGTATAAAACTAAAAGAAAAGTTTTGGTGCACCACTGGGAATTCTTTCATACAGCTACAGCACACATTATAAGAGAGCTATAAGGAAATCAGTGGTATAATCGCTGCAGGAGAGGAAATTCATAGAAATGTGCAAAGGGAAAAAAATCATCTATTTTAAAATAGTGCTAATTATTTTCATGCTGTTTTCTCCTTTGCTACCTTCTATATATGTTGTACCTCTCCATCCCAATTAAAATTAATAGCAGTTACATTACTTCATCTAGTGTTCCCATTTTATATTCTACTTGCACATAAGACTTTACATTACACATGTGTAAATCTGTATTGATTGCACAAAAATCCCAGCAAATACTGAGAACAGACTGTAGCTCCAAGACAGATTTATGGTACTTATAACAGAAGTTTTGGCAAGAAACACCCACTCACATCATTTTTGAATTTGAACCAAAAAAATCTCACCAGTACCCTTAGATTTTTATCTTGTGCCAGTCACTGGCATAACTATGCTGATCTCTGCAACCAATTTAATCGCTGAGTATAAATCTAATGGAACTAAATAAATGGGAATTTTGAGTGAATTGCTCTGTATTTTAATCATCACTTACTATTTAAATGGTTAATGAAAAGTCAATTCCTCAAGCAGAAACTCAGTTTCATGCACGACTTCATTATACTTTCATTTTTTCTCACATACCAGAAATAAGACTGCTCTGCAAGTAGTCTGTTAATCACCTAAAACTAAACATTAATCCTGTTAACCTACTTCCAGTGTTTGAAGCTTGTTAAGTTATGTTAATGTCATAGCAATAAAAAAAAAAACCCAGAAACCTTTTTGCACTCTCACAAATGTTTTATTCCTCAGAGAGCTATTCATTGCTCTCAGAAAATAACAGTGTATTTGCAAAACAGAAGACTGCTTTCATTTGTGTGTTTCCAGTACAGCTAAGCTTCCCCTACCCCCTTTTCCTTCTTTTTTTCCCTTTCAGCTTTCAACAGGCTACCTTCCAAGAATCTGCTAACAAGTACTAACCAAAATCAAGATCACTCCTGAAACTGGAGCATGTAGAACAGTCCCTAAAATCAATTTGTATTGTAACTTCAACTCATCTTTAGCAAGTCAGACTAATGCAAATAAATGCAATCAGTTTATATATGCAGAACTGTGTCAGTAGCATGCATTTTGCTTCCAGTACGTCAGGAATGTGAACAGTTTTTAATGTTGTTTTACATTTACAAAGTTGTTTAATAATTTCTATTCATGAATCTTCAAATAGGACAGGCCATTCAAGACACAGAACTTGAGTGATAGTTATTTGTGAAATTGAATTCCCTCTCCCTGCATGTTACTCATGAACTTCAGCATTTACTTAGAATTTGTCCTTATTTTTCCAAATAACTTGGCTAGCCATAATTCATTTGTAAGCAAGATGGAGAACCTTTTTCTGTGTCTCATAATAGTATATGCCAGAGAAGGCAATGGTGTATTCTAGAAATAACTTCATGATTTCCATAGCAATGAAGGCTTGGAGTGTTCAGAACAGACTCCGTCAAACTCTGTGGAGTTTTTGCTTTCATAAATATTTTAGTATATTTTGTTTCACTCTGAAACATAGGAAATTAAAATCCTTAATCATTTGCTAAAACATTGCATTATGAATGGCATAACTGTAAATTTTGCAATCCCCCGCCTTGGTGGGTTTTCAAAAACTTAGAGCATATAAATATTGTTGTATATGAATTAGGCAGGGAACTAATGTCTGCTGTTGTTGCTATTATTATTGTTATTACAATTATTGTTCACTTTCTTCTGTCCATAGAAGTCAAAATGGCATGGAAGTGATATTAAAGACAAATTATGTATTTTCTTAGTATAGTAACTAGAAAAAAGCCAAATCTATTGTTAGCCTATTATTTGACAACAATCTCCAGTTGAAATCTATGTTCTTCAGACACATAGGTTTCGGACTGGCTTGGTTTTTTTCTGTTTTCAGAAGATTACATACTGTACAAATACACTAAGATGGATTAAATGGACTTTTGAGGTGCGTTCACCAAGCCCACTAATTGAGCTTCACCTCTCATCTTTCCCACAGCAAAACTCTCTTCAAGGCACTGGTTTAGTCATCTAATAATCCTGTTTCATGGACCAAGAGCTATAACGTGCCCATGATGGATTGCCATCGTAACTAAATTAAAAACTTAGGTTCTTAGAATAATAGAATCATAGAATGATTTGGGTTGGAAGGGACCTTAAAGATCATCTAGTCCATCCCTGTCATCCCTCCCATCAGCAGGGACATCTTTCACTAGACCAGGTTTTTCAAAGCCCCATCCAACCTGACCTTGAACAATTCCGATGATGGGACATCCACAGCTTCTCTGGAAAACCTGTTCCAGTGTCTCACCACCCTCACCATAAAGAATTTCTTCCTTATACCAAATTTAAATCCACTCTCTTTCAGTTTAAAACTGTTGCCCCTTGTCCTGTCGCTACAGGTCCTGGTAAAATATTTCTCTCCATCTTTCTTATAAGCCCCCTTTATATATTGAAATACTGCAATAAAGTGTCCCCAGAGCCTTCTCTTCTCCAGGCTAAACCACCCCAACTCTTTCAGCCTTTTTTCATAGGAGAGGTGTTCCAGTTCTCTGACCATCATTGTGGCCCTCCTCTGGACTCGCTCCAACAGGTCCATGGGTTTTTTGTATTGGGGACCTCAGACCTGGATGCAGTACTCCAGGTGAGGTCTCACAAGAGCAGAGAAGATGAGAAGAATCACCTCCCTTGACCTACTGTCCATGCTTCTTTTTATGCAGCCCAGGATATGATTGCCTTTCTGGGCTGCAAGCACATATTGCTGGCTCATGTCCAATTCTTCATCCAACAGTGAAAGTCCTTTTCAAGTACTTCATATTACCTACCTGCAGTAACCACAAAGATGGACAATGAAATACAGAGTCAATTAATGAAAAGTTTTCCAGTGGAAAATGGATTAATGAGATGCAGAATTTGTGCCTATTGGAAAATAATAAAGTATGGTGAAGATGCAGAGGAAACATATTTAGAAGTTTCAGAAAGGAAAAAAACATTCCTCATGAAAATCAGGGCATTTCACTACATGGTACACCTTAGAGTTTGACAGGCTAGCCACACACTGGTAACTTTGGAAATCTATTTTTGGCTAGAATGTAAAGAAATGAGCTACAGATTTCCTTATCTTTTTCTGTTTGTTTTGAAAAAGACTGTAGCACTCTTAGTGCTAGCCAAGAGTGGTCTTGCTATTCAGTGGATTCAAAGAGTGGTGTTGTGGCACTGGAGAAAGACATCTGGCACAGCTTGTGGAAAGCCTTTTTTGGAAACTCAAAAAAGAAAAAAAAAAAGGTTTGTGTAATCCATGGGAAAGCTAATCTAACTGTGCTTACTTACTTTTTGTTTCTTAGCCAGCTTTCCTATTTCTGTTCTTATGCTTCTGACAAGATCTTGTAAAACTCAAGCATCCTACGGAAAATTTTACATGAGTCTTACTAAAAGTCATTCCTTCCAAGGCTGCATAAATCCACAGAACTTGTTTTCAACCTTAATGCAAAGAATCCTTCTTAATTATTTTTAATTAACAAACTTTAGTAACCTCTTGTAAGAAAAGTTCCATCCACAAATACTCAGGTTTTGGTTCTAATTGGAACTACCTTTAGGTGATGTGTTTCCACATAATTTTATCTTTTGAAAACCAAATACCTACAATTGTGTGCATGGAGAAGTTAGATATTGAGTTGTTAGCTTCCAAGGAGCAGTAGCTGCAGGATAGAAGCACATTGCTGATGGGATCAAAATAAGAACTACAAAGAAAAATCTAGTTGTTTTACCCTTGTTCAATATTCCTTTCTGAAATATCTGTGATGAGCAGAGGAATGATAAAAAAGTAGCACTGTGTAGTGCTACTGCCTCATTTGTAACAAAGCAACTAGATGTTAAATAATTTCATTTTACTGAAAGGCTAAAAAAGCTTCTTCAGATCTTGAGTTCTTAAGAGTATTTTGATAAAAAATACCACTGTGCAAAAAATTCTCAGTGTATTAAAAAAAATCATCCTATATATATTTATCTGAAATTATCCTGGACTGCTTTTCATAATAATTTAAAAATTATATTACTTGCTTAGTTTCTTATCTTGATTTTTTCCTCTTTATTCTTTTCCCTGTTTTATTTTCTTTTTGTCTTATATGATAATTTGCAGTATGATACACATGTGTCTTGATTTCGGCTGGGAACGTGGAATAAAAGTTGAATTTCCACTAGAGTTGACTCATTTCAATGAGATAGCTCCATCTAGTGTCACAATCAGACACCATTTTAAATGTGATGTGTATCTTGCACAAAGTAGAACTAAGCAATTCTCATAGCTAAAGTAATTAAGGCTTAAAGTATTATCTCCTGCTGGAAAAAAAATATGGACAGGTGAATGTGATGTCCGAAATATTATACAAAAGCAATTGTATAAAATATATTTTTGCACATGCATTGTCCTTGAAGGAGATGAATTTGAATCATAGTATTCTTTGTCTGCAATTAATTATGGGATTCTCTAACTCCAGATGCTCTTACTATGAACTGTTGCGTGGAATAATCTGCTGGAGCAAAACATTCATCATCAATTCTCTAAGCCATCATATCCTATTTAGTTTAGGAATGCGTTAGGACTCTGGGTATGTGTGGTGCAAAGCAATTGCTCTAATGTGTCCAACAAGGACTCTGCACAGTAGTAACACAGTCTGCAAAAGAAAACAAACTTAAGAAACCTGGGTGGTGAAATTCTAATATAATTAAGCAATGGCAATCCAAAGATTCGAATTTTCAAGCAGTCATTGGTTTTGAAGTGCTTACTTATAAATTAACTAATGGTGGAATAATTTGTTCGCCTCACCCTAGATTTTGCTAGGTCATTTGATCGTGTGTCAAAAACCTTCACTAATATAATTAATCATATTTGCCTGGGTATAAAAGCAGTTATATGAAAAGCAAACCACCCGAAGAGGAACAAACAGAAAAGCTGCGATACATGTACATTCTGAACTATTAGACCCGAGAACTGCAATGAAGTATGCTAGGAAGCCATAGCGAAACCCGTATTATTTAAAATACTCATTAATTGTCTGGAGGAAGAGATAAACTGTTCTTTAATTAGGTTTGCAAACAGTGCTAAACTAAAGAGAATGTGGGGCAGAACTGGGAACAGGAAATAAATTCAAAGGGAACAAGGAAATAATAGCAATATGAAAGCCTAAAAAATGGGACTAAGAGTAACCAAATGAGAATAAAAATGTCAAGTAAATAATTTAAATATGGGAATATAATCTTAAAATAACTAGCAAATAGTATTACTGGCAGGCTTAGTGATGGTACTAACAGCAGATTAATTATAGACAGGTTTGCAAATAAGAAGTCCTGTGTTAGGTCTCGGCCATACACAAACTACAAAGTTATCTATGAGAAATTGACTTATTTCCTTCTATGAAGCTGTGATAAGCTTGGATGTCACTCTCAGTTTAGAGTCTTTCAGCTTTGACCCTCCCCAGTAAAGCCAACATCAGATTTTCTATGATCTCCAAAGATCATTGAATAAAACACATGAACGATATCATCTTGAAAACTAACAGCGTTGTCTCCAACTGATTTCTTAGATTTCAATGAGTAAGATTGAAATTTTTTTCCATAGTTTTGAAAGGGTGCCATAAAACAGAAATTTTCATTTTCTTTGAACTCACATTTTATTTGTAAATAATTTTTTCCATTAATGGCTTATGTTACATTAGTTAAAATATTTATAGGTGAGGCATTTTAGCCCAAATTACAAGTTCTCATGAAACTTTGCCTAAAAATTTGCATGTAAAATTTACCAGTGGTATGTTATGCTAGAAAGGAGAAATATCCAGAAAATATTTCCAGAATAGAAAAACACTATAGAACTTACCTGTGTCGATATTTAATTTCTTAACTAAATCTTCAATTTAGTTAAGAGATAAATTGAGATTGAAGCGAGGAGGGCTTCGATATCTTCTCCCAAGTAACAAGCAATAGGACAAAAGGAAATGGCCTCAGGCTGTGCCAGGGGAGGTTTAGATTGTTTATTAGGAAAAATTTCTTCACTGAAAGTGATCGATAACTGGAACAGGCTGCCCAGGGAAGTGGTTGAGTCACCATCCCCGGAGGTCTTTAAAAGACGTGTAGATGTGGCACTTAGGGAGGTGGTTTAGTGGTGGACTTGGCAGTGTTAGGTTTTTGGTTGGACTCAATGATCTTAAAGGTCTTTTCCAACCTAAATGATTCTATGAATCTATGATTCCATGTCTGAGGCTTTAATTAGGTAAACAACTATATATACTTGGATAGTTTACTGGCATATAGAAGAGCTACATGAACAAAAATTGTGACAAGATTTTGTTCACACAGGGGAAGAAAACGATTATTTCAAAACCTGCAGTTGAAGAGGAAAGACCAGACTGGAAGTCCAGAAAGTGTACAGAAAACATACACCAGGCAATCAGGAGCATTAAATCATGTATGCTGATTGGTATTTTTGTAACGGTAGAATTTTAGCCAGTCAAAGTCAATGTGTAATATTTAGCTTTATGCCAGAGAATCACATGATTTTAAATTGAAGATGCCAAGAAATACAGAATCCACCTCTTGCTTTCCTGGCATATTCAGTGGTTACCACAGTCACGATAGATGTTCATACATACATATATACATTTCTGAACTTAATTTCTCTACTCTTAGGTCCCAGAAAATGACACTGTGATATTTTTTCTCATATAGATTAATATACTTTTCATATTTTCTTCTGATGATCACATTATCCAAATGCAATCAGGCCACCTTTCTACTTTCTCTTTGATAAAAGAAATATATTTAAATATATTGACTGATCTAAGCAGTCCCTTATCTCTCTAAGGTGTGTTTTTCTGGTTTGTTTTTGTCATAATTTAGGTTTTACTAAAACACAAATCACTTCAATGGATTTTAGTGCTCCTTTCTCATTTTTCAGTGTTCTGTTAAAAATGTAAGAGCTTTTTGTTCATAGATATGGTGGCAAAAATTCACTGAAAATAAAAAAAGTATTGAAATAGCAGTGGAGTCAATGAGTGTTATGTGAATGCAACTGCATGCTAATGTATTTGGGAAAGGAATCTTTCCTTTGCATCAAAGTCCTTAGGGATGGCTCTGAAAACATCTGTTTGTTTCTTTTTCTTCTGGGAAAATTTACAGTGACTTGTAATATGGTCGTGTAGGCTCTAAACCAAAATCTAATTTTCCTTGTTTGGGTCATGAGCTGATAGAAAGCTTTCTGTAGAATTTTCTGAAGAACAGCTCTCTGCCTGTCTACCTGAAAACTACTTATGGATTTTACTGCCACAAGAAAATGAATTTTAATGGACAAGAAAAGAAATTTGTAAATAACTCTGACTTAGCTCACTACAGGAGAGTAAGAGAAACAAGTTTTATGGTTTTTTCAATTACTTTAGTGTAATAAGAAGAAAAAATATCACTAAATAATTTCATAGAATTATGAAATGCTATGTTTTACATATAGCATTTGTTATAGTAACTGTTCTTGCTTTAAAAAACAATCAATTCAAATTTGCAAGATTTCTATATAGAAATTCTGCACTGATAAAGCAAACTACTTCTAAAGTACACTAAGATTATAAATGTTTCAAAAACTTCTATTTCTTCTAAAAATAAGTGTACAAAACTGTATCCTTAAAACTGGAAAGGATATTCAAAACAACCTAATTAAAGGGCATGTGCTTTTCACAGAATTCCAAAAGCTATTTCCTATCATTTTTTTTCTTCCTTCCAGTTAGATGACTGAACAATACTTTATTTATAATGATATTTCAGAAAAAAAAAGCCAAAATAATTGTAATTTATGAAAAAGAAAATTTTACACATACTGGCAAAGTCTCTTTATAAGACTAAGTTCTAGAAAGTGAAGAAAGAAATGGGGGGAAAAAAAACCCCACCAAAAAAAGACAAAAAACCCCACCTAAAAAGGTAATTTCAGACCTGACAGATTCAGCTGTGTTGTATTAGGAAGCAAAGTAGAAGATAAGATTTGTCATCAGAATTTATCAGTTAAAGCTACAACTTTGTGAAATATTTAACCAAGGACATAACTTCAGACATATTGACATTAGTGCATCTAAGTAAATGAGGACACAAAATCAGGTTGTCAGTGCAGAGCACAGAGATATGATGCATAGGTGATAAATATACATGGTATACAACTGAAAGAGGAAATATAAAATTTGGATTGCAAGACTTATTGAATAAGTGATTTATACTAGAAGTAGTATTCATATCTGAAATAAAAATGTTCTGTGACAGACTTCCAACATCTCAAACTGTAGACGATACATTAAACATTGAAAAGTGCAAGTTTTCACAAAACTGTGCTAAAGAAGAAAGAGGCCTATCCTGATTCCAAGTCAGGTCAAGGCCTGAATATTCATTGATATGGACTGGCCACCTAGTCTTTGCCCAAAACTTCAAAGGCACAGGAATATCAAAGATGTTTTGAGATCTCCATTCTTTTGAGTCTCAGAGAGTCTGTGTTTTGAGGATGAGGATCTTGGGGAAGTTGTGCTGGTTTTACTTTTTCCCCTCTGATTTTCATAAGCAATCCAGTCAGTGTGGGAAAAAAGATGCTGGTGTGCAGTGTGTAATATGTGTACAATAACCACAACCATATTTGAATTTCCTATTTTATGGAAAGAAAGTGATATGTGGGGAAAATCTCATCTTGCTTACGTATTCTTTCATTCACAGCTGAACACTTTCAGACAACATCATCTAGAAAAGGTATAACTATCTATTTCTGTGTTTGTGTAAAGTTTACTAATATGGATTTTTGATTTTATTTCATCATTTGAAAAACAAGTTTAGAGATTTTTAAACTAATTTTTCAATGAACTGATTTCTTCTTTTCAGCAGTTGACCCAAAATTTTCTGCTTAACATAAAAATTTCATTTAATCTGCAATAGGATATAGGAGGAAATGAGTGAAGGGACGAAGAAAGAAGAGGAAAGAAAGAAGACAAAAACGTTGAAGACACATTACTTGTACTGCTTGATGAAATTTTGAACTGTATCTTTTATCATATAATGACACTGACATTTTTCCTAGATACTGACTGTAGAAATAGAACAATCCTGACTTGTCCCAATACTGGTTACGCTTTATTCAAAATAAATAATTGAGGACAAAAGTGGAAGTGATACTCATGTCTGGTGGTTTTAAAGTAAACTGTCCATTTACCAAGTTTAATAAAGCATATGGATTCCAGTCTTTAATCTGTATTTAAACTAAATGGGACATAGTTTACAGTAGAGGCCAGAACACTTTTTACTGTGATGGCTAGGGAGTTTTCTCAAGGAAAGAAAGATGCAGATTTACTCCCTAAACTGAAGAGTGAACTGAATCTTGTTTCTAGGATACTGGGTGAATATTTTAACAATTAACGTTTTCAGAAAAAAGGGAAAACTGCTGGGTTCTTGAACTATTTTTTCAGCCAAAACTATTCTGTGAAGCTTAGTCAAAGGATTTTTTTAAAAGAAGAGTTTTTGAATGACAGAGATAATATCTTTAATAAACTGAATATCCCCGTAAAATTTTTACCTCAAGTTATTTATCTCTTCCTTGCTCACTTTTGGTGTCTGTAGTTTCAGACTTTCTATAGTAAACAGAGCATTTTTCCTATCTCTTCATCACAAGTTCCTAAATCAGGAAAGTCTAGAGGGTATTATAAAGCTTCAGAGGAATTAAATAGATAAATTGATTTATGGCTACGATAGCTGGTGGAGAATTTGAACTTGATTTGATTTGTGGAAATAATGGAACATGTCCATGCTCTGAAGGTCTGCAGCGTTGAGTAACCTACATGAGTAGCTGAATAACCTGATCTGAAGCCAATAGAATTATCGCCATGCCATGCCATGGGAGCAGCTGACCATGGAGGAGTGATTGATCCACAGCACAACCAACCTGAGCAAGCACATGCCGTGCTGTGCTGCGCCGTGCCGTGCTGTGCTGCGCTGCACATACAGCGTGGTCTTCAGGCCTGTGTTGTGCCGCACAGGTCCTTCCTTGGACACACGTCAAACTCAGCCAGCTCCTTGAAAGAGCCAGCTCTTTCAAAAGAAACCACCATCAGTTTGGGGTTTTGTCTTTGTAATAACTTTATTTGTTTAGAACTAAAAGCAGTAAACAATGCAACTAACATTAAAAAGATTGACATTATGTAATACAATAATAAGATATAAATAACACATTAACCTTTAATTATTAGCAATCAATATATTGTTAATATATTGTAACATAACAATATGTTGCCTGTTATGTCATTGAATAAATATATAATATAGTCAAATATATTATATAAAAAATTTAAAGAAAGAGCAAATGATAGAAAAAAGTGGTAGAGAAGAAAGATAATGGATACTGTCAAGGCTATGATATTTCTGTTACCCCATACATTTCACAAAAAGATGATCTTTTTCTGAAGAGATTTTAGGGTTGATAGAAATTTGACAAAAAAGTATTTCAATACCTACATGGGCCACAAAGAGTATTTATTATTGTTCTTTATTTTCTCTCCTGTTAGAAATCCAGTAATCCTCTAGAATTTTACTTAACTTCATACTAAACTGGTAACATACTAATGGAAAAAAGTGCTTTTGACTTCCACGAGCTTTGGAAAAACCTCAAATAAGTGCATATTTCTCTCAAGTGCATACAAAATGGACAAAAGGTCAAATGTACAAATTACTTTAAGAAAAGGAAACTCCTTAAGTAAGGGAAGTGTTATTAGTAAGTGGGAAGGATAAGAACATACACACTTCTGGTCACAGTTTAAAGTTTCTTTTCAAGTGGCATTGCCAAGATTAAAGCTTTATAATTAAATTCTTATTTGACAAAAACATCAATTAGTTACTTAGTGGTTTTATGATTTAATTGATGACTAAGACAACAGCTTATTTAAAGCTTGAGCCATTTTTATAGTAAGGTATAGTTTAGATTACTAACTTTTCATCCCACTGGGACCACCCTGTTGTGAAAGGGCGATTCACTGTAAGACTTCTTTATGTTCAAACATGCTCTCCCACCATATCGTCTATTTTATAACTCAGTCATGTGGTTACCACACAACATATTTAAAAGTAGCTGGTTTCTTCTCCTTTTTTTTTTTTTTTTCTCCCCCACCCTCTTTCATCAATTTTGATCTCCCTGTAGTTGTGGTAAAGCTGTCACCACTGAATACTACTTGAAGCAAAATTTACCAACATATATTGGTGTCAGAAGAAAATAATAACATTCTGCCTTTGTAATTACTCCTTGAAAAGTGCCACTTCAATACAATATAGAGAAACACAGAAAAATAAGAACTTAACAAGTAGCCAACTTAAAGCACATTATTCTTTTGCAGGCAGTCATGCGGTATGGTTGTTTTCTGGTTGTCTCTTTACAAAGTTGAGAGATGGACCAAGGTGATGTTTATATGAACAAAGCAAGGTTTTAGAAAGATTTTTTTATTTCATACAAAACTATAGCTACATATTTAGTTTTCAGTATTTGTGAGACAGGTTTCACCGTCCATCTTCTGATGAGCCAGCAAAGAGTTGTAGATGAGAGTCACAGATATTAAGGCTACCTCAAGCCTATGGTCACCTAGCTGAGCACCACCTGCAGCAGTGACACTTCAGGAAGAGTACAAGATTCTCCCTCCTCAAACTGCCACTTTGTAGCTAATGCATTCTCTGCCATTATCTCAAGGCTGATGTCTCTGCTTTTCATCAAGCAGAATCAGGGAGGTAACTCAAATAATAGAAAGAAATAGATTTCCTTCAGCTAATGGCCATCATGACTAGTTCAGCACTCTGGCTCCCTTCAGGGCAGCATAAATAGTAGGAAGGAATGAGAAGATACATGTCTAGAGATTGTATGTATTTGGGGGTTTATAAGATTTGTTTTGGAATATGCCATGACCTGAAGGTCCCTTGCAGGTATACTGAAGGTTGGTTTAAATATTTCCAGAAACAGACAACAACTTCAGAAAGATTCATGCCTCCCATGTTTCAGCCAGAGAAAGTGAGTTCTCAGATTCTCTGCTGCCAATTGCAAAAATGTTACATTTGTTTTCAAAGAATCAGGGTTTTTCATGAAAGGCCATTTTTTAATTCTTTTTGCTATACACAAATTATCTGCAACAGAATTTTGCTAATTAAATTATTATTCACACCTTTGTAAACTTCTTATGAATATGGGATTATTTGTATTTTCTTTGTCTATCTTCCCTACTCAACCACTTTAAAAAAGGAACGAGGGAAAGGAAGAAATAACAGCACTCAAAAACTGGAAAACGGTTCATGGGTCATAAAATATTTTCCTCTTGTTTAGTTCAGTCTCTCTGTAATTTTCTCTGTAAAATTCAAAAACATCCCTAACTAATCACTCTAACCTAGGCAGATTACCATGTTGAATATGTGCGTGGAAGAAATGCAACAGAAAGTCTTTTATTTTTTGTAGGTACCATATATTTCCCAAGAAAAATCATCTTAAATTTTGAACTGAAAGCTGTATGGGAATGGACATGTCAGTGATGATGACATTTTCATGCTTTCACTCCAGAATTTCACAGTTCTATTCATGAGGCCTCCAGTGAAATTTTAAGAAGCTGAACAGAGCTATGAATTAAAGACCAAATGCTTGGTTATTTGGGGTTTTTTTTCTTTATTTCTTTAAATTAAAGTCCATTCTCTTTAACTGAGTCCCTCGTCTAAACCTTGCAGACTTTCAAAGATTATGGGAGTGCTTTGGAATATAGAGCAAAAATCTAAGTAAATCCACCCATATGAAAGAAGGTATCTGTTTTGTGCCTCTTGAAACATTCTTTGATTGTTGAGAGTTGGTGGCATGAAAGAGATACCAGGATTTCTTTGTTGGAAGCAACAGCCTATAAGGTCTTCAACAGCAAGCCTTTTGTTTCTCACTAAGCTAATTCCCAGTCTCATGTGACAGGTAAAGAAATTACTGCCTTACACGTTTTTAATCTTCATATAAAAACTTCTGTTCTGAAGATAAATGTTACATTGTCTATGGTATAAAAAAATGCACAACATACTGGTACTAATAACTACACTGCACCCAGAAATGTGAGCTGATTGCTGATAAACAGAAGACTTAATGAAATACACTTACCTGGATTGTTACAGCATTGCAGAAACGTGAAATAAGGTGGATTTTCTTTCTAGATGGTGCCTCTTACTTTTAGATACATTTTTCTGAGTTTTTCATAATCCCTAACAAATGAGCATTAGAGATCTTCTTTGTGACTAGGCAGTTTCTTTCTTTCATATAGATGATTTTTCTCAGGTTAAGGTCTTTTATTTACTTAGAAAAGCTTACTTCTCTAACTGCAGTAAAGTAGTAATCCTACAGCTCCAGCATTTTGCTCTGTATGTGAATTTATGCAAGGTGTGAGAAAATTCTTATTATATCTTCACACAAACCCAGAACAAAAGGGGATGATGTAAGTTTGCTTTGGATAAAGCCCACAGGTGAAAAACGGCAGAAATACGTTCTGATTTCTCAAATGCATATTCCTCAGGTTGTTTCTGTAGATAAAGAGCCAAAACTGAACCTCAGTCCAAATCTGGCCAAAGGTGCAAGTTTAAAACTACGTTTTGTGTCTATTTTGTGTTCAGTTGCCGAAAAACATTTATCCAAACAAGGGTCAAAAGATATGGAGCAATAAGTCCCGATGTGAAGACTGAGATAAACTAGTTACTTGACTCAAGAATTGGGAGTTTAGGCATGCCAGTGTAGATATCTAAGTGTTTAAGGTGGACTAGGTGTTTAAGATCTCATTATCATCAAATGAAACCTACTCAATTCAGTCAATAGTGCCAAGGGTGGTGTCAATTTAAATAGGTTCGTGATTTTGGTCAATATAATAGTTTTTTGGTTTGGTTGGTTTTGGTTTTTTGGTTTTGGTTGTTTTTTTTAATATATATTACAGAAAAATAAAGTATTGTTTATTTTATATAAGCACAAATTCTTCTCAAAAATAAAAGGAGGTAAAAGTGATCATTTCTCTGCTGGTCAGTAAGGGTTTTGTGTACTCTAATTATGCGATAAACATTAGTCACTCACAGGATGTTACTTCCATCAAAAAGCTGGAAAGTTTTTTTCTGTACTGTATATGCTTTGTAGACTTACTATACGGACATAATTAGGGCTTTGAAATCATCAAGCCAATTTCTTGCAATCTTGGAGGCTATTTCTCTCAATTTACTCTTTCTTTAAAAGGAAAAGTGCTCAGTTAGTTAGATTAATTTAATCTATATTCTCAATATATCCCATGGTAATTCTGTATTTTGTGCATATTAAACCAATCAGTATTGCATACTAGCAGTATAAGGAACAAAGCTTCTATTTGCCACCACAAGAGGAAAAGAAAGGCATCTCAAAAATTAAAAATAAAAAAAATACTATTTGTTACAGAAGGTGTATTTTATTGAATTCAGAGATGGTCTAAATCTATGACATTAAGATTAATTATCTTCTGTAAGGAGTCCAAACTCACAGTGGACACATTTCAGTATTTGTGGTGGTGTGATCTGTTTAGATATCGACTGCTTCTTTTAAATTATCTTATATACCAAAATTATCCATCTCTAGTACATATTCTCTAAAAGAAGATACCTGATCTTAAAGTAATCAGAAATTACTTTTGAAAGGACAGCTGTCCTCTGTTGTATCAGAACATCATAACAATAACATATTTGGTTTTCTGACAGTTTCCAGTTACTTCAATTTATTGTATGGCAGGGATTACTGTAAGATGAATTTGCCCATTTTTATATTTCCAGTTATGGAAGAGAAAGTACAGAGAAAGGTCAAAAACTAAAAGAAGGTGAAAGACTCTGAGGTAACAAAAATGTTATTATAATTATAACTTTTGAAAGTCTATTACTGTTTTTCCCAGCCTTACTTACCCATCCATGCTTTGCAGTGGGATGGACCTCATTCTTGTGTGGTGTAGCACTCCTGAGCATGCAGGTTTGTGAGAGCATGTTTGGTGTCACCCTGGCTTCTGCTCTCCTCAAGTCACAGCAATGCCTTCATTATTGCTCTTAGGTTCATATATGAAACAGAAACCTCCAAAGTTCTTTTGTATCCTCCACCAGTGAAGACAAACCACAAAGTTTTTTGTGAGCCTACACTAGGATAAATGTATAATTAAACCCTTGTAATGAAGTCATCTATCATGGTTAGCTCTGATATATTGTTCAATAATATCCAAGACACTGTTTTGTTATCCATCCATGCTAACAGAATAAATAGAAACTTTCCAAATCATTCTACAGTAAGTTCCTGGCAGGACCCTGAGAGCATCCAGAGGCTCAGCTCCCTGGACTGACCTCAGCACCCCATGTACTCTTTGGTCCAGGAGGCCTATCAATGCTCAGGGCTGGGCTTGCCTGATCTGCATCGCAGGTGTAACCGGTTCCAGTCCTGTCGTCTGCTGATCCCAAATTTCCATTTGGCTTTCCTGAACTGGCCTTGAACTTTTCTCTGAGGTTACCTTGCCTTTGTCTGATGACACTGGCCTGTCGGTGGGACCTGTTGCCTCCACTGCCTTGCTCTGCTCCCCTGTGCCCTGACAGGGGGGTTACCGTCCAGCTGTGCTGGGGGCAACTTTGGCTCCCAGCTCACTGTCCATGTGGAGTAGCCTCACTCTTGCTGCTCCTGACAGTGCCCAGGTAAATGTGTCCATGTCTTGATGATATCTACCAGTACGTGTTCATAATCACAAACATAACCTTCAAACATACAGGAAAATATACCTATTTTATGTGCAGAAATAGGCAAAAGACTGGGTAATTCTAAGTGAATTGAGAATATCTCTCCTTGCATCATTTACTGAAGGCACCAGCTTCAGTGTCTTCACACTTCCATACCGACAATAGATTTTGAAACTCTCCATTTAAGAATGCAAATAGTCCTATCTGTGATGGCAGAGTTTCATGTCTGACTTTTGAACAAGAAATGGTACAGAGACTATTAACGGCTTTCAGACGTGGTAGGCTGTTGTAAATTTGTAAGGTGTCAATGATGATTTTACTATTGCTCTTGCCTAGATTCATACCAGAGATTTTTCCTCTTTTTTTTTTTTTTTTTCCAAAAAGAAATATATATACCGCTACTATGTCCCAGAGCCAACCATTTTACCACTTGGGGTTTCCTTCAGTTTTACTAATATAACTTATTTGACAGGTTTTCATGTGTCACCCAGCTTTCTGCCAAATGTGGTGTTTGGTGTATCCTGCTTGTTGCTCACTTCATTTTTAGCAGAGTTTAAGTTATTTGCAAGGAACAGTGCTGGAAAAGGAAACAGCTGAGGCATTGTACAGTCAGCCAGGAAGAGTGGATAGCAAAGTCACTTATCTTTCTCCTCATTCTCCATACCTGGTTTTGTGATATACAGTGCAGAAGTGAAGTAAGAATTAAATTACAGCTGCAGAAGCACAAACAAAAAGTTCATTTACAATATTAAATACACATAATTACTACATTCTCATGGAATACCCCATCTGACATAGCATCAGGTAAATTATGTGATGGGAGCAGTAGAAGAAAGGAGTATATTTAAAATAAGGTTACCATTTTAAGACTGGTAGAAGAGTGGAAATCCAACATCTCTGCCTTCAGATTTTGTATCCAGACCACATGGTTCCACCTTTCCTTTCCTTTTTTTTTTTTTGGTGGGTTTTTTGTTTGTTGTTTTGGGGTTTTGTTTTTTTGTTTGGGGTTTTTTGTTTGGTTTTTTTGTTGGGTTTTTTTTTTGTTGGTTTTTTTTTTTTTAGCAGGGGGGAGTTGTGGCTGGGGCTTTCTCATGTGGAGGCTTCTGTTCCTCTTCGGCTTTTAGCTGCAGTCTTGTTGGAGCCTTAAAATCCTTACCTATATGCAGAGCTCCCCAGCTGACCCACACAGAAACAAGAGTTAATTCAATTCAACTAGGCGATAGCCCTGTATTAACTTTCAGCTACTTTTGTTGATCTTTTCCTCCTTGTTTATCTCTGTGGTTTTTTTGCCCCCCGATGCCATTCCACAATGCTGCCTCTGTTAGAAGTCACAGGAAAGACAGACCTGCTGCATGCATTGATGCCAAGGAAATGGTTTCCTTAGCAACAAAAAGAAGGCAAAAGCTCCCAGATTTTTTTCTGCTAATCAATGTAACTTCTATTCCCAGCTGTAGACAAAGAAAAGGTAAAGAAATGGACCCATGATCTACCCTATTACCACATCCTCTCACATATCCCCAAAAGCTATATATCAATGTTACTAGTACAAATTTCCATATTTTAAAAGTATTTTAAATAAGAATTCTCATGACTGAAAATAGCTTTTAAATTAACTTTCACCACTTTGCTACTGAAAAACCAACAAAGCAATAACTCATAGGTACCCACATGCAGCACTCCATTCACATTCTGTCCAAATTGCCATGAGAAGGAAGAGGCCCACAGATAAAAGACTATTTTGTGCTCTATGACTTCAAACTAATGCAGTTGCTAGTATTAAGATGCTTTATAATTTTCAGCACTAATTATGATGAATGTTGTTTGTCTAAGGACAAAACAAAACAAAACAAAAAAGACAAGTTATTTGCCCATTTGACAGGTTTTGGAAGTGGCTATTTTCTTAGAACTTACAGGGGAGGTATCCCCATCCCATTCCTTTCACAAAGACCACTTATGACCGTTATGAGCTTTGAATGTGCTTCCAAAAAGAGAAAAGTTAATGCTAATGAAAAATATTTTGTCAGAGAAACCATAAGAACTATACATAAAACTAAACATAATTTTTCTTCCTAAAATGCTTACTTACCATATGTGCTTTATATCAGGAAAACGATCCCTAAAATGACGTCTTGTAAGTTCACTTACACAAGATGGCATCAGACTGTAGCTGCTTAGTCTGCTGCCAAAGCTGAATTTGAGAGCTGTTGAGGAACAATGCTCATTTTCTTCTTCACTCAAGCTCTATCAATATAGTATTTCCTCAACTCATTGCTGGGGTGTACCACAGGGAAAGCAGCCTGTTTTCAAGGCAGCAGGTGGAAAATTTTTTCTCATACATTTTGCTGATTGCATAATAGATGTGAAATGCAAAGATCATTTCTATATTTCCTATAAAGAATTTATCCTCTGATAAAAAAGGCTGGTCTGATATGGATACTCTGAAGTGCTGTGTTTTATGTGCTATGATGTGGAATGCAGAGCAGACGTGTGTGGATTTGAAAGAAAAGTTACCAAAAATACCTTTGAAAAGGGAAAAAGAAAAGTACCATTCATATCTATTGGCATTCATACCCCTCAAAAAAATGAAATCTGGGAACTGAATACTTAAAAAATGAAGGTGTAAATCTTATTGAGGTCTAGTTTTTCTGCCTATTTAAAAATCTGCACAAATGTAAATAAATTCAACAATTTTGACATTATTGAGTTGAAAATGAAGTAGATTCAAAATGTATTCTTGGAAATATGATGCTTAGGTCCTGTTTACTGCACCTGGTTGAGATACAAGATTTTGTTTAAGAGTTGCAATGGATGTATTTTAGTTAGAAACTAAGTCCTGTGGTTTTGGAGAGTATACAATGACAATATATGTAAAAAACCAATAAATTACCATTTCAGTAGTGCTTGCAGAATTCCCCCTTTGCTACAGAATTTTATTTCTTCCCTAATTTGGATTACAATTCTGCTGCTCAGGTCCCACTCAACAAAATCTGTTTTGCAATGTTTTTTTCATCCTCTGCATAATCTAGCATGGAAATCAAGAATCTTATATAAAGAAGTTTGGCAAAGTGCATAACAGAATGTTTATCAGTATTTGCCATTGCAAGTAGTTATGAAATCAATGCACCTTCCTCACATGCTTAGAATAGGAATTAACTGGAATGTCTCAGGATATTTCTAAGGATATTAGCATTCTAGTTCAGATCAGCGTGTTTCTAAAGTGAATCTCCTGGGTGTTGCTGCCTGCTGTGCCTTGGGCTCATATCTTGAAGGGTTCTCAATGTGATCAGTGAATTCCTTCCATATTAAAGATACCCTTCAGCACCACATCTAATGTGCTCCAATTATTAATAATCTTATAATCTACTAGTCTAGGGCTAGCCCAGAGTTAATGTAAAATAAATACTCCCAAAATACACTACAGATCCACTCTTACTGTGCTGCATTGCCTGCTAATGTATACACAACTTTGTATAATGTCATATGAGAGGGTAAATGTTGACTTTGCAATGGTAAAATCCTACACCTCATCTAGGGTCAAAGCATAATATCACCTCATCCTATTGACACCATCAGATTGTACGGGAGATACTGAGGTAAAAGTGAATCAAGCCACACAAAAATTGTCTAGGGCACTGTAATGACTGTTCATTGCAGTCTCCAGTTTTGTATGTAAACTGATTTCAGTCATCAGTACTGAGAATCTGATATCAGACTCTAAAACCTAGGAAAACAGTTTAAAATATGTTCCTTAACCTGCCTTTCCTTATCACTCTTAAAATTGTATCTAGATTCAATAGGTGGACATTATGCAATTATTGTGTTATACTAACACTTAGAACCCCTGAGACCTTCAACAGGGATGAGATCTATGAAGTAGGTGTAAAATATGATCAGAGGAATTTAAAAAAAGAGAGAGACAGAAAGAGAAAGAGAAAGAGAAGAAAAAGAAAAAAAAAGAAAAAGAAAAGAGAAAGAAAAAGAAAAAGAGAAGAAAAATAAAAATGAAAAAGAAAGAAAAAGAAAAAGAAAAAGAAAAAGAAAAAGAAAAAGAAAAAGAAAAAGAAAAAGAAAAAGAAAAAGAAAAAGAGAAAGAGAAAGAGAAAGAGAAAGAGAAAGAGAAAGAAAAAGAAAAAGAAAAAGAAAAAGAAAAAGAAAAAGAAAAAGAAAAAGAAAAAGAAAAAGAAAAAGAAAAAGAAAAAAAAAGAGAAAAAGAAAAAGAAAAAGAAAAAGAAAAAGAAAAAGAAAAAGAAAAAGAAAAAGAAAAAGAAAAAGAAAAAGAAAAAGAAAAAGAAAAAGAAAAAGAAAAAGAAAAAGAAAAAGAAAAAGAAGAAGGCAGTCATAAGCAAGCATTGTAGTAGGAGGACAACAGGTATCAATGAATCAGTGAATCAATGCCTAACCACTTTAAAAGAATGTATTAGGGAATGAGTCTAGATCTGGAGAAAGTACATTAGAAGTGCGACAGCACTTTTTCTTAGCTCACTCTGTGTGACTCTGTGAGTGTCAGAGCTCCTAAATTGGATCAAAGTACAGCCAAACCATGCTTTGTTTACCCAGAAGTTCACGTGGCTCATGGAGCAGTTCTTTAACTCCTTTTAGTTATGACTACATGGCCTGGTATTATGAAGCCATTAGTAATACAGAACTTTGATAACATTACATTTATTGGCCCACTTTCAAGGACACAAAAGAAATGCTAACAAAAATTAGTTGCCCCAAATTATGTATAAACATTATTTTTACTCTTTTGTTTATTTGGTTAGTAGCTCAGAAGACTGGCAATTTTTCTGCTTTACAAAAGATTTTTGGTTTGGGGCTTCCATTTTTCTCACTAAAACATGCCTGAAAAAACTACAGGCCCATCCATCAAACAGCACAGCTGGTGCTAACCTGATACATCCAGGAGTCTAACAATGTCTCCAGATGTTCAGAAATAACAGACAAATAGCCAAACTCTTTAACAGGTGAAAAAAGAATTTATTTACAGAAAATTCAGACATATAATAACCCTTTCTAACCCAAATACACATTGTAGTCCATAATGAAGAACATAGACAAGTTTGTTGTTTGGACGTAGGTATGTCTAGACAGAAGCTAGAAATGTCTTTATATCAACATTATAGGCTTTGAAAAAAAGCTATAATGTCCATTCCAAGCAAAAGGCTGTATTGTTTGTTGCATCTCACCTGCATCAGGATCATTCCTTTTTTATAAAGCTATAGAAGTGTACTGGAATTTGCTGATAGTAAGAACATGAATGTCAGGAACTGGGCTGCTGTCAGAATCCTGCATTCCCTCCTGTGCCTGTACCCGCAGACCGACTGAGAGTCTGCCAAGCTACGGCTAGACCACTGAGAGGGGCAAAATCTATTTTTGGTAGCAAGAGTACCTCCAAAAAACCAGGTAATTCTGGGACTAAGGTTTCAGTACAGATGTGATGATTCCTCAAGTTCATTTGTTTTAAATCAAAACCTCCTCTAAGAAAATCTGCTGTGTTTTATCTTTTTCACTAATAGAGGAACTTGCAAATTATCCTGGAAGTTTTGATCCACATCCTGTCATGTAAATTAGAGAACTGTGCATACCATACGTTGGTTTGTCAGGTAGTCCTAGATTCACATCATGAAATGTTGTGTCTCATTTGTAATGCTTCTAATGCAGTACTGCCAACAAGCAGGCTCACCACAGATGTGTGTTTTAGAAAGATTTGGGATTGTCCTAAACAATTTCTCATAGAAATAATGAAACAAAACAAACGGGGCGGGGGGGGGGGAGAAAACAAAAAATCACAAGTGTCTGAACCTGAGGCTGCATTTTTCACTGCTTTGGTGTTTTGGTTGGTTGGTTGGGGTTTTTGGGGGGTTTTGTTCGTTTCTTTAGAAGACTGCCAACTTTTGAAAGTATTATATGCTTTTCAAGAGATGATACTGAGTATACCACTAATTGTGGTTGGGCAGTCTCAAAGCTGATTGACGTCGTTTTGTTTCAAATAATTGATTCCTTGTTGTGCAAGTTCCCATGGGGATATTGTTTTAAGAAGCTATTGAAGCCAAGAGAAAGTGCTTAGCCTGTATAGATTTTCAAAGAGTGCCAAAGGCGACATGGAAGAAGGCATATATACAAGAGTAAGAGAAAGATACAGAGGACTTACTAAGGGAAATGCCACAAGGGCAATGCAGATAACAGCAGAGGAAAGGTACAGAGATGGGATTAGATACCATTTTACAGATAGCTTCCAGTACAGCAAAGCACATTGCACAGGAAAATTTGAGCTTATGTTGCCATAGTGAGGGAGCACAGTGATATAGTATATTAAACATACAAGGCATGATTTTAATCTGTCTTGTTACATTCATGTAAATAAATCCCTGGACCAGGTCAGGTACAGCATTGGTGGCTTTTCTGACAGCCAAATCCACTCTTCTTGTTTTCTTCAAAAGATAAAAATATGTTAAACTCTTCAGGGAGATATTATTACTATTTGAAAAAGTACTTTTGATTTTGATAGTGCATGACTAAATGAATAATAACAGTTTGCCAAGCCTTTGTTGCAATTTAATTTAGTAAGTGCTGATTGATCATTACATTTAATAACTTTCAAATATTGGGAGCTTTGTACTGGGAGAAAATATAAAGGCTAATCTTCCATAAACAAGTTTTCTTCTTCTGCAGAAAGGGGGGCTTTAATTAGATTTGGTTTATATTTTTAGAATTTATATCGGCTTTTTAGACCGTAATCTGTGTGAATCTGGGTTTTGTGGCTCGCTAGATGGTGCTGTGTTCCAATGTGCAGGAGGAGCACAGCTCAGCATCGGTGTGACAAAGCCCCTGTCGCCCGTAAAGATGTGGGCTGCTAGCTGGAGGTGGTCAGCACACTCAGCTCTTGGGAGGGGATCAAATCATCTAGGAGTCTGTATTTAGGTGCCTGTTTTCAAAACAGTGGCCTGAATTTGGACTTTGCATTTTCCAGACAGTAACCCAGGGTTAAGAAATCGGGCCAGTTTTTCAAGCACGGGGAGCCCTTCTGTTTTATCAGTGCAGCTCTGAGTTTTCACTTAACTGTAGAAGCTGTCTGAAGTTTTAGCCCCTTGAGCTTACTGTATGCCATGTGCATACAAAGTTATTATTTTCCTCTTGGTCTCATGATGACAGTGATTGTGAATGTATTGCTAAGTAATAATCTTTCTGAGAAACTGTGGAGCTAACCTCAGTGCCAGACTCCAGGTAGTACATGCAATTACTTTGTTTTGCAGGGAATTTATTTGTGGAGTGTGCTGTCATTATCAGAAATATAGGCTTCAGCTCAGCAAAACACTGACCCATGGACCTAAATGTCTTGCTAAATCAAAAACATTAGAGAGAATGAGGAGTGAGTGAACATCAGAACAAGGTGTTCTGTTACCCCTCATTAGGTGTGCTTTTATCTCTTTCCAGTCATGTGGCAAACAGCTACTAAGAAATTTATAGCTAAACAAAGTTTTCATTTTCTGACTGAAAACTCTTTGACCAGTCTGCTTTCAGCCTAACAGCATGGTACAAATATTTGGGATATGATCTCTCTTACAGCCTTTTGTATCATGGTCAACTGTTTTCATTATGTTTTATCTGAAAGCATTTTCGACATGGTTCACATGAAGCAAACTTGCAGGCAAGATATGTGGCTTGGCAGGGTTATGAAGGCCACATCTACACTATTCTGTTAAAAGGCCCCAAACACCTGATACTAATTTCCCTAGCTATCCACACCATCTAAATTTTGGTAGCTGTTACACTGAAGACAAAATCTTGGCATTGCTTGGCTCCAAAGCGTTGAAGCCATCTTTCTTCAGAGAGCATTGATCAGAATATTCACTGTCTGTGAAATATGGTTAGCCTCGAAGACCAGTGAAAGGTTCTGGTGAAAAAAATAAAAATATATATAGGCTTAGGACAAGGTGGAAACTGCTTTCATGAGACAGAGGAGGAAACTTTTGAGGGTAAAACCAAAAATGCTGCAAGTGGTCCTCAGCAAAGAAGTTACTGTATAACATACGACTGTGGGTGACCACTGGGAACCATTGCTTACAAGGAAGAGAAAGGGAGGTGAAAGGTAGCAGTGAAACAGCTGGAACATGTGCTCACTTGTGGCTGGTCATCCTCTTTTCACTGTTACATGACCAGTAAGCAGAAAACTTCCTGTGACTGGGTAATACCACCCAGCAATGGTCAAGCAAAGATCACTATTCAAAGACAGAAAGCAAGGGTTACAACCATTTAGGAAGACTGAATTTCCGTCTTCAGAGGGGACTCCCTTGGCCTCTTTCATTGTTTATTTGTCAGCCAGACCTCTTAGCATCAGATGACCATAGGATGAGAAACCAGAAGTCAGCTGTAGCCAGACTTCTCTTACCTAGGGCAGTGAGCCATAAGTCCTTACCTGAAGTTTATAGTTTCTCATGAACTAGATGAGGAAGAAGGAATTTCACCTCCCTCCTGTTCAGAAATGCATCCTTGACAGAAGAAGCACAGCTGTTCCCTTTCTCCCGAGCAGAACACGCCATCCAGCTTAGTTAGGGTTCTGTGTTTTCTCCATAGAACCTCTTCAGAATGAAAGCAGAGAGTCAAAAGGACTTGAGATGAACCTCCTAATGTTGTAAATGGGCCTGGAATTACTTCAGTCTGTCATTGGAGAATGTCCCAAGGAGAGAGAATGACTAGACAGACCACTGTACCAGGGACAGTGGGACTTAGATGAAGAATGTTGCCTTTCTTGATCATTTCTAAAGGGAATGTTGGCTGGATCCTATTATAAAATAGCCACTAGCTCAACCAATATCATTATGTTGTTGCTTCCCAGGACAGTGTAATCCCATACATACCCCCCTTTTGCCTACCAAGACCCATTGTCTATTCTCATACCAATATAATCTTGCAATGACCTCTTCTTATGATGTGTTGCTGTGGTGAGACCAGTGTGGATGCATAAAAATAGTGATATCATCACTGCCGTCATATCTACTATCATCTCATGAATAGTGACATGAAAGAAGCAGATGAGTGGCACCTGATACTCTGGGTAGAACATCTGTAGCCTAGATGTGGAAATATCTCATAGGAAAATCAAGGATAGTCCCAGATGTCATAGATTGGGAATTTTTCAGGAACAATAAGAGCGAACCGTGTCAGGTGATGCACACTACCCTGAAGAATCCTAGAAAGCAATCTAGCAAAGTCCTATATCCATCTCGCTATTTTTGTTTAGGAGTTTTCTTGATCCAGATTTTACACTATTGATGAATACTCACTTGATAGAAATTTTGAGTAGCCTACCTGGACCTTTTGAAAGGAATACAGGGGTTTTTTATTTCAGAAGCATTCTGTATATGGTTGCTATCTCAAAGTCAAGCTGGAAATTAGTGCCATAGGGACATTTAGAATCCTAACACAGTGTATAAGGTAGCCATTGTCTTCATAGCCACCATCTTTTTGGACCATGAGCAGAGAACTGTTCATAACAGTACTCTATTCCAGACTGCATTGACTCCCAAACCAATTTTCAGGTGCTGATTTCTGTCAGCAGAACCAAATGCCAGTAGGGTCCAGATCTGATAGAAAACACCCTATCTTGCAAAGTTAATCTCTTTTTTTGAAGGACTTTTTCCCCAGAAACAATAGCAACAGGAAGTACATCCATAGACTATTATAGAGTGCTAGCAAGATGAACACTTCTTCCTTCAAAGAAAGGATTTTCTGTGCTCAGTATTTCATCTTCAGAAATTACTCATAAAATGGCTTCACAGAAATCCCAGGAAACCTTCCCATTGACTTCACTAGTAGTAAAAGACTGATCATTCTGTAAATTCTGTCGAGCTCCTAGCATCAAACAAAATTACTGAGATGTGCCCCGTTTTCTACCAAAAGTGGCACATTGCTCTGATGTGTGATGCTGCCTTCTGGTGGTGGCATCATGGAAACTGCAGGAAATAATATGCCTCATGCTACTGTCTGCTATGAAAGTCAAGAGGTTTCAGCTTTAGCAGCAAAGCTTCCTATCTTTATTTTCAAATGCATTTTTATATACCTGTTATATTAAGTGAGTTAAATTCTTCAACAACTGACTACTGAAGCTAGAATTTTGTGTTATATCTAAAATGCTTAATAGTCTCATTCATTCTTCTTATGAACTGGCAGAAGCTTTCAAGGCAGAACACTGAATAGTCTTACAAATACCAGTTTTAAGCTTCTGCTCAGAGATATTAAAAATATGAGATTCTAGATGCCTTATAATTTTGTGTTTTGAAAACAAAACATTGTCTGACACTGAAAACAATTGCAAGAACTGTGATCATAGAATCATAGAATCATAGAATGGTTTGGATTGGAAGAGACCTTAAAGATCATCTAGTTCCAACCCCCCCTGCCATGGGCAGGCACACCCTCAACTAGACCACGTTGCCCAAAGGCCCATCCAACCAGGCCTTGAACACTTCCAGGGGTGAGACATTCACAACTTCTCTGGGCAATCTGCTCCAGTGTCTCACCAGCCTCACAGCGAAGTATTTTTTTCCTTTTATCTAATCTAAATCTACCCTCTTTCAGTTTAAAGCCATTACCTCTTGTTCTGTAATGCTTGCCTTTGTAAACAGTCCCTCTGCAGCTTTCCTGTAGGCCCCCTTCAGGTACTGGAAGGCTGCTCTAAGGTCTCCCCAGAGCCTTCTTTTCTCCAGGCTGAACAATCCCAACTCTCTCAGCCTGTCCTCATATGAGCGGTGCTCCAGCCCTCTGATCAGCTTTGTGGCCCTCCTCTGGATGATCAGAGTGCAGTCACCTCAAATTGCATGTTCAGAAAGTGGCTTTGAGGGGCAGGCCATTAGACCTGCACAGAGATCAAATGAAAATGAGTCAATGTTCTCCAGACTGCTGCTAAGCAGTTGGCACAGAGTACATGGCAGCATTGGTGCCAATCTGAAGCTGAGGGCTGATGAAGACTTCTATCCCCTTAATCTGGGATGCGAGTTTTCACTAAAGTGTAACAAAACCTCAGACCTAACTTGCACCTTGTACTTTTCTTTCTTTTCAGGTAGCACTACTCAAAACATTTTCATAGAAGGGGAAAGCACCAGAAGATCTCGAAAAAATGAATGGTTATTTTAGTCTTTGAATGAGTAGCCAGCAATATATTCCTTCGTTGCAGACTATTTTTTTTTCTTTTTCCAACTCTTAGCCCAATTTACATAAAATTTATGCTCAGACTTCATATTAACCTAAAGAAAATTCACATAACTCCTTTTTAGTCCAGGGTTACTTGAAGCTTTGTGCTCCCATTTCCTTGTCATTAGAATGGATTGCATGGTATTTTTGAGGTCACTGGATTTTTAAATAACTGAAACACCAGAGGCGTAGCCGTGTAAGTCCCAATGCTTACAAATTTCCAGCAATGGTCTGTCTTCTAAGCTGAAAGTCTTGTTGATGACAGTGCATTTATTCTAACGTATTTGAATCTCAAATTCAACCAAAATCAAGTTGGGTTGATGTTTCCAGAGGAATTGTTCAAGTAAGGTTTGTGCTGATTATAAGGTTCCCTTGATCTTGCTCAACCCTGACTTTAAAAAGTTTGTTAGCAGAGTAATCTGATACCCTTCTGCTACTTTAGTTCATGCAGAGGGTTAGGATCCTTTCAAAGAAAGGGTCGTCATCTCATCTTTTAAACTGACCAAACTTGTTCTTCGTCAGTACAGGGGAAAAAAGAGCTAAAGCATAATTTTAATTAGAGTAATACAAATGATATTTATTCCTGCAAATGACTAATGAGTAAAGCTAAAGAATTCATCAGGAAGGTGGAATCCTCTCTGCACCACATTACTGATGCTCGAAGACCAGCAGTCCTGCTTGGCCATCCCCTAAGACATATACACACAACGGCTTCTGAAAGTTGCAGAACGTAGGCCCAGAGTATATAGAAAACCCCAACAGAGCAGGTAGTGGGCTTCTCTTGGGAGACTGGCAATGAAGGGGACCAGTTTCAGAGCAGATATTCAGTCCCAGACATTTCAGGTAGGAGTTCTGACCTACTGGATGTTATTGGGATTTCCAGTATAACCCTTTTCTTTTTCTCTTTCATTCACATTGGGACGAAAATTCAACAGTTTTCACAAAATATCTTCTCCTGTTCCCAGAAATAAAATCCACTACCTGGTCCCCGTAGAAAAAAGTGATTGGTGGATTGAAGAAAATCTGAGGTTACACAGAAAATTTTGTATTTTCATTCAAAGGTTTATAACTAGCAAAGAAATACTGTCTACTTTACTGTCAGTCTACATGAACACATTTGGAGTATACAAATCCATTTTAGTTTTGTAGCCTTAATCTTTACATTTTATTCACCTTCAATATAAACAGTGAAAAAATGCAAGTGCAATGATAATGTGGGATGGATGGGTCAACCTTCAAATTTATGTTTTCATTATTTTTTCCTATTTCTGAATTTCCTACTCTGACCAAACTTGTGCAACAAAGCTGCAAACCACAAAAGTTGGCTTTGCTTTCTGCACTTGCAGTCTGCCCAGAATTCAAATGTAGAGAAAGTCTCACAAAATTCTCAATATTTTTTCATAATGTACACTGGAGGAATTGTTGATAAGCATCCAGAATAGCAAAAAAAAATTATCCTGTAGAACCAATTAGTGTCTAGACTACTGATCGCGACATTAAGCATGATTGTGCAAAAAAAAAAGAAGAAAGGAAGAGGAATAAAAACAAAATAAATGGGGGGCTGGGGAGGAGAACGTTGTTGGAATGATACCTTAAAGACTACAGTTTGTAGGAAAACATGATTTTTTCAAATAAGATCCATAGTTATTGGCTGCCTGCCTTTCATATATTTTTTTCCTCTGGTATGTAGCCACAGGCTATTTAGGTGGCGATCAGATCCAGCTGTAATTATTGCAGGTGAAGGGAGTAATATGGTGATTTCTGCCTGTGAGTCACCTGGGACTCCCATAAGCTGTTGCACCATGACAGATGACTGACAGCTTGAACGTAAGTGTTTTAATGGAAAGGGGAAGGTTGAAATGGTATAGATAGGTGAAACTATGATAAATTTTCTCTGAAGTCAGGTAAATGCTCTTCCCCACAGCAACTGTTCTAGCAATGGTTGAACCCCACTCTGTACCCAAATGAAACATTTCAATGAAACCTTCAGTCTTTCATGAAGGTTCTTTCATTTAATGCTTTCATGAACACCACCAGTAAGGAATCTTAAAATCCACTGGCAGTCTTTCATAGAATCAGTCTGCTGGGCTTTTTGTTTGTTTTGGGTGGGTTTTTTTGATGAGCACCTTCAGGCCTGCTCTGATATTCACTGGGGTGTAGTCATCTTTCAGTTGACCTCGGAGATAGATGGGGATTTCCCCAGCGATTAGAAGTACCATTATGCCACTGCAGCCTTCTGGAATGAATACAAAATCTCTGATGTAACAAACTTTTTACTGAGCTTTCCAAACCCAGTGTCATTGCCTTACAGTGACACCCAGTGGAGGAAAGAAACACTCCAGCTTTAAAAATTATTTGCCTACATCTGGTTTTCTGAAAAGCAGAGAGCATTAAAGTTGTGTAAACTGCTTGATATATATAATATAGATCCACAAGAAACTCGTGGCCATTGGGATTTTAGCTGAAAGCAAAAGCATAGTCTGGTTTCATTCCAAAGTATTTTGTAGTTTCCACTTTTATTAGTAGTAGTGTTTGAACATAGATAAAACTGAAAATGAACTGCTTCCTTCTCCAAGGACCATGGGAAGGAATAACGGTTTTGTCTAAAACTTTGGTAAATCTAGCAATTATATTTGCTTTCTAGCTGAAAATAAGAGAACTTAATTCTAGCAGTCACAAAATCTGGCTGACCAAAACCTCTGCAGAAATCTAAATCTCCTGCACCCAAACCAGGTCAAAAAGTAGTGCTTTCTACCTTCATTAGTAATTTGGCCTAAAGGTGTAATCCCTCTGCAACTGAAGCTAGCCACAAAAATTGTCAAATCCTTCTTCCTATTTTCAAAGTCTTCTATTTTCAAGCTGCTTTTGTAAGTCTTCCATTGAAAAAACTGTACCTATCTACTTTCATATTCATCTGTTGCGAATGTTCCAGTTCCTCACAGGATACTACGCTGTCTTTTGTTTAACAAGAAGACAGATGATATGTGTGAAACCAATATGATCATCTTGTGCCATTCAAAAGCAGTGAGGGAGAGGTGCAACTGCATAAAGTACTAGTAACTACTGTATCTGTGTTCTTTATTCTTAATTGATTGCAATTTCTCTCTTTTGTAGGCTATTTTAAAGTTTAATTATACATCCATTTCCACAAATCATGTCCAGTAACACTAGCAAAGAATTTCCACTGCAGCTTCCTATAGTAATTATAATGCCTCTACTCACTAATCCATGTTATGATGAGGCATATTTTACCTAGCTCAAGACAGAATTTATTTTTCTTCTTAGCAGGAAAGCCTCTTTAGGTACGCAAAAGCACTATAATATGTGCCTAAGATGCTTAAGATGCAAAAAGGAGAGGAGCTCATAAGGATTCTGGTTAATAGAGCTCCCTCAAACAAGTCATTTTGCCATTTCTCTGATCTCCTGATTTCTTTGTCTTGGCAACATCTCTCTTGAATACTGTTGTTAAAATTATTTTTAACTTGGCTTCCACATTCCAAAAATTCTTGTGTGAGGAATAGTTGGTATGAGTATGTAGTCACAAGGGACTTCAGCCCCTAAGAGGTTATCTAAGACCTACAAGAACAATTACATCGCTTTTTTTGGCTGTGCATGAGCATGGACTTTGAGTTAACCACATCACGTAGCTCTCACAAGCTGTGTTCGTCCTGCTAAGGTAGGCAGGATTTGAGTATGTTAAATAATATGAGGCAGATCTGAGCATGAATATGAGTGCCTGAAATTACCCACTTGGAGAGACTGCTTGCTCTGATGTGCGGTGTGAGTACCACTGAGGTGTTTGGCTTGAGACCTGAACCGCTATCACAGACATAATAGGGGACACTTCATTTCTTTCGTGCAGCTCTAGGTTTCCTCACACACCATCCGATTGCCTGACCCCGTGTTGCAAAGAAACTTTCTGTCAGAGAAACAAAGTACTTGAGCTTGGGGGAAAATACATTTCTATCATAAGAGCTGCTGTTAAGAGGGAGAGAAATATTTTTTCCTCGAAAGACATGGGGGCAAAAAGGGCTAAGATCAGAGATCAGGGATGTAATCATACTCTGCTGTCAGAATGCAGAGCTCCAAGTCTCGCTAGCCCTTCAGGACACACCACATGTCCAGACTTTTCAAAAGCTCCTTTGTAGTGGTTTCCTTGCAGGCTGAGGAGAGACGGAATGATGCTATCGAAGCCATTGCTTTCCAAACCAGGCCTCGTGTCTGCAATTGGGATCATGATCCCTAGATGCTGCAGCGGTATGTTTACCTTTTGTGCTGTGATTTGAAGACAGGTGCTATGTAAGGTCTGCTTTTCTGACTGTTGCATACTCTTAATTCAGTGGGACCCTGAGGGATCAACATGTCTGTAAATCAGTCCATTCTGTTTTTAAGTTGCAATTCTGTCAGAAAGCTTTTTACACACTCGTAATTCAAAAACTTCTTTCCCAAACCAAAATTATGCTGGGGAACTGGATGAGTCATGGGACTGGGAATTGAATATGAAGCCTTTCATCTCTAGATCACAAGTTCAAATATGCCCTGGGTCACTAAAGCTTTGCCATGCACTGGCTTTTCAGCACTGTAAGATCCAATGCGTATGAGAATGGCAAAATTCCATTCTTGAGGACTGTGGTGAAATCGCACCAGGAGGGAAACAGCCCCACACTACAATAAAATCCAGTTGCTTTGTCTGAAAAAGCAGAGGTGGGGATATTTTCCTTTTTTAATTTTTTTTTATTATTTTTTTTAGCAAAGATAAGTGAATCTGTTTTGCAAATCTGGGAAAAAAAAAAATATATATTTCCTTATTTGAGTTAAAGTAAAAGACACAAGATGAAGTTTCCTCAACTTCATAGACAGTGGGGTGACTCAGCATCAGGGACAATCTGACCAAAAGAGACCTGACAAATAAGAACAGTTAAATTCAGTTAGGGCTATGTTACTGTTTTCTTATGCATGGGGTTTTTTGTTAGTTTGGTTGGGCGTTTTTAATTTTGGAAGAAATCTGAGTGAAACAGCAATGCTGATTAGGAGTGTTATTGTAGTTGTCCACAATTTTAGATTTTTTTTTTTTATTTACACATTATCAAGACTTGCAGACTATATTTTTGTGTAGGTAAGCCATTATAGATATATTTCTTTCAGTTTCCCTTTCCTAAAACACTGAAAAAGGGAATGAAGATCTAAAATGGAGAGCAAGAAGTCAGGACACAATATTTATGATGTCATTCAAACTCAAGACGTTATCAGTCTGCAGGAGAAATTTAATCTTGAACATAAATTGCATTTCCTAAAAAAACATAATCTTGCCTTAAGACACCAAGCGCACTGATTACAGAGAATGTCTGTGTTTACACATTTGTACAGACCATGCTGACTGTATTAGTGTCCTAGGAAACAAACTATGTGCAGCATACAGACCTGCTCCAAGCACTAAGCAGAAAAAAGAAAAAGAAATTTTGAAATCAGACCCTCCGATCTCTAAATCCTTTCAAATTCCTGAAGCACATTAGCTTTACTACTGCATGATGTGCTCGGTAGTATTTCCCCTAATGAAATCTGACTAAAAGTTTAAATGAGTTTAATGCATGAAATGTATAAATAAAATGTGGCCTTGATTAAATTTAGACTTGATACATAACTTAAATGGGTAGCACAAGAGCAGCTTCAGTATCATGTGTCTAGGCTATTTTTGGCTACACTTTGTTAAAAAGGGGATGAATTTTAGCATTCCACATACCTTACAAAGAAAAGGCAGTACAAGGAAGCTTCATACAAACAATAAGCTACAACTCAGTTAAAAAAACAGATTTTTTTTTTTTTTTCCTCTTACTTTAAAATGTTTTAGAATGGATTGCTATGTCAAAATGAATGATGTACGGTTTCTCTACCCACCTTAAAATAAAGTTAGTCTAGGACTGTCTGTGGCACCCAACTGACAAACAAATTCCAAGCATCCCTAGAAGAAGTAGTATCAGCATAAGCTTTGTCACATTACCTCACTAATGTGTCTGAACCCTGACCTGTAGGAACCCATTCATGATGAAGAAGGTAATTCACCTTCCGTAACCATTAAATCCTTGGCTTCTTTCCAACATCAAAACCAAGTTACCCGTGCAGTCTTCTGTCACAGCCTCTGAGAAGCTGACAGTCAATTCAATTAATTTTACAGTGATCACAAAGAAGGTGCTGCTTCCTTGTTATGCCTGCAACCTCAGTGCAATCATCACTGCTGATTTACATTCAACTAAGATACTGTACCCCAATTTCCTCCAACAGACAACTCTGTCCAGTAAAAAAATCCATATGGCCAATTTTCAGTCCACAATTCCCATTTCATTTATCAAATTTATATTTGGGTTATAATAAGCTACAAATTTCCCTGAGGGAAAATATCCCAAGGGGAGCAGGATTCTCTGGGAAGGGCAGAACGGTATCCAACATGAACGTGTATATTTTCTGTTACTGTCAAGCAGATATGTGGCAATCTCAATCTTGTATTTAAGAGTCATTTACTACTCTTATCAAAGTTCTCTATCAGGGCTTGTTTTTCTCAGCAAATAAAGTTCCCTTCTGGCCTCCATCAGTAATAACCTCTGTATGGACCCAAAAAACCAATCATTGGCCACTCCAGTTCTCTGTTTTTCCTGTAGACCAAACACTGATTTTGAGTAACAGACCCACTTTTGATGTCAATAAAATTGAACCTGTGAATAACACTTGCTACTATTCACTGTGGGGCATGGAGAGATTTACAAAGCAAATTTTACCTGCTGCTGAAAGCAGCATTGCCAATGAGCCCTTGATAATATTCTTTTCTCTGCTTAGGATGTTCTATGTAGGGCTTGCACCCTACAGATGGTGGAAAAGCAGATAATAATCCCCTAAGGATGGTAGACTTGACTAGGAAAGCGAAGACAGCAGGAAAGTTAACTCATCTGTAGAGTTTGGCCCAGATGGCAGAGGTTGTTCCTGGGCACATCACGGAACCAGTAGAGATTATCTGAGTCTTTTTTTTTTTTTTTTTTTTTTTGCCTGCTAATGATACTTTCAAAATAAAAGAGATGGTACTGTATCATGTGAATGGATGTCAAGTCTGAAAGATAGCCAAAATTGCTCAAGCAATCCCATGAGGAGAAAGAATAGATCATATTATACCAGCTTCTGCAAAGGGCTTATTCTACACTCTGCATTCAAGTGATTTTTTTTAATTTTTTTTTTTCCCCTGGTAATCTGAAATACTGTCTTCCTGTGCACTAATATCAGTAGGGCTCCTCAAAGGAAGTACACAAAATTTGCACATACACACAAGGCTATCCTTCAAAATTTTGCTTCTTTTGAATAAGAAATGATTCTTAAAATAGGAATTATTCCTAACACTTTCAGAAACATTCATCAGGTTACAGCTTCATATTAAAGCTGTACCTGAAAAAAAAATGAGCATGCACACTGAGCAATTTGAGCTTTTTTTTTCCTTTTTCTTTCTGTTGGTTTTTTTTTTTTTTTTTGGCTTTTTTTTTTTTTAAAGCTCACTTTGGATTCTGCCACTTCTGAAACGATGAACACTGTAAAATTGGATTTGAAACCACAGCATTAAATGCTTAAAATCTGATCCTTCTGTTGGGACCTGGGATAAATTAAACTGATGTACATTATTTTTAAAGAAAGGAAAAAATATGGGAAGCGGGTTTTGAAGCCTGAAGGCAGAGAACAAAACAAGTTATGCAGGTGATATAAACAATCTTATTTTCATTTTTTAAATGGTTTTCTGCTTTCATATGGTTACTCAGACTGGAAATAATTCTCTAGAAAACACATTTCAAAGTAATAACTAAAATGCTATACATATATGTTTTATGAAATGACAGCAACAATAGCTATTGACTAAAATACACTTTTTTCCCCCTACATTTGTTTGACTTTTGGCATGTAGTGACTTTTAATATATGCATATGTTATGGACATTGATCGAGTGCATGTACAGATTGGTAAATGGCATTAGGTGAGATATTTTAAACTATGTCTCATGAAACTAAGTTAAACACAGGATGAAATAACTGTGATTTTAATCCAAATTTTAGAAATATAAAACAAAATACCACATGGCACTAGCTGTGATGAATTTCTTCATGAAATGTTTGACAGTAAATTTTTGATTATCAGCAACTGGGTCTGTAAAAAAACCATAAATTATTATCAGAAAATAATATTCCAAATAGCAGACTCAAAATAGTGAAGATTAATGCAGAACCAGGATACCTGAGACTCTTCATTCCCTATTCCAAATTAGCGATCTATTCCACGAAAATTAAGGTAATTCAACACAGAAAAACCACTTTCTTCACAAATTCTACTCAGATATTCAGGACAACTGTAGAATGTTTAATAGATTCAGCATCGCCACAGGAGTGCTATTCTTCCTTCTTAGAAGAGGAAAGAGAAAAATAGATTGGTTGAATTCCCATCTGTTGCCTTTCAAAAGGCCTGCAAAAGAGAACATTCCTCCACCCAGATCCTCTTGTGACTATGAATGGCGTAATATTTCTCAGCTATCCCCAGTAATGCAGTTCCAAATCCCTTTCATGTACCTCATGCACTAACTATAGCAAACAGGATCCATGAATGCAGAGGATGCACATCTCGACCTTTCCACCGTGCTCCTTACAGTAATATTTTATTCACATTTTGAAGACTCACGTGTGTTCCAGCTAATGGAACTTGCTCATAACCACAGAGCAAGTCTTGAGAGGGGCAAGAAATACTGCATGAGGATATTGCTGTTCAGAGCTATTTTAGCAACTGAGAAAATCAATAGCTTTTAGATATCTGAAAAGGTAAAAATATCCATAGGAAAGAGAAGATGTAAGAATAGCTATAGGCTGGAAATCTTTCTAACCGCATAGGAGAACTAGTATAATACATCAGTATTCAGAAGGCAAATGTCTGAGGCTTGTGAAGGGGAACATAATGCACCAATTCTGTACAATAAGGATAGAGTCAGACATGCTCTTCTGGTTCTCACTGATCCATGTAAAATGGTTTCTGCCCCTAGTCTGGTCCCGATTCCGCAGTCAACATAGTTAGCATTTTTAGCAGTTGCATTTTTCTGCTCAGGACTCAACAGAACTGGATGAGATGGAGACAACCTTGGTAGGCAGTGGGAGGGGAGAAAGGAGAAGGAGTGACTAGCCACCTAATGCAGGTGGTTGGACAGGGTGGAACAGTCACCTCCTCTGGCTGGAGCTGTTGGTCTGACCACAGCCTCAGTGCATCGTATAGATTACACCCTGGGGCATACACCATTGGAAGTACAGGTATGCTGCTGGAAAGGACAAGTTGTTCCTGAACACAGCAAAAGTTGTGAAAAATTGGATAACAGAGACCCACCATCTGAGTTAATCTATGGTCAGTGGCATATCTTTTAACTGGCTCATTACTAAAGGTCCATATTTTATATTTGTTTGGAATGCCTGAGTTTGGGGGTTCTATTTTATTTTCCCAGTTGGTAACTTTTCAAGTCTTTTCCAACTTCGAGAAGCTTTCAGAGTGCCAAATGGAAAGTGTAAATTTGTCACTGTAACTTTTCCAACTTCCTTCAGCTTTAGAAGTTACAAGGACCTTTCATTTTTCTTTCAAAAAATGGCTGGATAAGGGTAAAAAAAAAACAAACAAAACCAAACCCAGAAGAAATAGGGCATGTACAGACTGAAACTGATTTTACCTTTAGTTAAAAATGGGGAAAAGGAAACAATTGCAAAATTCACATTTTCTTAAATCTTTTTTAACATATTTGAATTTCACACTGATTAGACCATTTAAAAGCAATTGACGCTTTTAAAATAGTGTTCTCCAAGTTTTCTATATGTTACATGACAACAGTGGTCTTGTTATGTATCTCAATAGTGATGATACTGCCTGTTTTTCATAACACAACTACGCAGTGAAATCTCATCTCCAAAATAAAAGGAGTGTTGTAATTGACTTCTGTGAGACAAAAGCCAAGACACCTTCCTTTCATAAGGGTGTTTGGTGTTTTACATAGGCAAATGTTAAACAAATTATGGTACTCAGCAATAACTTTAACAGAAATCTAATCCAAAATTAATGAAGAAAAGGATTGAGAAAGCACCTAAAGCACACTTCCATAATATATTATTTCTCTTCAAGGTCCACTTGTATCCTTGTGTTTCATTTTTCAAAGCTGTGGTGGTTGTTTTTTCCAAATCACAGAATAGGGTTTTCGGTAAGAAATTATTAATTATCTGTGACTTCAACAGTAGTGATAGTAACCATTCTGTAGTACTTATGTTTGAATTGTCAGCATTTCTCTTCCTAAAAAATAAACTGAAGCATATAGAATATCTGTGCTGTTATCTTTTTATCTTGCATGTCTATATAAACCTGCTAAAGTGTTTATTAAATCAGAATGGAATTATTTTGTTAAAAATTTCTGTTTCAATACTATTACCATCAACAAAAAATTCATATCTTTCTATTGTTTTATCTCTGCCATCACGTGGGTTTGTAAAACCCAAGCCTACTTTGTTTTATAACAGAAGTCAGAAAATAAATTTAGCTGAATGTTTTCTTTTTTTTTCTTTTAAAAACAAGGCTAAAAAAAATTTCCCAAAATAATTGCCATTTTCCCCAAATTGTTTTATATTGCTACTAACCTGCTCTGTCTAAACACCAGAATATAACTGAATGTGGGGATTTTTTAACATTTTGTCCACACTCCAAATAATCACTGAAGTCATTTATTGCCTGCAGATATTTATGGTAGTTCTATAATTTATGGAAAGCCAGACAGCTGTGAGAAGTCCTTTGAAATGTTTCTAACCCTCTATCATTAAGAAGTACTGTGTATTTTCCTCTTTCTTATGGAAGAAAATTATCATTCACTCCAGCCTCTTGCCTTTACTCAAAAACTGTTACTCCCTTAGGAGTGACATCAACTTATAAGGCAATTAATAAAATCTACCAGCATCAATAAATCAGAATGAAGAAGCCCACAGTGTATCTGTGCTGGAAAAATGGAGGAGGTGTACAATTTCCTACTTTGACAATCTTATTTTTAGAGGTCAAGACTGCAGAGCAATAGAATTATTTTATTGCTGTTGGTTTTGCACATGTCCAACAGCAAAATCTCATCTCATGGGCCACAGTATCCTAGAGTTTCATGGGCCTAAATGGCAAAATTAGGGTTTGGGGGTTTTTAAATGTAATGTTTTAAGTGTATTTGTGAAGTAATTGTGGCCAAATAAATGACCCAAGATGTATATCCATTCTTCACAGTGTCCCGCTCTGCCTTGCTTCACCCTTTGTCCCTAGCAGATTTCTTGCAGTTTCCTAGGATCTTCTCTTTTCCCTTTGTAGGTAAGTGTGGCTCAAAGCTAAGTTAATGGTTGTTCATTACTAGCAAATGGCTAGTGAAAAGCAGCATAAGCCTCTTCTTCTATAGTTTTTATATTCCGAAGGAAACTACCCAGACTGACTTGCCACGCTGCCATTTGTCACATCTTATTACCGTAGCTACACTATGGTAACTTACAGCAAGGATGTGACTAACAGTAACCACATGTAATGCTACACAGTACCATCTTGTCTGCTAAGGAAATTTAACAAGGCATGGTTTCCAGAGATCAAGACCTTTTTTGTAATTGCAGATTTTAGTGGCTAGAAGACAGAAGTGGGGAGCCTTTAACTCATTAACGATCATCTTGTGTGCTTCAAAGGGCTCAGTGGTATTAAGCCTCATGTCCATATATACAATCTCTTTGTTCGGTATGGCAAATTAACAGTTAAAAGTGGAAGGAAATCTGGAGCCTGATCTTGCTCTTCATTGAAGTCAATAGGCAAACCTGTGCAACTTCACTGAAGGAACAAGATCTCACCAGTCTCACAACCTGAAGTAACTGTTATTGCCGATATGGAGCCAATATGGTATGAACACTCTATAGACAATATCTGATTCCAAAGTAAGAAGGCCCAGATCCTCAGATTAAATAAATTTACATTAGCAATAAAGTCCTTAAATTAGATTTTGTTCCATGATTGTGTAGCAAAGCAAAATGATTCAATATTAAGCATATTCCGATTCCTAAATGTCTAAACTACTAATCTCTGCCTTCTAAGTTTGCTATTTAATATGAAACTTGGTTGCCTGTCAGAAGATAAATAAAATCAGGAGGACTAAATATTTTTTAAAAAGTATTGTAACATTGGCCTTGCTTTCCGTCAGAGTTAAACTATTGTTATCATTTGATGCGCAGAGAGGATTGAAGAGGCAGCTCCTGCAGTGTGGAAAGACATACACTGAAGGTGATTGGCAGCTTGAGAAGGAAATGGCCTGAAAACAGTTACTAGTAACTGCTACTTTCACAAGGTACTGAATTTTTCTCTTGGGCACGGTGTCCCGTTGTACATAGAAATTCCCTTCAATATAAAAAGAGAATCGTTTTGTTATAATCCTTATGTTTTATGCAAAACATGAAATAACGAGTTTCACTGCAAATCAGTTTAGTTTTACACGTATATGCAACAGAGGGTCCTGTTTTCAGTCATTATAGTCATTCAAATTCTTAGACTTCTCTAATACTTGTCTCACCAAAAGAACCACATGGAAAACAACAATACTGTAGATGTGACTTCAAGCTTATATAGAAATACTTCTTATTACAGTTCTTACAGCCTTTTTATGCAGTTCTTTTTATAATTTTATTTTAGGTATTGCAGGGAATCTCAAAGAGTTAGAGCTTAGAAAAGTAAAATGAAATTTTGAAACTAAATCCCCAAATCAGGGCAACATACTTTGAGTTTTCAGAAAAAAAAAATAAAATTAAAAAAAAAAATCAGTTACCACATTCTTATGTCACCACCATTGCTCATTCCAGCCAGAGCAGCATTTCCAGAACAAGACTGACTCAGCTTGACTTATATTCCCTTATGGAAGTTTTACAGTGTTTTCTGATTTGTAAGGGAACATTTTATAGGTTTTTTCTTTCTTCCTGTTTAGTTAATCCACATAAACACTGACAATATTAACAATGTGGATAATTCTCACTTTTGAAAATCTCTGCCCCACTCTGCCTTAGTCAGTCAGTTCAGAAAGATTTTAACACTTTTGAGTACCTCTTATCCATCAGCTAATCAGTTTGCAGTTTATTTAGATAATTTATATAAAGAAAGAGAAATTAAAATAGATCAGAGCTGTACGATGTGAAGGGATATGTTGGTAGGTGAATAAATGGTATGACTGACATAATGTGCCCAAAATTTCCTTCCTGCATATTTACAAAGTTATTTCTTCCCTTTTTGTACATCAACTTCTCTTTTGAAGTCATGCTTTATTAGCTTTTTCTTTCCAAGCTCCTATAATTTAATAGAGGAGAGCAGAGAATACTTTAATCTTTGGATTGCGTTCCTTAAGTTATGTTACATGAGGAGCATATTAACTTATGTAGCCATCGCTATTTGCTACCCTGTGTCTTGTTCCGCCTTTTATGTTTTGAAGTATTTTGGAGAACTGTTTACAGATCTTTGAAAGTTTTTCTGGTTTTTATCCAAACTTTGCAAGAGTTCTTAGTTTTTTGACCAGAGGAGTATCTCCTGAGATGTCATTTTGTTATTGCACTGGTTTTGTCTGGGATAGAGTTAATTTTCTTCATAGCAGCTTGTATAGTGCTGTGTTTTGGATTTGTGACCAACACAGTTGATAACACACCACTGTTTTCGTTACTGCTGAGCAGTGCTCAGGCAGCGTCAAGGTCTTTTCTGCTTCTCACTCCACCCCACCAGCGAGTAGCTGGGGGTGCACAAGACATTGGGAGGGGAGACAGCCAGGACAGCTGGCCCCAACTGACCAAAGGGATATTCCATACCATATGACATCATGCTCAGCAATAGAAAGCTGAGGGAAGAAGGAGGAAGGGGTGACACTTGGAGTGATGGCATTTTTTTCTTCCCAAGTTACCATTATGCATGATGGAGCCCTGCTTTCCTGAAGCAGCCTGCCTGCCAATGGGAAGCAGTGAAAAATTCCTTATTTTCCTTTGCTTGTGTATGCAGCTTTTGCTTTACCTGTTAAACTGCCTTTATCTCAACCCATGAGTTTTGTCCTTTCTGCACTTCTGATTCTTTCCTCCATTCCACTGCAGGGCGAGTGAGCGAGCGACTGCATGCGGTTTGGCTTCCTCCCAGTGTGAACCCATTGCAGTTAATCACCTTAGATCTTCATGAAAATAAGATAAAAATAAAATAGTTAATGAATGGTATAAATGAATCAAGCTTGAGCTGATACTTCTCCTGGGGTTATTACAAGATTCCCGTTTTATCAGTTATTGCACTATTGTTAATACCATTTTTCAAAAGTGAATAAACTTGCAAGGTAAAGAAACACAACCGTTTAGTGAGAGCACAGTCTGTGGGTCATGAAGTGTTCATGTAGGTCATGTACCAGGTATTATTCAAGTACTTTGAATTGAGTGAGCCAAGATGTTCAGTGTGAGGCTTCTACATGCTTTAATAAAGGCATCCCATTGTAGCTCCTATACTGCAAAAGGAGGGGGAATATCTCACCACAGCTTTGGGACACATGAAGTTCCAGGTAAACATCAGCCAATGGTCTAACTTACAGGAAAAATGTAACTGTGAATTCAGTAAGGTCTTTGAAAAACTAACCCTAACCCCACCTTGTCTGCCTGCAATAGGTTAGCAGTAGTAGTCTTTATTTATCTCGCTCCATCACCATGTTACCCATTGCAGTATTTACAATACAAAGGGACTGCTTTTCAAATCATGTCACTATGCATTACGTGCTAGATTCATAGTTTAATTATATTCCGATTCATGTGATATCAGGAGAAAATAATGCAAATGAATGGAAATTGTAAAATATTGTTTTAAAGTCATCAAGTTGTTGGTTTGAGAAGAAAGCACCTCACCTTTTTATAACTTCTAGATATTTTATTATTACTGGTTAAATATAATTTGAAGTATCAGATTGCTTATAATTTATTGATCCTGCTTAGAATGCATGAAAGTAAATTTTCAGTAATTCATAGTAGAGGATATTGCATCTGTCAGATTCCATTTCTGTAGTAAATAAGGCTTTTCTTAGTATTTTTAGTGTCAGATAACTGATGGGAATTGAAAAACTGACAAAACAAGAAAAGAGACAACTCAGATAACATCACTAAATTTCAGTAGTCTTGAACCTTATCCCTCTGTAAATTTAGTCCTATAAAGAATCTGTTGGATAAGAATTCCATGCATGAGTAAGTTTGGAGGATAATTGCTTATTCTGACAGAAGTAAAAATTTAGTTCTGTCTTGGATCTACACAATACTAAATATTATATTTTGACAATGACACCATAAATGGGAAATAATGAATAAAAAGTCACAAGCTGTTGCCTAAATAATAGAGCTTGGAAAGACATTTCATTGATCTTATCTATGTTGAGGGACAGTTTAAGGGTGAGATGGAAGTCCTCTGGGAGTCAATATTTCTTACTACCTACTAAGGTTGGAAATGTAACTAATTTAAGTTTGGGTTACTTTGGATTACTTGGCTTATTTTCATCTAAAGTAAGGTGAACCAATTTTATTAGTAAAATGAACTAATTTAGAAACCCTCATAATTTTGGAGACTCAAAACTGAAAACTCCCAACCCATGCTGGAATATTCTATCAGTATAGCTATTTGAGCTATTGAGAGGAGGTTTTTACATTATTCTACGCTAGTGAAAACTTCATTCCACACAGTATAAAATTGTTCAGTTGAGGTCACCAACCTAAGCTTGGAAGAAAGGCAAAAATCTCATTGTATGTTTTTTTTATTTTTATGTTTCTGTGGCATAAATTGTAATTACAGTAGAAATCTCTCAGCGTGTAAAACTGCCCATGGTCTATTTGGTAAAGGCAAAAAGAGAGTTAATCTCCTCTTAAATGTTGTTAATTAGAAACAGGGACATTACAAGAAAGGACAAATTAAGAATTCAAATGAGTGAAAAATCCCAAACAACCCTATGCAGTTTTTGTTTATCCAACAATACTGTAAATAGGAAGCTGACACCATCAGTGTTACATTTCACCAGTTATCTGATAAACCAAAACAAGAGACACATTGGCACACTGGGTAGTCCTGTCAGTCACCACTAACTAGTTCACAAATAGCTCCACAGGGCACCCAGACTATTCGATATATGGTTTAATCTCTATTGTGTGAAAGAAATATTTTTTAATTAATCTTTTAAATAAATATGTTTAAAGAAATATTTCAGCCCATTAAGATAGGCATCAAATTTAAATCTGAATAGATCGACGATTTTTTTTCTAAGTAAATTTAATAATAATCAGACACACACACACTTTTGTTTTGGTTTAACTTTAATAAGTGATTTTCCAGGGAAAGGAGGTCTGGAAAAAAAAAATAATGCAGAAGAGAGAAACCATTTTACCTATGCTTCGGGGGGGGGGGGGGGAGGGGAAAGAGCTACTTAGTGATGTGAGTGGAACACAAATCCTGTTACTGAATGGAATTGTAGGAAAAAGGTGCTACATGTAAGATGAAAGCATGTACATAGTCAGGAAAAGAATTCAGATTGTAAAATGCTTTTCAAAATAAACCCTGAACTTTCATGGCTCCCCTTTTGCTCTGTATTATAAGCTGCCTTGGTTTATTGTGTGTTCTTACATCTATTTTCCTTCATGCCCTACAACTTTTTTTTCTGTTTAATCCTAAGAATTTTATTAATTATTTGGGGTTCTACCTGTCAGTGTTTCTGGATACTATCAAAGATCTTTTAAAGGCATTGCTGGATGGGGACTGCATTTTTTCAAGGAAAGCTTGAAACTATTAGTAACGAACTACTGATTACTTTAAATTCAAAACCAAAATTAAAACTTCATACTAACTGAATGGTATCCAGAAATCAAAATGTTTAAAACACCATAGCTCACTAAATGCTAGAGAAGAAAATGTCTAGACTAACCTCAAAACTGCACTCTTGATAAACATTTGTCATACGTAGTCACCAAATTAAAAAGAAGACACTTTCCATTGAGATTAACATAAGTTCTTGGTTTTGTTGTTGTTGTTTTTGTTGTTGTTATCATATCTTGACATGACCTTCTGTTCACTAAAATTTCCCACTGAGGGATAACCACTGATATAATTCAAGTCATAGAAAGACAAACACACTGGCTTATGATGGATTTTTTAAGCTTTTTGTTTGTTTGTTTTAAATATATGTGTGTGCTGTCATCTAACCTTTCACAGAGCAGGTCTACATGACACAGAACACCAGTAGAAACTTGACATTATCACATTTACCATTTTTAGCGTCTGTGCTTCAGTAGTTCAGCAGTGGGGAATTCTATGACTAACAAAATTAAGGAAAGTAATGACCTGAAGTAAAAATCTTAAGAAATATAGCAGAAGGATATGAACATTTCCGTGAGTTTTGTTTTATCCTGTAAGTACCAATACTCCTTATATATAAAATTATATCATTTATAGATAGATACAAGATCAAAAAAACCCAACCCTACAAACTCTTAAGAAAGGAGTTTTAAAATACCTTTTTTTAAAAAATGAACCAATACTATGACTCTTTCTAGAGAAATAGTTAGATGATTAGAAGTAATTAAAGTCTCTCTCTCCTCTGAACAGTATTTATTTTCGCATTAGACCAAACAATAACAACAAATTAGAATTTATTATCTGAAATAAAACTTGAAAAACCTTCCAGAGGGACTTCATTAGATTATAGTACTGTAAGTCCTGTCATCCACTGCTGCATTGTCCTCCATAATGCTGTTAAGTAGGAATAATTATACTAAAAGTCTGCTTGCAAATTCCACAGAGCATTAGCCATAGCATATGGTGTTGAGTTTGGGTAGACTATTCCCTCATTTCAAACTAAAGTGCTATATGGTATACATTTAGAAGGAATATTACTGCCTACAGTATAAAACATATCTATCATTTATAGCTAGAAATTGCATAAAAACTCTTTCCATAATATATCTTTTATTATTCCATAAGAGTGAGTAGTAATTTCACAGTCTAATAAAACAGCAATGCTATTCCACACATATGTATTACCCAACAATGTTGAACATGTTCTTTTCCTGGCATCAGCTGAAATTAATTTGAATCTCTCATTAACAAGCACACTAACATAAACCAAAAACATAATGTTAAAAATTGTTTTTCCAGAAAATAAATAGGATCTCTTGCCCAGTGGTGATTAATATTCCCAGGTTTTTTCTGCATCTGAATGACTTTAATAACTTACCACTGCTCTGGAACTTATTGATTATGTAGGTCTTTTTCACACCCAAACTATAAAAAACAACAAATACTGTTTATAATCAAAGCCACATTTTATCTACTTTTCTATTCTTCACATTTCAGTAACAGATACATTAGAAAGGAATGTGGATGTTTATTGAAACAAGAAGTTTTGTTGCTTTAGTGTTTTCACTTTAAGTCATCTTAATTATTTGTGTATTACCAGCTAAAGTAGGTCATAGGAGAATGTTTGGTTGCCCTGAGTGAACAAGGGAACAAAAAGACGCGAATCACTGGTTCTGCACTGTGATCCATGGACTATGGGTGATCTCTGAGGTCACTGTCAGTGGTCCAGTGCTGGCCTATGAACCTGTAGAGCACAGCATTTGCATTGTTTTCAGTCAGATCAGTTAAATGTTATACAAGCTGATACATGAGAAAGTCTGAAGGTCAACAGTGTTTTGGAACTCAATGAACTAGATAATAGCTGTGAAAAAGAACTAGTTAAAATTTCATTAGGAAAAGCCTGGAGAGCTGTAGCACAACCAGAGATAGTAAATTCTTCAATCGATTCGGGTCAGGTTATAGCTACGCTAATAACTACTTTTGACCTAGCCAGCGATCTGAGTTTGGCTGTGGCATCGTATTAATGTTGGCTGGTCCTTAGTAATTTAAAAGAAGTGGAATATAACATTTCCCTATTCTATGTAATGCATTAAAAAGATGCAAACAGTTCGGTATCTTTACAGCTCTCTTACATCACAGCTTATCTTCTCAGCCCAGTTCTTTCAAAGCTAACTTGTCATCTGTTGGGTAGGTGTAACGTAATTTTGCTTGAGGGGACGAGGAAGAAAAGATCAGAAAAGTGTATTGTGAACTCTTGCATCATAGCTGAGGGGAAAGAGTGCTGACATTGTAACAAAGATATCTTTTTTCCAGAGAGTCATTAGAAGTTGGATAGCAGTCAGCAGAAACAATAGACCTAATTGCTTTTTCACCCACTGAAGATTGAGATGACCCTATTGAAGTTAATTCATTGGGATGGTAGAAAACCATGGAGAATAAGGCTTGCAAAAGCATTTTTCTTCAAATTTTCCAGTGTTACACTATAATTCGGGCAGAAACATCAATAACAACATGAAAAGTGCTGCTGATGTATTATCTGCTGTCTCCTCAAAACCTATGTTAAGCCCTATCTGTAGGAGCTTGTTTCATCTGATCCAGATTGATTTTAATCATTCAAATCAATGGAGACAGGCATGAACACCTAGGCCAAATTCATTCCATCATAAAGTAGGGATGAAGTCTAAAAAGTCAGGCAAACCCTGTCTTAGAAGTTCTGGGTTTAGTCTGTTAATTAGTGGGGAGCTTAATATTACTAACTCAGGTATAGAAGTGCCTAAAGGTTGACTAAACTTACATTTCGCCATCAGCGAAACATCCACAGCCGTGAACATACTCTCTTTTAGGAGGCCACAATACTTTTCGACAATTTTTGTGTATATGAAGGAAATAATACTGCCTTCCTTTTCTTCTTTTGTCTGCAGTCTGTGCCCAAGGAAGGAGTAACAGAGACACCAAGCATAATACCTTTCCTCAAAGCTGATAGTAAAATGGAAAAGCTATTTTTTCTGAATAGGGTTTTTAAGTAAATTATGTCGCCAAATCAATTGACAACATCCTAAATCCCTACCACTCTGCTGTAGTTTTGCTTTACTGGTAATTCTGTTCAAATGCTCATAGGAGAGCGTTTCTATGATTCTTGGAATGTGGCTTTCAACTGAAATAGGTAGTCTCCCCCCATGCTCCTCCGTGAATAGCAAAGGATGTTTTAATTCATCAGCAATGCAGCAGTGAGTATTTTTTCCCCTGTTAATTGCCCACATTTTTATAACTACCACATGACTTATTTGACGGATCATCTGCCTCACTGAGGGCAGAGAGGAAATGTGTTATTAAATAACTTTGTTGCACTTATTTCTGATGTGAAAAAAATTGCTTCTTACAAAAGAGAAGGAAAAACATGAATTGAGAATCAAGATGTCTCATTCTTAAAGTCACATGGTGTCTAATTCTGGAATCTATGCGTGCTAATGAGTAAGTAGCTAACCTTAAAATGTACTTATTGAAACGTGTTTTAAAATCCTAAAGTAATAGTTGTGAAGATACGTATTTAAAGCACTGTACAAATTTTATTTCAAAGTGCACATTATTTATAAACTAGCTTTACCTTAGCCCTACAAAATAAAATCCCTAATTTAATTAATTTGATCAACCAAATTCAAACCATGAATTTCTTTTGGACAGTGGGGATACTTAACTACATTCTGATTTACTATATTAACTTGATATCACATACTGTAAGGACAGTCTCAAGCTACTTTTTAATTAAAAGGAAAAATATGCAAACAAGAAATTGGTTATGTAGATCAGATCTGTTTAATTTAACTTCATGGCTTTGTCACATCATTTTCCTTCTTTGAAGCATGCTGGGTATGTGTAGTTTTCCTTCTATAACAGGGGTGATTCATAATAATAGAGTGAGGGAGATGGTTTTTGGACTGTTTCTTCCCTCAGTTCTGTCTGTCTTCACATCATCACATTTCCAGGAAGAAGAATTGGCTGAAAAATGACTCTGAGTAAGCCCTGCTTAGTGCTTTTTCAGTGTAAAACTTAAAAGTGACATTATGGTATCAGGCAGATGCTTTTTTTTTTTCTTTCCCCCCAGCCAGATGCAAGGGCAATGATATGAAACTGAAAGAAACCACAGCTCAATCGTCTGCCTTCCACTTAATTTTTCATACAAATTTAAGGTCAGGTTGTGGCCTGGTAACCAGTGAGGTGTATGTAACATTAGAACAGTAATTCTCTGAAACTGATTATGAAGAGAAACCAGGGAGAATGGACAGGAGCCTGCTCTTGGTTAAACTAAAACTAGATCAGCTCCATTATTGCATGGAGTAATGTGCTTCTTCAGATTTATACGACTGTTAAGTAAGTGCAGAATCTGTCAGTGGATACAGTTCTGTTAGACTTTCAAGCAAATTATCTTTTATGTACATATATATGCATTTTATATACTTTACATACTTACATATACGTCTGTGTGTATAAAAGACCTAGCTACACATATCAAAGCATGCCAGTATGAGGTATGCTGCCACATATTTCTGACTAGATAATAAAATGCTTGTTTATAATAGAAAACTCATTATTTACACAAGCAAAAGGAAAAGTATCAGTATAGCAATGCGTAAAGAGCTGCTATTGTTTTTTACCTTTATTTGGTAAATACAAGACCTCCCCATGCTTGTTCTCTTATTTAAGAAAATACGTATATATGTCAGGACAAAATATTCCTTTGGGGTTTTTTTCAGACATTTCTGTATTGGCAGAAAGGTTGTCTGGAAAATGTAACAGGATCTGTCTAAATCTACCTTCTATCTAGTCTTACTGCAGTGGTGCAATAAAGCAATGCTGAGCCTAACTTGTGGAGATGTCCAGAGACTGGTGGGGACCCCTCAGCAGAAATGTTAAGATTTATGTTGCAGAAACTAACCCTAAATTTTCAATGAACTGAATTTTTTGTAAAGTCTGTGAGAACAATGACAAAGGATATTTATAATGGAATTTAAAACATTTCTGCTTTTATAAATCTATGAGGCAACCCAAGGAAGCCTCAAAACTCTCCTGATTCTCTGCTTTCTTACTTCCCTTCTCTGAAGCTGATCTTCTGAGCTTCCAGCTGTGCAGGCTTCCTCAGAGATATATATAGTAACTGTATGTATGCTATATATAGTAGCTTCTTAAGCTCCCTAACTCTCAAGGCATGAAGACACAGCTGACTCGGGAATCGAGGAGAACCAGGAGTTTCATCTCAGGGATCCCAGCTACTCTCTAGTGTCTGACCTGAGAGGGCCTATAAAGGGCCACGATGGTTCCGGATTTCCATGTACTCCAGCTCTGCAATCCTGCACCTGAAGTCTGCAACAGGGACCTTGCTAGAACATTTACGTGATTCTTGTCAGATATTGCCACGTATGAAAACTCATACTAGGTCTAAGCATACTCTTACCAACCAAAGTCTGACAAACATATCTGGCTGCTAGTCCGTGGTGAGCAACCAGGAGTCTGACATGTATTGTGCCAGCGCCGGGGAGCCAACGCCAGTCTAACAAGATCTGACAGGCCACCAGGTGCCAACATAGGAGGCAGAGGACATATAGGTAGAGGTAGCTCAAGGTGAAAATAGCACATTCCAGTATGAAGTGAAACACAGTGAAATTTACTTTCTTAAAAAAAAAAAAAACAAAACCAACAAAAAAACACCCCAAAAAACCAGCAAAACCCACCCAACTGTTTGGCTTTTACCCTTGTATTAGACAGGCCTAAAATTCTGCAAATGTGAGTATTTTCACTGAACCATAACCCCATTTTCCAAAAGTCCAGCTGGTAAAACCACCCTTGCAAGTAGTAATCAATTCTGTGTTATTTGACTGAGAAACAAAAATGTCCTGCTGTTCTGCACTGGTTTGATTCATTTTTAAGACTTAACTCCGAAGATCGTCCCATTTAAACTTCAGTGTTAGTACAAACTCTGTCAGTGTTAGTACAAACTGTTTAATAATAAATCTCATCTGATTCTTAAACCACCGCTGAAGGGTGATATGAACCCCTTTTAAGAATCATTAGATGCATATAAAATGAAAAATCAGATTGCAGGAGACATTTTAGATTTGCGTCAAATCAGACAGTTCAGGAAAGTCTTCTATTAAGGCAGAGAAGATCCAAATAGAAGAGCCTCAAACGCAGTATTAACTGACTCTTCCACCCTTTCATTGACCATATACTGAATAAAGTTTATTTTACAGTGTTGCCTGTTTACAGTATCATTTAAGGCCAATGGAACACTAAAAGTTCAGAGAAGAACAAGTCAGAAAAGGGACCTTGGTAATACACAAGATTAATTTATTACTGTGTAATGGAGTCTCATATTTATTTTAGCCAGAGAAGTCTCATTGGACAGACCAATTTTTACAACCGAGATAGTTAAAGACAGTTAAAACCAGAAGTGGCTGACAAAGTACCATGATTTTCCAGTGTCTTCTCTGAATGAGTGTTCTGAAGGCAGAAAAATGCCAGTGTTAGATAATACTCATTCCTCTGTCAATGGGCGAAGCGATGATGATTTTATTGCAAACATATTCCCAGCCTTACTTAGCAAAACCTCAACGTTGCTGAAATAATTTTGAATTTTCCCATTAATTTCTGTGAGGTTTTCAGTTTCCCCTTTGGGCTTTTAGTACAATGGGAATGTTGTTGACATTCATGAAAGGTGAAAATATCAGTAAAAAAAAATAACCCTTACATTGCAGTAAAATAATGCATCACAGATGAACAGAATAGCTCAAAAAGAGCAAATAATTTCCTGTTTAGATATTAAAGGAAGATCTAACATTTCCAGCACTTTACACAATACTGCATATAAACTGTATAAATGTACAGCATATTCAACTTGTGAAAGTAGTGTATTTTATGTGAAAATAAAAAGTACTGATATTTAATAGCTCACTAATATTTTCATATATATTCTCGCTGCTGCACATTTTGTTTCGGTTCTGCACAATGATAACTTTCTTGTCAATCACTCAATGGCCAGGAATGCAAATAAGAAATTGCATCTGTTACTTGTAATTTCCCCAATCAAACTCTGAACTCTTTCCTTAACGTTTTCAACAATTCTAGCATGTGGTACTTGAGATAATCCTGAACCCAGTATGTTTTCCTGATGGCTAGATTTGCCTGTCACTAGTGTTTGCTTACCAGCAGTATCATACGAATGAGGTGAATGTTCATTGGAAGAAGCATATTGAAAACGTGTGTGTATCCTGCTTTGTTACATCTGTGTAAAGTTTCCCCCCTCCCAATGCAATTGTTTTTACTTTCTTTTAATCTTGCAAAGAAATGTAAAAGTGGAATAACTGACCCCATGTTCAAAGTCATTGTCAGAGACAATGAAGTCATAGGCTTCTGTTTTTAATAATGTCTTGCAAAACACAAAGCGTCATTAATCATATTCAGAGGATAAAAGACACACAGATTTCCTAGTCTCAAACTTTCCCGAAGCCTTGAACATTTCAGTGTTGTAGATTCACATAGATAACATCCCAGAACTCTGCACAGAAAGCTTAATCAGCAAAGGAAACGTGAAATAAAACCATTTTTATTCCAATACATAGAAACTGAGACTGTCTTTTATGCAAAGCAAAATAGACTAGAATAGCTATTCCATAATAGCCGTTCAACTCCAGATGATGTCTGTAAGTAGATTCTCTTATTCTTCCTTTGGTGATGGATTCAGTTAAACTACACCTAGGAACATAAATAAGGGTGTCCATGCAAGAAATAAAACAGATAACAATCACGCTGTTGCAATATTCACTTTCTTACTTTCTTCCGCAATACTTCCACTTGCAGACAAGCCTTGTGTTTTATTGGGTTTAGATGAAAGACAGAAGCAAAATCAAACTACAAATTCCTCTAAATATTATTCTCCTATCCAACTGTCCAGATTTTCATATCGAGCCAAATTCTGCCAAATCTGATTACCTTCAATTTTGAATTAATTTTGTCTGGAAATACAGTCTTCGTTCATGTGTGCATTAAGACCTTGGGAAAATCATTTTGCTCTAAAAGGAGGGAAATGTAATAGTACAGTTGAAATTTGGCCCTCTCCAACCCAGTGCATGCCAAGTTGGATCCAAAAGAAGAAATAACCACAATATTGTGTTTAAAGATGTTGGTCTCAGTTCAGCAAAGTGTTTGAGAGTTGGCTTCACTCTGGTTTAAGTTTAAACATGTGCTTAAAATACTATGATGAGTTAGGACTATGTTCTCAATATGCGTGTAAACTGGTAATAAAAAAGGAACTGTAGAATGTCCGTGTAATGTATGCTACCTTTATATTTGTAATGATAAGCAAGAAAGAGAAGGCTATAACTTGCCTACAGTTAGAGCTCGTGCGGTCCCAGGCAAAAGGATGACTAACTAGACTCAGTGTAGTCTGCATGGTGAAATTCGGCCTCTGTGAAGGTCATGTGAGACTTGCCACTGATTTCAGAACAACCAAGGTTTCACTTTCAGAGTGCTACCACGTCGGACTAGAATAGATGCATCGAGTAAAAGGTTTCTCAACACTGCAGACAGTCTAGAGAACTGCAGTGTAATTTTTTGCAGTGTAATTGCATGCTAGGGAGAGGAGGGGAGCTAGGAGTCATCGACAAAGGTGTGGAGTAGTCAGTATCGGTTTTGTGAAAGATGTGGGGAAAAGCCTCAGAGGGATTTCCACAAATTAAATTTTCCTGCCCCATCACCCAGAAGCTGAGATCTCAACACCCTCAGCCCAGCACCTTGCAGTTCCCTGTTTTCTGTCTGTCCTCCAGTGGCCTTCACAGACGGCCTGATCCATCTTCAACACCTTCGCAGCAGGAGAGCGGAGAGCAGAAACAGATCATTTAGGTTACGGCACCCCACCCACATCTCTTCAGGGGGAGACGGACAAGCCACTCCAACCTGCAAGCGATCTGCTGACCACCTGTAGTACTGTCTTGAGTCGGCTCAAGAACGTTTTGGGTTTTTTTCATTTTCATGACAAAAAAAAATAATCATTATTTATAGTTTGGAATGATATCCACATAGACAGCTTTTATATAGAAGTGCATTGCAAAAGATTGTGACTCTAAATTAATGACTTGGCTGAAATGTATGCACAAATTAATGCTATATATATGTATATTGATACATACGTATTTGTGTGACTTTTGTACAGTGTGCATATTCATATCTGTGAGGAAAAGAAAAAAATTATTTTCCTTCATTCTTCATATCAGGAAAGTACCCACCATCTATGATTTTATGCTACTATTTATTTACAGTAACCATTTTCTTTATTAAATTATTTAATTTTAGTGTTAAATGGCCCTTCCTGCTAAATGGCTTCTCTGTTGATATTTAGTAAGAATTAACAGGGAATGGGAAAACTCCCATTCCCTTCAATCCAAAGGGCTACATTTATTCATTGAATAAAACTTAGAGACCAGAAGTACAGAGGCTAAGTGAGAAGATTCTACTTACTCCCTCCAAAGGCTGAATGGAAAAGAAATGTGATATATTTTGGTCTGGGTGTGTGTAGTCATGGATTATTGTTTGGCTGAACATGCTTCTCCACATTTATAGCAACTTTTCTAAACATTGCAAAGAACTTCTACAGCTGTCATCAGAATTTGTAAACATCTAGATAGTGATTTTATATATATATTGGGTTTATATAGTTTGTGTTTATTCTAAGAATTTTTTTTTTTTTTAAAGTATAGCGTTCTGTGACTATTAAAGAATGATAATAGGAAGAAAAATTTCAAAATTTTAATTGTGACTATTGTCACTGAAAATCCAGTTCTTGGGATTGTCTTTATGTATTAAAGTAGTCAATGCACTGTATGATCTATTATTAAGTCAATTTGTATAATGACATCCTCTCGAGGTTACTGTAAATCATTTAATGTAACAGATATGTTGCCAAGTTTGTAAGATATACAAAGCTATATTCGGAAGAAACAGCTAATAATCTGCTATCAATAAGGTAGTTAAATCATTCCTAACGCAAATGGGATGAAATGCAAAATAAAACCAGATCATTGCTCTATATTATCTATGTAACAGTTTATTTTTAACTAAAATATATACATTTTTTGGCTCAAACTCTCCCTTCCTACTGAATGAATGAAGATAAAAAGCATATTGCAATGTTACAACATTAAATTCACAATGATGAGATCTTTAAATGTGATCCAGATTCAACAGCAGAGTTTGGTTTTTCAATGAAAAATAAATCTGTCTCTGAAAGCTGAGTTTCTAGGGAGCTCAGAATGTTCATGAAAGTATTGAGGAACGGGCTAATTGGGGTGGCTGAAACAGGGATGGCAAATACTTGAAAGCTAAAATGTCACTTTGCTTCAAATGCTTCTTTCTGGAATTCCACAATGTTCTTAGGACACATTGTAAATTGTTTCTAATTTGAAATATCATTTTTCATTTGAAAATTGGGCACTTTTGGGGGGAGATAGGGGTTTCAAGTTCTGGGGTGGTTTTGTTTTGTTCTTTGTTAATTTTGGTAAAAAAAGCTCTGGAAAAACTCTCTTTCCATTTTAGTCAAAGTAACATTTTCCTCCTACTACATTTTTTGATCATCACTCAGGAGGCCATTTCTTTGCATCTCATATTTTTACCCATTATTCATGAGTGGTATTTCTGATTATTTTGCCTTGGTACCAAAGTGCTCAACATCATTTTAAGGTCAAATATCAGCTCACACGAAATGATGTGAGCTGCCATATCAAGACTGAGAATCATTCATCACTATTTACTTGTCATCACAATTGCATCCCTGTGGGCTGAGTAACACACCACAGTGTGTATGTAAACATGATGGTGTTTTACATTTGTGTGTATACTTGTGTGTGAGGTGTTGCATAAACAAGCCCAAAGACTGATGTACATTCTCATTGGAAAAATGAATATAAACCAGCTTTCTATATTGCTATCCAACTGTACTACAAGAAACAATTTTGATTATTCGTGGATTGTCCTTAATCAGTGTTTTACTCTTTCTGAATTCTATTGGGATGTCTTGGAGTGTTTTAGACCTGACATAGGTTACAAAAATGCTTCCTGGGTCTCTTCATTGAATAATTTTTCCAGAATTCAACCCAACCTATGAATATTTATTCAGTATAATCCAAATCATAAATGAAGAATTAGGCAGGCATGGCAGGACTTTTTTTTTTCTTGGTTATCTTTAAATTGCAGATTTTCTTCATTTCACCATACATGACCTTTTCATTTATTTTGGGCTCAAATATTGTTTCTTACTGAACAAAATCTGAAAAATCATATACTGAAAGGAATTTGCTTTTCAATGCAAAATGTGGTATAGGGATAAGTAATCTGTGTTTAATAAAAATAAAGCTATTTCTAATCACTTAATAATGATGACACAAACAAAATATATTCAGTGAAACAGAGACTTGAAAAGAATTATTCAAAAGTGAAAGACTTGAAATAATGAAGGACAGTGGGATGAAATAAACTAGCTGTCATAGAGATCAGAGTCACAAAAATATGAGCTTCAAAAACATTATTTATTTCACATGAGTAGGAAATCATACTGGCTTGCTTCAAGGGGGACTGCTGAGGCATACTCTTTTCCTCATGAAGATTGAAGATTTACATTGTGAATTCATCTTTTGCACTTGATCAATATTAATAGAGCTATGGGGCACCTCTGACTGTAGCTCTTTTTAATTCTTTTTTTAACAATCCTTAGCACTAAAAGAAGTGGCCCACACCGGCTACCCCCATCCTCCTCTTCCCTGCCCATTGAATAACAAAAGCATTTCTTTGTGGTCAGCTGAACTGGGAAACTGCTCTGTGTTGACAATACCTATCTTTTTCTTACAAACTAGATCCATTCCCTGGCTGATTTATTGCTCAGCTACACGAGTGCTTGCACACTGCGAGAGACCGAGGCAGCAAGGGGAGGAAATGAGGGTGTGGAGAGAAGATGGGAACGCTCCTTTCACTAGCAGTAACTTCATGCCCGTTTCAGTGCGCACTGAACCACTCTTTCGATCAAGGCTAAGGAATGCCACAATCGGCTCCACGAGGGTAAAGATAAGAGATCTGCTGCCACCTCTTTCACTTTGTTCTATTGTCAAATGCTACTTGTAAATATTGGGGAAAAAAAATATACAGAGGTGGTTTAAGTCTTACTTGTGAAAAACTTCATAAAGTTACATTACAGCAGGTGCAATTAATAAGGATATCGTCATGTCATGTGTGTGAACTCTTTTTCATCCAAATGAGCTTAAACAACAGCATCTGTACAATGAAAAACAAAACAAACAAACAAAACCCCCCAACAACAACCCCCCCACACACCTCACCTGGGAGGATGTAATGCCTCTCTAGCCAAAGCGCTGCAAGGAGGGAGGTGTCTTTGTGAGCGTGGAGCAATAGGGTTTACATTTACAATATCATTATCATTTTTAACGAGGGATTATGGAAGGGATAGAGGGAATAGATCACTGAGTGTCATTACTATCTGAAGTTGAATGAATATTTTCATTTTTGTATTGTCTGTTTCCCAAACACTGAAAGTAACTGAGATTCAGTTTATTACCAGTGTATTTCAATATGTCTTAATCTTGCCTAGAAATAACACAGAACGTCAATAGTCTGTTCACTAGGGATAATACTTGACTTTACTAAGAGAGAGAGAAAGCCAAGATAGTGAAAGTTTCTGAAATTTCAGAGAAGTTTATCTTCTTTTGAGGTTACCTGCACTTTTCTTTTTCACATACAGAAAAGCATGATTCTAAGCAACTTTTTTGTAGGTTTATGGAATATAAATGTGACAGAGCTGGTTTTTTAACACATGGCAAAAAGGTCAGCCTTAGTCCATTACCTTTTTTCTATAGACGCTTGATTACTACTTGCTGATTTCTTTAACCTTGAACTATATAAATCAGTAAATTCTTTCTGGGAGCTGAACCATTTAGTAATGCAGTGTTGAACATCTGTCTTTAGAAAAACTGTAAATTTATTTTATAAAGAGGCAATTCAGCATAGCTAATAAATACGATTTCATGCTTTTTACTTCCCAGCTGGTTCTAGGTTCTAGAGTGTAATGAATTAGTAACTTCTGAAATCCGTTGTAAGGGAATAAGCTACTAAATGCAAAAGAGAAGATTTCTGAATAATAGCCTTGTACTTTACAGAAATATTAAGGTGTACATTTCTCATGGGGACCACAAATCTTTGAGGCTCTGAGTTGTGCTGTACATCATCCTGACACTGTTTCTTAGCTGGTGTAAATATAAATGGTCACAGTAACTACAGGGAAGCATGTTTCCACAGCTGAATATTTAGCTCTACAGCTGTGTTTTCAATATCAGTTCTCTCCATACCCTCATACAATTATTTACATACCAGATTTCATAAGGAAACCTGAAAATAGATGAGATAAATAGCAAGTGAGAGACCACAACTGAAAGAGTTGTCCAGACTTTTATAATGGAGAGGAACAACCACATTCAAGGTGTGGAACATCTCATCCTAGGGGAGGTATTTGAAACAATCTGATAAATCATGCTTTGAAATCCTTTTTCATTCTTCAGATGGTAAGAGACAAGCATGACTAGCCCAGATCTACCCCAGGGTCTGAAACGTGGGCACCTACACTTAGATAAGGTGAATTTCTCAGTCTGCATTGAGAACGCACCACCCTCAACTCAGTGTTGAAGGAGAGGTGTTACTCTTCAGCAGAGGCAGCTAGAGTAGCAAGAAGAACCACTTATCTTCACCTCAATCCTCTGGCCTTAACATTTGGTTCTTTACTCAGACTTCTCCCACAAAATGCATTTATTTTTATTTTACAAGTAAATACCCTTTGAACATTGGAAAATTAATTCCAAACACTATTCTTAGTTTTTTCTGATACCATTTGGAGACTCCTTTTGATTTATTATGGTATTTCTGAGGAATCTTGTAATTTCTCCTCCTATTATTATAGGTGTCAGTGTTTTGGGCTTAGCTGAGTTAATACACTTATCCATGCCTCCCAGTCTTCAGAGGCATTAACCTGAATTTGCTGTCTTTGTTTTCCCAGAGGTGAGCCATCAATTAGACGCATACTAACCAGAATAAGAGAAGGACTGGAGGCATTAGCACTTCCTTTCTAAAATGGGAGCACCTGCTGAGTGCTCAGTGGTAAATGCGAAATGGAGGAAAATGTCAAAATATTTGCTGGGTAGATACTTTGGGTAACTATCCATCCTGGGCTGCCCATTAGGCTTAACTGCAATTAGAGGGTGAGTGGCTATCACTGCCCTTAATTCCCTAAGAAAACATGAATTCTAATTAGCTACAGGCAAAGGTAGAAGTCTCCCCAGAGGGGTTCTAGGTCCACGTGGAAGCTCCCAGTGGGATACAGCCTGAACATACTCCAGCCTCGTAGCAGGCTGGAGATGGAGCTTTATTAGAAACATCTCCTTTACCCCACTGCTGTGTCTTCAGGATCACAAATAACAGCACATGGAGTCCATTTTTTATAAATCCTGGATTCAGCTTGTAAAAAATCCGGGGGATGTTTTATGCTAATAACAACATCATGGGCTCTGTCTTCTCAAGCTTTCTTGAGGACTTACACAGGCAAAATTCCCATAGACTTGAATAGGTGATTTGCCTTTGAAAACTGGGCAAAGTAATTACTCAAATAACTAATTTAAATTTTCAGATTATCCATAAAAGCATTCTCACTTCCTTATTCTAAACTGTTTTAAGGAGTGGTTATGAACTACTGATGCTTTTTTAAGCTATTCACCCTTTACTTCTTGGTTTGAATTACACAAAAGCACTATCTGAAGTTGTGTGATTGGATACCTAATGCTAGGAGCATCACTGTTCCTTGCTGAGTGACTCCCTACCCTGCTTTCCTGTGCAAAATGCCTTAACAAACAATTCTGCACCTAACACTCAGGGAATGGCATACCACTCAGATTATCAAAACACTCTCTGTTCCTCACAGTTCTTTCACACGCACAACTGTACCGATTCAACTTTCTAGAAACTTGAATTGCTCTCAGTTTTCAAAGGGATTTGCATATTTTAATTCTATGCACGCAAACATTCCGTGAAGTCTTTTCTGAACTCTTACATGTTTTGAGTTTGAGTCTAGGTTTGTCTTTATAAAAAATGCTGAGGTCTGCCTTTGCCTGGGATTTTAGCTGTAGTGATTAGTGATTTAATGGTTCTTTAGATTTAAAGATTCAGCTAGCGTGGTATTTAATCCTAGTTTTGGAATTAAACTGTTTCCCCTTCTCCAGCAAGGTCCAGAACTCTTGTTTTAACTTTTTATCTTGACATATCAGAGCACTGACCTCAGTGCTGGTGGATCCATGGTGGACTCTGTGTGTGTATCCGGCTGCTTGGAAGCACAAAGATGGCACAAGGCACTTTGCACTCCCCATCCTGGATCACTCCTGCCCTGGAAGGACAAGCAGAAAGCATGTCAAAGAGACCACCATGTCAGCAGGACACTGGAAGCAAAATAAAGAGTGGAGGAGAAGGAGGGACAGGCGGGGAGCTGGCAGGGAAACATCTTCTCTAAAGGTTACTCTTTGTGTTATGACCACTCAATTCATCATCTCCAAAAGAAGTTGTTTTATACAAAGCCTGCACTATTCTAAAATGTCAGTCATTGCAAGTTTAGCAAAGAACTGAAGTTTTCAGCTACTCTTCTTAGCAATCCTATTAAACTCTTTCTGCTCCTCGATTTCCACCATAAGCTGCTGCCTTTTGTATTCCTTCCAGTTTCACAAACATGGGAGGATGTGATGCTAGCATGAAAAAATGACCTGCTGGATTTTTACATTTCTCCCATTCTCGTTAGGTTCTTTGTTTTGGGTCTATTCAAAATTCAGATGGGATGATTCTATTAATGCAATACATCTTTTAACATAAGCTGATCACCCACATAATGATCAAAATCTTTTGCTCTTTCTGTAGGACCTTAGCTGAAGTCTTTCTTACTCTCCAGAGGTTCTGGATCACTGAAACTTTATTCTGATGATAGAAATTGGGAGGTATTTATGAATCCTGTACCGCTTTTACGTCATTATTCAGATAGGAAGGAAGGGAACAAGGAAATGGAAGGGAAAGGAAGGCAAGGCAAGGGAGGGTGGGTGAGATTTTTTTCCAACATAAAAAGTATCTGAATCAAACTGAGTGAGCTCTTAAAGAGCAAATAAGGACAGGAAGCTAAGAATCAATGATCTGCAGATTTCCAGGACTATTGTTGGTCTGTAGCTTTTTATCCTAGTGCCTGTAACATGTTTAGCAATCTTTAATCCAGAAAGATTGTCAGTACTATATTAAAAAAAAAAAAAAAGGCAAGCTAGAAAACAATATAAAGAATATTGCAAAAGGGGATGAAATTAGATGACCTATCTAATAAACTAGACTGCCATATCTAGTTTATTCTCTCTGATTTCTTCATCTGGAATACAGAAAAATGAGTTTAAAACCCCAAAAATTCAGGAAACTGGCTCATGTCTTTTTAGGTAGGTCAAGTGCTCTATGAGCTGTCTATTCACACACTTAGATAATGCTTTGCTGCTGCCCATCTCAAAACTGACCAGCAACAAGTGTCAGTATTTTGTAGGGAAAGATGAATGTTGTAGCAGCTGAGGGGGAGGGGAAAACGAATTGTTTTCTAACTATTCCTTCTTTTCTTTTTGCTTTGGACAGAGACTTTGATGCAGCACAGTACTTGAAATGCTTAAGGTAGTCCAGGCAGAGATGGATGAGTGAGGCAAGCAAAGGTGGCTGATAAATGTAATTTATTTCTTGACCACATATGTGGTACATACTTCTTTAGGAACAGTCTGGCAGGGCCCCAGGTATGTACTATTCATCAGTATATTGCACTGTTTCATGAATGTACTTTTGGTTTTTATTCTCCTGTTGGTAAATTTAGAGACCGTGCAAACCTGTAAGCAGTCTTCCAACCTTTCGTACAATTTAGCAATTGTGCTATGGCAATGAAAAGCTTTCGCAAAGTTGTTATAAAAGTACAGCCAAGTAATGTTTTTAACTTGGTGAATAATATCACTTGTTTCAAAATGAATAAAGAAATACCGAAGCGTGTTCTGCTGTTGTGTAGAAAGCACTGATGAAATTGTCTTGGTCACAATTCAGAAAAAAAAGTTCATCATCTAACTCTAGGCCTGATCTTTTCTGTTCCAAGCCACTTCATTCCTTATTGAGGATGCACACACTGCACAGTCTGCCTTTTGTACAGGATGCACTTACTGTCAAGGATGCAACTGGCTACAGAAGTCCCATGTTGGTTCTTTGAGGAGCTGAAGAACTCAAGGTAAAATGTACAGTAAGCTGTAAAGTGACCGGCATCCTTTGAATGCTGTGGGAAAACAGCAGGATTACGTGCATGAACAACACCAGAAATTAGTTTTTCATGGATGGAAAATACTTTCCCAGAGGCAATAGAAACTAAATAAAATAAAACAAAATATAGTAATCCTGGAATCAGAGGGCATAACCAAATCGTTTCCTTACATGTATTTTTTGTTCAAACTTTATTTCCGTTTTGAAGGACTGCCAAAATAGTCCAACTTCTCTCTCCATAAAGTTATGTGTGATTCCCTCTGGAGTGGGCGTGGAAAGGGGAGTCAAATGAGGCATGTTATCAGGTAACATAAATAGTTTACAGTGTTTTGAAATCATGGTGCCTTTATCTGACTAGGGGAATTTTGCCAAGTATTGACATTAAAAGCAGGAGGAATTTAAATAAGATTGACTCCTAGCCTGCCAGAGGATGGTTCTTTATGATTTCACCCCAAACCTGCAGCCCCACTATTTTTCTTAAAAACGTATCTTGGCTTCTCTCCATCTAAAACTTTTGCTGATCCACTATACTTGGCACATTAATTCTCTGTGATGATTTTGGCAGCCATTAGACATTGCCTATGCCTAGCATGGGAAATAAAAAAAAGGAAACATCGATATGCTTGACATAGGGTAATTTTTCCTTTCTATTGCATTACTGATAGAAAGTACCACTTCTTTTACTACCGATAAAGTGTAAGAAAAAAAAACTAGAAAAGAGATTATGATCCTTTTCTTTTATTTTTTAAATAAAATCTGACCATCTGCATGCTACTAGATGCTAAGTAAGAGCTGCTGTCCCAAGCTATAATACTCACATTACTAGTAGTTCACTCAAACTTAATAAAAATATCTTTTATCAATATAGATGCAGCAAAACTTCTATAAGGCCTAAGTGACTTCATTATCTGTCTAGCAAGTTCACTGTCCATACTAACAACTGAAGAACTCATTTATCACTCAACACAACAAATCTAGAGTTGCGATATATAGAATCTTCTGCTTAGGTCTTATCAGCTATCTGCTGGTCTTCCACACGTTTCCATTTCTTCTTGTCTTATCTATTTCTTCCCTTTGGTCCTTGCATTTGGTGGATAAAGCTACCATACAAGGTCCAAAGACTAGAAACAGAGGCATCTTACTCCTTAAAAACTTAAAAACGCTATTGTAGAGCACCCCAGAAGACTATGTTGTTCACAAGTCTCACATTTTTCATATGCCAAAAACAAACACTGAAAAGTTTAGATTAAAGGAAGGAGCAAATGAAAAGTGTCTCAAAGGGGATATGAAGTTTATTTGTGGTGTCTCAAAATGCAGTAAATCAAATTATTAGCTCTTTAACATAATATTCCATCCAAAGTATGAAACCCTAGCACGGGAGCACTAGCTCATCACACTCATCAGTTTGTGAAGAAACATGGAAATTGATGTAACACGCCTAAAGGAAAACGAGAAACTGGAGAGGCAGTTGGAGTGTCTCTAAAGTTCAGCACTGGAATATCATCCCTATTTCTGTATTCAGATCTCTCTCAACTTCGAAACTACAGATCAGATTCTGATCATAGTTGCAATCTGTAAACACAGATTTATTCTCAAGTATGTCTGAAGTGTCAGTGGCCGTGGAATGTGAACATAAGCCTGAAAGAGCACTTGGAAAAATGAGGAAGTTTGGCTTTTAATCTTCAGGTTTGTCACACAGGAAGAGACCCCTCCTGGCAGGCATAGGAATCACCATGCAGCTACAATCTTAAAAAAAGATTTTACCCAAGCCAAGTACCTTAAGAAAGTAGTTCCAAGTAAGGAAAATAGTTCCAAAAAATCACAATATTTTTATAATATATCTTGTTTTAATAACAGAATGCAGTGCAATAAAAATCAACCATAATTGGGTGAAAATCTGAGGGAAAAAAGGAGCAAATTTGGTGAAAAATACCAAATGTTTCAATTGAACTACAGGACAATTTATCAAGGCTCCATGGCAAGATTTAAAGATTTTGTGTTGCTAACCAGCTACTAATTTCCTTGTCATTGCCAGTGGTTTGTGGCTATAGCGCTGCAGTCAGTAAATACTAAAAGAGGTTTTATGCCAGAGCTGGGCTGGTAATCCCTCCACAGCAGCCAATCTGAACGTGTACAGTATGTGGCATCTCTCTTGTATCCTGCTGGTGATACGGGATGCATAAAACAAGAGACAATCAAGCAAGTAAAATGTATACTAAGTTCAAAAAAACCAATCTGTTACTTGTGGCCTGATTTCAAACTGCCTTATTCAGACTGCTTCAACAAACAAATCACCTTTTAAGCATTATCAGTGGGGGAAGCAAATAAATATATACACTACTGCATGCACGATTATTTTGAAACCCATAATTTTCAGCTAGTAGACAAAAGAATATTGTGCATATGTGTGTCTAACATCAGTGTTGATGATACACGTCTTATGTTGTTCACTGAGAAAATAACTACCTTGGACAATTTCTATTAAAACAAATTCCTCGATCTTTAAAGCAATACTCTTGCCAATAGGAGTTCTGAGTAACCAGGAATTGCACAATTTAGCCAACTAAGAGTTTTTCTTAGAGAAACCATGGCTTATAATGCATTTCTCAGCAATGTCATTTGTAAAGTTAGATGGAAGCCAGAAAGCATGAACAAGATTTCAGAATAGCCAGTACTCCTAAAGGTTAGAGAAATTTTCCTGAAGAGCCAGGTTTGATCATTTTTTGAGACTTAGTATTCTAGAGAAAAACATAGGCTGAGTGATGGCTTTGATGCGAAACCTTTCCCTCTTCCTTAGTATATTGCTTCACCCTGCCTTAGCAAGAGAGTTTCTTGATCTTTAAACTACTCCCATTAAACTATTTTTCTCTCTTTAAATATTCATCAACAGCTGGTTTCTGGAGAACTCCGTGCCACACAGCAGACATATTCAAGAACTTGCTATGAACCACATAGCGTTAGATCATGAACCTTAATGGGTGTGCCACAACTCAAGTGTTACTGGCATTCTCCCCCCTTCCTTGTCTTGGAAATTCTCGTTTTTGGGATATCCTCAATATTAATAATGGTTAAAACCTCAGAATATTTTGGTCACTCTTTTCCAGCCAGCCCCAGCAAATGCAAACCAGGTTCATTCTATGAGTGTGAAAGCAGCACAGGGAAGAGGTGCAAAAAAAGAAGTGTATTATTCCATCCTCTTGATGATTTTTCATAGGCTTCTGTCATTCAAATTATCCTCAGATAAACACAACAAGATAATGGCTGATTTATGCATAATAGTCAGTTTTCTGCCTTTTGCATCTTTTCACAGTTTTAGGAAGGTGCAGGGGTATTCTGCAGCTCTCAAAGCAGAGTGGAGGAGGATGTTGCTTTCTCAGTCTTGGTTCTAACTGGTCCAGATTTGACAGGAATGCTCCTCTTATCAGATAAGAACTGTCTTCTAGAGCAGGCCTACCAGGATATATAGGTGGCAGAAAGCCCCTATCATAACTCCTTGTGTACCTATGTGTGCATTATCACCTCTGCTTGGCAAGGCTGAGGAAGTTCTGCAAATATTCAGCAGCAGAAATACAGGCAATCAAGGTCTACCAGGGCAGCAAAACATCTGAACTAGACTTCAAGTACTTGAAATTTGGACTTATGGACCTAAAATATGAAATTGTTGCCTTCATTCTTTTATGACTGTAGCTGCTACATTACTTACTCACTTTAGAAAATGTTACCCTAAATCTCTGATCAGGGCCTCCAGATGCAATATAAATAAAAAACAATTATTTTGGCATATAATAATTCTCAAAGACAGTAGCTAAAATGCAGTCCTTTGCCACCTTTGGGGGGTTTTTTTGATGGTTTGGGGTTTTTTCTCTCTCTTTTGTGGCTGACAAGCTTCGTAAAGGCAGCAAATAGAAAAATTATGCGACTGTGATAATAACTTGTATATTCTGACTGTGGACTCAGCAGTGTTTCTCACCAGACTTCCATAACAAAGAGCAAAGAACTAACCCTTTAAAAAAAGAGATTTTAAGTGGTGTCTTGCTCTGTGAAAATAAACACTAAACAAAGCTTTTGGGGATATTTTCCATGAAGTTATCGTGTCTAATTATCAGCACCCTAAAGACAGCCAAAATATAAAATCTTGGAAAGGTGCATATATTTCATGTTACCAAACGTACTTTGATGTTTCAGTAGGAAATACAATTAACATAACTCAACTTATGAATCATCTTTCCAGTTGTTTATACTTATTTCTTCCTACTCTTTTTTTTTTCCCCTTTAATTATTTATTCAATATTCCCACAGAGAAGTAGATGAGGGGGAAAGAATTATTTATATAATGGAGACCACATACTGTATAATGAAACATTTCATAAGTAGCACACTCACTCTTGTCCTTCATAAGTGTTCACAGAGAATTGTTTTATCCTTCATAAGGCCCGTTTATCCAAAGTAAACAATGTCCTCCTCAAGGAGTGTATGTTGACATGTTTGTGAAAAATGCACACAGTCTGCAAGAGAGACATTGCCCTGGATTATAACTAAAAGCCAATAAAGATAGATATTTTTGCCAGAGATGGGGAAAATGGTTGCATTGAGGATATAATTCACACTAAGCTTATTAAATGGAAATCTTTATATTTAGGAACAAATGAAACATGTTGCTATTAATCTTCATTTAGAAGGGGGTATTATAATAGCATTATGATAAGTGAACTGTTTGACTTCATTGTAGAACCAGTTGGGAATTTTTCAAAGAAACATTTTTTTCACTTCGTTGCTTCTTGTTGAGAACTAAACCACATATTTCTATACAGCACTGCATTGTGTCATATAGGTGAATCTATAAAGTCTCTTCATCTCATTTCTCTGATAATAACCCTTTTTTCCATACTGGCTCATTTGCCCAGTAGTGGTGTATAACATGTTTGGAAGCAAATTCTTACTTAGGAGGCAATTTTTGGTCAGGATAAAGATTAATCTGTAATTATAAATTGTAAGATCTTTGAGAAAAATACTATTTCTAACTGAAAAGCCAAAAGTTAAGAATGGATTTTTAAAAATCTAGATCCTTTTACATTTTTTTAAAAAATGCATTTTTTTGGAATGAAAATGCTTCACAGAATTGTGATAATTTTGTAGAAAATGCACATCAAAATCAAGAAATAAAGATTTAAAAACTTCTGTCAAAATATTCTACACTTATTTCAGAAGCCTTTTTTTTTCCTGTTTGAGTGATCTTCATGTTGAAAATTTCCATGCTATGATGGAACATACAAGAGAAATTCAAATAAAACATTTTGATGAATGAAAACAAATCTTACCCACTCCTAATCATTTTGTTTGTGGAGTATATAGAAGTGCAGAGAGTTTGTTCTTAGACAGAACAATCTCAAAACTTCATTTGCCAGAATACATTTTCATTCTCCTGCCAGCTTTTGGTAAGGCCCAAAAAAATACAATCAAATATTCCCATTCACAAAAAATGATGGAACTTTGTTTCATATGCACTTCTGTTATATAGATCTATTCATAACCATTTTTTTTTTCAAAAATGTAAATTTGTTGTAAGTTATACAAAGAAACTAGACGGGGCTATATTTGATTTTTTTCTCATGAGTCAAACACAAGTTCATTAAAATTATTGTGTTTTCATATTCAGTTCACAAATGGCGATAATCACATTAAAGAAATCATATTAAGAAATTACTGAGTTTTGTTCAGCCCTTTGAAAAGTAATTCTCTGGTTTCAACTTTTTGCTTTCCATACTCTTTTCTGAAAGGGCTACCTTTTCACCACCTCCAAGATTATCTAGTTTTGGATAGATAGAAAAATGTGAGGGACCTTTTGATCAGAAACCTAGACAGAAGTAAGACATTTAGACACCTCCAGAATACAATGGGACTTCACAAATCTGCATTTTATATCTAGTTTTCTGCAGTTGTATGTAGGCAGTGGAAAAGCCTTTATAATTCCTTGGTCCTGGTGCAATCCTCAGCTGACAGCAACACTCCGTACTGGGGCAAGAGTCGGTTGTGAAGCTTCTGCCTTCACTTACTCCCTAGTTCCCCTGAAATGCCCTTTCTGGACTTGCTGTCTAGTAAACAGCCAGACTGTACTCCAAACTGTGAGTGACCTGGAAAATCAGGCATCCTGGGATGTAATTTGTATGCCACACTGTTTAAATTTATTTGTACCATAAAGTTCTGATCAGACAGCTCAGGTCCTTAAAACTAGAACGCAAAAAGTTCAGCAGCTTATGTCACCAATTCTCTGTTCCTTAGAATTGATGTTTAGTTAAAGTACTTTACCCATCGTTAAGAACATCTAGAACGTTGGAGAACTCAAGCCTTCTATTAGACACTATTTTGTCCATACCTAGAGCATCTTGTCTACTATTTTTTCCTGGAGTGATGAATATTCAGAATGCTGGTGGTGGGAGATCTCTTGAGACATGTAAAAAATACACTTCATGAGATGAACTGGCATAGTTCAAATGAAGAGAAACAAATGTCCCAAGAAGCAACTTTTGGGATGGGATCAGAAGCTAGCCATGGATTGTTTGGAAACAAACTTAACTAGGATGTGATTTATGATCACAGTACAGATTATTATAATTTACCATCAGTGGATCTAGACTGCAAACTTGAGCTAAAACCAGCAAATATATGTAACTTGAAAATTAGAAAATATGATGCTGAACGCCCAAAGGGATATATTGAAAGAGATTTTTATTTTTTTTTCACCTAGCCTCTTCACTGCATACAGCATCAGATTTGTTCCCTGGTGCAGCTCACAATAGAACAGGATTGCACAAAAAGACCTTCACAACAGTTTCTTCTTCTTTGTTTCATACACAACAAAGCTAAGATTTCTAAAAGGAATTAAAAGCATGAGAAGCCCATCTGTTAGGCAGAAATCCTTATGGTGCCTTCCACATGGGAATGAATTTTACTTGATACAAATAACCATAAAGCTGTTGTAATTAGCAAAATCTTTAGTCAGATAAAATAGTAAATGAAAAAGTTCACTTATTAGATTATATTTTTGCTAGCTGCAATTTAGAATATTTGTATATGACGTGGCATAAGTCTATTTGACTTCAGTAATGCTTCTGATTTTAAGTCTTTGCACTGAAAACTAACATCACCAGGTTTATTTCAAAAAGTAAAGTCTCCAGTCACTCAGTCTAAGGTGAATTTGTTAAATATTTTTAAATACTTTCTTGAAACCATCCTTTGGAAATATACTATATAATGCTAGCTATTCAATGGATGGCCTCTCAAGAAATGACCATGGAGTGTACCAGGCTGAATGTACCACCCCATGGACATCAGTTTTCATATTTTATTTCAAGATGCAAGGGCTTTTATAAGAACCAAATCTTATCCAAGGCAAGTGTGCCTCCTTAACACCTTTGTTTAGTCACCTGGGAGAGAAAGACTCAAAATTAAGCTTTAGTCCTTTTCTTTCTCTAATTGAAAGTCTTCTAAACCTCCAACAATAACAAAAAAAAGAGAAAAAAATTGAAGTACTGTGTTATGAAGTGTTGTCATAATGGTTTTCATTTACAGCCAAATGCCCTTTCAAGATTTGTTTATTACTTTTAAAATCTCCCAAATTGATTGTTTGCTTGTGTGCATACGTAGGAATTTCTGTATATAGTTTGGAGGTGTTTTCTGCAGGGGAAGGTTAAATGTTTCCAACATTTTCATGAACTACCATCAGATGTCTTCCAGATCACTACTGGCTCCCAGAGCACAGATTGAGGAACACTGCATTAAAGGAGACATTTCCTTTTTCCATTGACTGTGGAAGGATTCTAAGGGGATTTGGCACCCCAGGCTAAGGTTAACCTTTGTGAACACCATCTGTAGTTTAATTTTAGACACACATTTTGGGGGAGGGTGTTATGTGATCACAAATGGTTAATGCTCATGGTAGGCAGTCCTTAAGCAAACAGAGCTAATACTAAGAAAGAAATGCAGCACAGTCAGCCAGTAAAAACTGCTCTACAATACTTGCACCATTATTAAGACCTTATTGAGGTCTTCATGAGACCACAGATAAAAGTGGCAGAGATGATTGACCAAGGCAGGGAAATTGCTACAGTTTCTACACAGGCACAAGAAGCACCATTTGTTCTGCATTCTTGATTCTCTTATATTTACCTTTTGGGGACTACCTGGGCATCCCCAGACCTCTGGGAGGACATAGACAAGGGACCTTGCCTGTGATCAGGTCTACATATTAGCATATGAATTGTCATGCTTCTGATAAAGACAGTGGCATCATAATCACTATGTCACAGTAGCTGTGTCTGGTATTTGCCACAGCTAGGGATATTGTAAGGATGTAATTATGTCTTTTAGGAGCTTACAATAATTTTCCAGAAAACTTCCATCTACTGTGCCAGTGCTAGCTTTCAAACCAAAAGGATAAGGAACTAAACCAAATACATCTGAATAAATAGAAGCCACTGCCTCAAAGCTTCATGCTCTGTTCATGAGCTAAGGAAGCTAGGAAAGCAAAATACCAAAGCTGGAATTGTATTCAGCTCAGTATGAGTGTCACAGGACGCCAACAATTGTACTTAAGTTGAATATCATTTGAAGAAGGAAGGAAGAATTTGAAAGTAAGTCTGGGAAGAGGTAAAATTTATTATTCATAGAGGACTTTTCTCCATTAAATGGAAGGTTATACTCCTTTTACACATGGAGTGGTTTTATTGTGTAACAAAAAGGGAGAACCACTTAAAAACACAGCATGATATGAAATAGTGGCCAGTAGTTGGCATGTATACCATATTTAATTTTTCTTTCAACATTTCCCCGTCCCCCCCACCCCGGGTTTTTATGCTAAGCTCTGAAGTACTGAGACAGTTACTCTGCTGTTTTAAATTCCCACTTCATCTAGTCAGTAGCCAGAAAGCATGATGTGAACTGCCAATATGAAAATTTCCTATAAAACAATGGGTTTGGATTGTGTTCCCATCTCTATTAGAGCACTAGATGTTAAATGCATTTTCATAAGTATTTGTGCCAGAGAAGTTTACATTTTTTAGGCATTGAAGTCTGCCATGTGCAAAGCTCCATATATCATCTAGGTCACAAGGTATTTAAAAATTAATTCTTCCTGTGTATGCATAAACAAATTACACTAATCCTTCTTAACTGACTATATATATATATGTGCATATGTGATCACATAGCCAACATACACTATAATATAAAGAATAACATAATGTATAGTACACAAATCAGACTTTTTATATTAATGAGCTTGATGTTTTCAAAGCTGTTTACAAGGAAAAGTAAGAGAGAAAGCTTTTGTTACTTGTAGGAGAACTGATCCTAAAGACATATCAGAAGGATAGGTACGAAGTGTTGAAGCAGCATAACTGTGCTAGAGCTGATCAGGGTTCAAGTCCTGAGCTACAAAAATGGGAGAAGGAAGAGACAAGCCCAGATATTTGGCTGACTAAATGGGTTCCAAGAATCTTAACCAACAACACTGCACGGATGAAGAGTAGAAAGACTGAGTCATTCTCTACAACTCACTAAGCAAATACCATGTTTGCTGTGATAATGGACATTAAAGCAGGTAAAAGAAGAAAAAAAAGATGATCTCTTGAACTTTTCAGCAAAATACCTGATTGCTGGTGGGCTGCTGTTTCTTCTCATAATGACTCCTGTTTTCAGAGGCTGCCCCATCTTTCCCCTGTCCAGCTAACGTGTCAGAGGCAAGACAGATGGAGCAGGTTATCAGTGGCCAATACGGTCAAGCTAGCACTATAACATACTCTTTGTAGCTACATCATCTGACACTACATTTTTGGGTTTCTCTGAAATCTGGACATGTGCTACACCATAGTTTCAAGACACATCATGTGGGAAAAGTCAATAAATAACCAGAAACCAAGTCGCTGTTATTTAAAATATCCCAGACTATCTACAGGTTTTAAAAAAAAAAAAAAAAAAAAAAAAAAAACCCAGAGGCAAATTGTAAAATCTTAGCTAATAGAAATGTTTCTAATATAAATACTGATGACACATCTGAAGGGCTTCTGGGCCATTAAAAGAATGGAAAGTTTTATTGTGAGATGATGACAAGAAGGAAAGTGCTATCATTCTGACTCGGGTTAGAGCTATTAGGGAGCCTGAAACCCCGGTACCAAAGGAAAAAGGCAAGTCAGGCTCTAATATTACTTCCATAATTGCTTTTATATGTACCAAAGCCACATGCTGTTCCATTGACATAACATCATACACAAAGGTGTTTCATTAGAGCATAAGAGCTTCCATCTATGAGACACCGTTCTCCTAGTCTTTAACACGTGTGTAACGTTTACTTGCATGAGTAGGCTTACTAGTCGTCTTGGTACAATTCATACAGGCCAGGATGGGGTCCTGAGCAGGGATGTTTTCTCCCTTTTAAGTAGATTTTATGCATACTGTAACAATTCCCATTTCCACAGCCTTTTCTTTCTCTATTTACAGCAAGGGAGCAAAGGCATGACTGGTTGTGTTAGCTTCAGCTAGGAGAAAAGATTTGATTTGAATGATGGGAAAAAATCAGATTTCTGCCCAACATTTCCTCAGGTAATGTCACGTTGGTTCATATGTGCATGTTTAAACTCTATCAATAAATAGATGAAGAAAAGCAATGATTAAGTATTTGTGAAACATAAAGCAGACGTTTAAAGGAGAGTCATTAAAGACAAAGACAATTAGTCAGACTGAAAAAACAAAACACTGAGATATATATGTCTAGCCTAGATACACACAGTAGCTGCAGTCTGGAAGCATTTATCCTCGGATTACTTTTTATCTATTAATAACATTTGAAAAATGATTCTTACCCCAAGTTATTTTCATGAGGCAAGTATAATGTAAAAACTTGCACAGTCTCAAATGTAAATAAGAGCTATGGATGGTACTTGAAGGACTCTCACTATGTTGCAGTCTCTGGACTGAGGTAGTTCCTAAAGAATTTTATTCCTTAACATTGAGAAAAAAAAATCAGGATTGTCCATTCTGAACAATAGAGAAACTGTGGATTTATTTTATTTTATTTGTTGTGACTAGCTTTAGGTACAGATGAAGGGCACTTGAAAAGAACAATTAGATGGACAAGGAATAACCTAAAACGATATGCCCTGAAAAAGCATGTTATTCACAGCCTGATCCAAAGCCCTTTAAAAAAAAACTAGAGTCCTCTCACTTGTCTGACTGCATTTTGAATCAGACCTCTAGCCACAAAAAAGTACAAAATCATGCATAGTTGACTTCTAGTAGCTGATTTTCTTTTTTCCTGAATCATATGAAACTGCATGAGCAGATCGACAGTTATAGTAATGAGAGTGGTGAGGGAAAAAATCGCAGAAGAGTATATAATGTGGCAAGTCACATTCATTAAAAGATCAAAACCAAAGGAGAGTGTATAAATCACGAGGCAGCCCCAGTTTGAGCTCTGGCTGTTAATGCAGGTTTTATTGCAACTCTTTTCTGTGAGTTTCAATAAAAAAAGCATCTGCTGAACTATCAGCAGTATTTGATACATACACTGCCCCCAAGATACAGAGCACCTTCTGAAAGAAATGTGATCACCCCTGAGCAATTTGAACTGTTGAATCTTTTACTGCATTTTAAAAGAAAAATGTTCTATGTAATTCAATCATTTGCCCACTTCTTTCTTTTTCTTTTTTCTCCTTTTAAAGTTAGAGTTTAAAATGTTATTGGCTCCTAAATCAAAAACATACATATTGTTCATAAGAGAGGACACATAAGAGGAAGCCTGCAGATGCAGAACAGTAGCAATATGAAATATATAGCTTTTGCATTAATATTGAGATTATAGCTTCTTAACTATTGTCTCTGTAAGCCTTTTCTCACTACAATAATGGAAATAAAGTAGAGATGTGTGCCTTTCAACAACTTAGAAGAAAAGTATTCTGTTAACCTAAGTATGTTTCCAATCTACTTTTCTGTCAAAGTCAGTCTGGTTTTTCATCTGTAGCCTTCATAGGAAGATACTTTCTTCTTCCTGTGAATGGAGCAGAGTATCGTTGCTATGCAAAACGTTTCGTGCTTCTTGATAAACAGACAAGGGAAACACTTACTCATCAGGAACAGAGTTAACCTCCCAGCACTACGGCAGACAGAGAAAAGCACTGTCAGGCTTCAAGCAGCCCGTCACCTTTTTGCTATGTGGTTAGCTGTCAACTTTTCAGCAGTATGCCGGTTGTGGAACAGGACCAGCAGCAGCATGAATTTGGTGGCAAGCCCAGTGAAATGAAGGGTAAAAATTACTGTTATCTTCAGTCACCGTAAGAGATATAACATTAGTAAATCCTGAGAAAGCAAGTACTTGTGTGGATTATTTGCAAGTAGGCCTGTGAAGTATACTTAAGTAAATCTCTCCAAATACACATCATTATCACAGTACATCAGGTCTGTAGCTGTAACCAATAACCATCACAAAACACTTTGAGAGAAGTTCCTCTTCTGGCAACTTTGAGCTTTTTGGGCGTGGATTGGTTTGTAAAACTAAAGACAAGGCTAGGATAGGTAAGACAGTAAAAAGAGGGTCGAGGGCCAGCAAGGCTTTTTTACTCACTTATTGAGAGATCGTAGCAGCTAACAACAGCCGGCAGGAAAATAAATGTACAAAACAACTCGGTAGTGAGAGCTACCTCAGATGTAACTGTTTTTCTTCAGCGAGCAGGATGGGTTTAATACAGCTTTTACAAACCAGAAGGCTAGAGTTTACAGCTGTAGTAAATGACACTTTGAAATAATATGTACTGGTGAGACAAACATGAGGCTGTCCAGTAACTCTGCTCTCCCCACTACAGCCCAAATTAAACTGTGTTATTGTTACAGGATGATTTAGTCTCCCCGAGCTGTTAAGTTTCACTGGTTTTCATTTAAAGAAGTTGCTGGGAGAAAGACACAAGTAGGAGGCTGCTCAAGAGAAGCGAATGGTGTGAGCCAAGCGTACGCACTGTTTATGAGCAAGGTTGTGAACTCAGGTAGAAAATCATAGCTATATGCTCTAAAATAAAGACTGAGAGAAAAATGTTGCACAGCTTAAACAAGTTTGGCTTGAAAAGGGACTTTAACAATCGCCTCTTTGCAGTTGGAGTGCTGGCCGAAAGAGATTTGGGTAGGGAAAATACCCAATTAGATGGCATCCATATTGTTTAAGAAAGTTGATGTCTTGGGTTTTTTGTTAATAAACAGAAAAAAAAAAACCCGAAGATAATTCACTGTGTATTTCCCCTGTCTCCAAATGGAATAAAACATCAATTTGTGTAGCCTCTTAAATTAAAAGAAGTTAAAATAATATAAATTGTATTATCTATAATGCTAGCAAATCTAACATGTTGCAAACAAATCTTCTAGACTTACTTGCTATAAAGTGATATTAAAAATACTTACTAATACATTTCTAAACCAGTGTGAAATCACATTTTATTCAGAATGAGAGACATTAAATAAGGCATAGAAGTACTTCTGTTATAACTGTGACAATCTCAAGACAAAGAAAGAATTGCGTGCCTGAATTGTCCAACGCTTTCCAGATTTATCAGTTAATCAAATAAAAGAAAATGCCTTGTCTCACATTTATGTTTCATAATTCCATTAGAAGTAACTACACATAGAAAAAGTGACAAGATTTTTCTGACATCAAAATATTATCAGACTTGCAGTCATGATGTAAAAACTAGGATCACAACATCGTGTCTATCCCTGTGTTGTTGTTTCCTCTAATGATTAAAATCACATGTTTAAAGCTTACCTGTATTCCAGAAAATGTCTGGAAAAGCCAGAAAATCCTACATACAGCCCCAGAATGCTTGTCAGGCAGAAGCCTGATGGAACAAATTTTAGGGACATTTCAGACTCACTTTGCAATCAGTGGGAGAGTGCTTTTGGCTTTGGCGACATCAAGTTTTCATCTTTTATATCTCCACTCAATGAATACACAAAATGTTTTGGGTTGTTTTGTTTAAAAAACAATTGTTGTATAACTATAGTTGACATTTCTTTCTTTTAAGCTATTTAGATGCCAGTGTGTAAGTTGACTTACTGCAATAAGTGAGGCTCAATAATTAAATAATTACAGTTGAAATTCAACAAACGAGTTAGCTCATGTAATTACCTTGTAAAGCTCCTTTAGAATGCAATGAAGACAAATAGCTAGAATTGCTGATGTCAGTTTAAAGTAAAAAAAAAAAAAACCAAAAACCACATTCAAAATACAGTCTTGTCCAAATGCAAATAACTATGTTCAATTTCTACAGCAAAGGGAATTTGTTTGTGACTACAGTGAACCAATAAAAAGCTTTTGTAGAAAATGTAGGAGATTACATTTGCTTACAGATTCAGTTGTACTTAAGTTCCAGTTTCATCGTTTAATCAAAAACTGTTGTTTTATGAGGTGATTATTTTTTCAGCGCAGGATAAAACCATTACAATGTGACAATAACACAAAGTACTAAGAAAACAACATTTGATTTAACTAATATGTTCATTTTAATCCAAATACCTGAGTAATGATAGTTATTAATTTATGACCAGCCTCCTATGGTAATAAAGAAAGAAAGATATTGCACACAATTAAACTATTAATTATTTTATTTCCTCCCAATTTAGTTGCACACTCCTGCATCACGCTTGGATGCATAACAAAACCAGACACTTAATGCTTCCAGTGGTTACAAATGCAAAGCCTTCATCTTTTTTTTTTTTGTCTTTTTTCCATTGTGTCTAAAATAAAACAAACGTGTTTAACATGATTAAAAATATATAGTTCTGTTACTTCTCATGATATTTGAATTGCTGGAGACATTCTGCTTTCCTCTTCTAATGAGGTGCATTAGTCAAGAGCTAAAGGACCTTTGACCCTAGGATCAAGTGCCTACCCTGCAGGGACAGAGCTCAGTGTATGGGATTATGGGTTGACAGGAGACAGCTGGAAGAAATACCTGAGAATTCACACTTAAAGTAATCCCTGAAAATTGAATGTAGGTATGTGGAAATAACAATTATGTTCTCTAGTGAAAAGCCTTATAAAAACTTAACTAGGGTTTTGGGACCCCATCAATAGCTGTAGTATTGAATGAAGCAGTCAAGCATGTTTAACACTATGCTCAACAGGGACCAAAGTTTTGTGAATGAGCTTAATCTCCAGTTGATTTTATTGCTGACTCCTTTCCTCTGCTAATGATGTCCTGTGTTGTATACTAGTATAATACCAAAGGATTTACCCATTATCAAATAGCAAAAAACCAAATGGTTTATTTGTAAAGGTTTTTCAGCGGAAAGTGATGACAGATACTTATAAATGCTTGAGACATGTGGATTGATGGATACGTAGAAGTGGCAGAATAAGAACATTGCTCATGTTTTCTGTACAGAAAACAGATCAATTATTAAAAACAAAGTACTTAGTATACTGTATATTTAATAATTTCAATTTAAAATCTAAAAAACCTAGCTACCCTTTCTGAGTTTTCTCCCTTTTGTTCACCCATTTGTACTTTATGACAAGAAACGTACCTTTTAAAAACATTTAAAATCATTTCAGAATAGATTCCAGCAAGAATTTAGTTTCTTATTGACTGACAGAGTGAAAATACAGCAAAAAAGTATTTTCAGCTCAACCTAAGAAATAGTAACAACAAGCAAATCTTTTGAAGAATTTTGAACTTACTGAGAGTTTAATTAAAATGAGTATGTTTTCTTTATTAAAATATAATTGTAATTGAAATACTGAAATTTAAGGTCTTCTTAAATTTACTTGAGATTTATTTGGGTTTTTTTCCATTAAAATATTTGCTGAAGTCAAATGAAGCTTGTCAATTCTGCAAACCCTGTTCTTGATTATTTTTTTTAATAGAAAACTAATTACCTGAAAATATTTCTAAGTTTTAAGTAAAAAATTTTCTTTGGGGCAAGACACTACTAAGATCTCTAGTCTTTACATACGTTGAAATAAGATACTTCTGTCTGCATCTTGAAACTATACTTCCAGATTCAGGGTTTTTTTCCCATTTTTTAGGCTTGGACAAACCACTGACATGACATGACATCTTTGTGTGTTTCCAGTGTACTTGAAAATCCTTATACTGCTTCATATTACATTAATTACTAAAGGTATTAGGAAGTCAAAACTGCAGCCGGACCTCACACAAGATGGGAACATTTCTTTGCTGTCACTCTATAAACCAGAAGGACAGAGGTGAACAGAGCGCAGCTCTTTTTCTCTCTCTTTTTCTTTCTGCACTACGGGACTGTCTTGCACTGAGACGATTTTCCAGTAGCACCATAGGATCTGCTGATGCTGTAGGATGAAGAAACAATAAATCCCACCTGCGAAACTACTACCTAAAGAACTGACCACAAAATGAATGTACTGTATCAGTTCATTAAGTAGACAGTATGTCTATTTACATTAAATTAACCTGCATTTACATATAGGTTAATTCAGATTTGAATCAGACTCTTAGCAAAAATAACATTATGTTGCTGACATCGAAAAGCTATCAAGGGTCTTGGGGAGGTCCTTCAAGCACTGTACAGCCTTAATCTTACCTCCGGTTTCTAGGGAAAGAGGTGGTGCAAAACCAGTTTGGCTGAGTCAAGGCAACCAGAAGTTCCAGGAGAAAATTTGCTTTCTTGTCAGCATGTTTTGGTCTTTTGTGTTCAATTGCTGTATGGCTGATATGAGCATGAGTTCATCTTGATAGCCTAAGTGTTCAGACATGATCACCATGGACTAGTGCTGTTTCTCATGGAAGAGTACATCATTTTTCATGTATTGTATATACTTTGGAGTTGCCATTTTTAAAAAGCAACTATTTTAAAAACACAATCAGGATTTTGTCTCGAATGATAAATTGCAATCTAAAGCTAAGTGAACTTGTTTTTTGATAATCCTTTAAGATCAACAGCTGCCTGGCTGTCTGGCTTACATTGGCTAAAGAAACCTAAATACAAACATATATTGCCCATTATTATAATTGCAGGGAAAGGAAGCAAATCTGTCCTTCTTTCTGGAAAACAAAATAAATTTGTGGCAAGGAACACATTTATTTACAATTGCAGCAATCACAAGGATAGTAATAAAATAAATCCTGTAAACAGTGTAATTATTCTGTTTATTGTAAACTTGACATTGCATTTGGAATGAGCTCCTGGGAGACTTTCCCTCCCTTCCATGACTAGCAAGATGGATGTTTCTGCACATAAAATGAAAGCTTCTCTTTTTGTGTAGCATATGTATGTTTAGGTGTGGGTGGGTGTACCTAAATTCTTGGTACAGAAAGAAGCGGGTAAAAAGGCAATGAATTTAAACTAAGTAAATAAAATGTTCCACAGAAGAAACTCATTGAACAGCTATACTTATTCTGTAAACCAAGACAATTTCAGGTAGTTTTTTTGCTAAAAATAAGCATCACAAATATGGCATATTTAGGGCATTGACAGCATCAGTACTGAGGTCACCCATTTTTTAGGTGCATCGATATAAATACCAAGACATAGAAAAATAACCCAAGTCGAAGCAATAAAAGGAGGAAAAGCGTGATCTTAATCACAAATTATCCTTATTGTCCTCTCCATTTATGGGGCACAGATGGACCGATTATGCACAAAAAACAATCAGAGTTCATAAACATGAACATACTGAAAAGAAAATGAAACTAATGTTGTATCCATCCTTCAAGCATTCTCCTCTAAGAGATCATATGTCTTTCCTAGTTTTTTGGAGCTATGCATAGGATTATGATAATCAGTGGGAAGGGAATATAGCTGTTGGATTGTTTAATGGCAAAATAAATGAGGAGTATTATGGATTTCATCAATCTAAAGCAGGCAGCACCAACCCGGAGGAAGCCAACACAAGCCAGTCTTGCTGTCACAAACCCAGTTTAACCCAGAAGCAGAAGGGCATGAGCTTTTCTACAGCATCTTACTACGTTCCAATCTTTACCAAGGACCAAAACACTAAGAACACAGTGAGGCAAATGGTGTGGAGATTTCTGGGTTATTATTTTTTTGTTTGACTGGCCAAGTATCTTGTGCAATTAGGAATGTATATTGAAAAATGTTTTTTCATCCCTGGCACCAACTCAATGATAAGGATTGTTAGAGAAAATTTAAAAATGTTGAATGATTTTTTTATTTTGTCTGATAGCTTTGAAAATTATACTTCCAAATATTTTGAAATACATACAAAATTATTAATGAATTAAACTTTGGAAATACTACTTCTCCTTTTATTTCTTCTTTTAGTAAGCAGATGTGTGTATCTTAAATTCAGATATCACCTGTGCTAATTAGCATAATTGCAAAAATGCAGGCAATAGAAACTCATCTACTAACTTGTCCCAGACCTGTAACCTCTATCTTGGGAGCTGTCATGGTTTAACCCCAGCCAGCAGCTAAGCACCACACAGCTGCTCGTTCACCCCTCCCCTGCCAAGGGGATGGGGAGGAGAATGGGAGAAAAAAACCCCATGGGTTGACATAAAGACAGTTTAATAGATAACAAAGGAATATAATAATAATAATAATCATTAATAATAATAATAATAATAAAAAGAACCAAGTGATGCACAAATGCAGAATAAAAAAAAACAACAACACAACCCGATCCTCAGTCTGTTTCTGAGCAGCGATCCCCCCTCCCAGCTCGCTTCCCCAGTTATATTCGGAGCATGCTGTTCTATGGCAGGGAATGTCCCTCTGGCCAGCCTGGGTCAGCTGTCCTGGCTGTGCTCTCCCAGCTTCTTCTGCACCTGGCAGGGCACAGTGAGAAGCTGAAAAGTCCTTGACTTGGTGTAGACACTACAACTACCCAGCAACAACTAAAAACTGTGTGTTATCAACATTATTCTCATACTAAATCCCAAACACAGCGCTATTCCAGCTACTAGAAAGAAAATTTAGCCAAAACTAGAACAGGAGTGCATTCGGAATCTATCACATCCCTAAGCAAATTGTTCCAGTTGCTATTTGTCTTCTGTTAAAAACATTTTTATTTCCAGATAATGAAATAGAGTATGTGAATGAGTGATGGCTGCAATTACAAATGTGCTTGAAGCAATGAAATTTTATGAGTGTCAGTTAAACAAACATGATATTTGAGATTGTGATACTTTCATCAACAGTTACGTCTCTTTGCTTGTGCATTACCAGTTGAGCTCTTTGAGTGTAAAAGCTTTAGAACAAGAACTCTCCTCTTCCATGTGGGGCCAGGAAGAAAAGAATCCTGATCCCAACTTCACCATTCCATGGAAATCCAAATAAGAAATACATTCACGACAGGAGTAAGGTCACAATGAGAAAGAGACATTGAGAGCCTTCAGAAATATAAAGAGAAGACTCCAACTAACTTGTGTTTTCCCTTAGCATTCTATATGTGTTTTAAAATTGTTTCCTCTGTAAATATAAATGGATTCATTTTTCTTTTTTTTTTCAGTTTTTCATGATTTCTCCCCCCTTGATTTGCCTTTTAGGACTCTGATGTAAGTGCAGCTGTGGTTTTTTAAGAGGTGTTTACACCATTTCTTGCACACAGTTCATCCATCACTCTCTGCTCAGATACAGGAAGAATTCAAAAAGCAGCCTGAGTGGCACAGCCTTCTGCCTTTCCTGAAGTGGCTCAGCCAGACCTGGAGCATCAGTGTGTCACCAACAGCACGTTCCCGGAGTGAATGCGGTGGTTTCTCCCGTGTTCCAGAATATGTCAAAGAGCAGAAATACTAATGTTTCTGTATGCTATCATGAAACAGGAGACTCATGCTGGAATAACACCACACCATACTCACCGCAGGTCTTCTAGGGTCTCTGTTTCAGGTGTCATCCTTGGTACATGCATTTTTCCTTCGCTCCAACTTATCATTCTTAATTGTTCCTAATGAACAGTTTCTGTCAACATGTAATCTGGTTTTCTTTCATATATAAGACAATGTCTCTAATTTAATGCTAGACTCAGATATTTCATAATAAAAACATATTATCAGTTTCAGACACGGTTCGCTCCCGTAGACAAAGTTTGACCGACTCGAGTTAGAGCTGCTTCCATCTGCTGCTTGACAGGGCCCACCAAGTCTGCCCAAGGTGATCTCCGTGATCAGGAGCTACAGTTTTAGTTTATATCTGAAATGGTAATTCACAAAAGCATTCACTTCACCTTTGTGAAGTTTTAAGTGTGTTTATACAGGTGGTACCGAATTATTACTATCAGTGGGAGAAGATAGAGTGAAATTCTGTCCACTGAAGTTACTGGATAACAAAATGAACCTGGTAGCAGCCCAAACTGAACACCGCATCTCATACCTGCATGCCTCATACCAGGAAAAAGGCAGAATTTTGCCTGTGTTTCCTCCTTTCCCTTTCTAACCTAAATTTACATCAGTACTGAGAAAAAAATAAACAGTAACTAAATAGTTTCATCAGTTCTAAGAATGTAAAATTGAAAAATATTATTTTTCAACATTAATTCGAGATAATTGCCAATTATAGCATATTTTAAAAAAAAAAAAAAGGAAAAAGAAAAATAACTCTTCAGTTCCTTTATTATCTAATAACTACTGGGAAGCTTAATGGGTGCATCACATGCAAGGCAAGGAAGTGCACACTCCAGATTCTCTAGCGATGGGATTTCCAGTTTAGTTCGGGACTGGATGTGCTTAGTTTCATCTCTGCTTGGAAAGGTGATGATTTCATAAGCACTTAGAAGTTAGATTGTCAATATAATATGAAGTTTTAAACTTACATACTGGGTCTCAAGTTCTCTCTCCAAAAAAGGAAAATCATAGATCACAATTTTAAATAGAAGAATGTAAAATTTTTTAAAAATCAGCACTCGGAGCAAGTGTAAATTAGAGATGAATAAGTGCTACAAGTTTGTCTAGTCTCTACCAAACAACTTGAGTCTGTTGCAGCTCAAGCTAAGAAGCCTGGACTTCTAAATCTGCCTGTAAGGGCTCCGGCTTAATTCCAGGATACTAATAAATATGCCTGCTGTCACACAGGAAGTGTCTGAACAAAATCTTCTATCTAGATAAGACTAATTATCAACAGAGAAAATATTTATGATATAGTCACATAAATAAGTTACCCCTCCCCCCAAAAAATATCTAGAATGTGGCTTTATGGTGTGCCATTTATCCTGTTGTGATCTTACCTCAGAATAAATATGGGGTCGTGTTTTGAAAGGAAGAGCCTGCATACAAACAAAGCTGGTATGTTTTACATTGCTGGTGTGAACCATACATTACAAAGTAACCTTTACAGGTACCTGTAATGAAAAAAAAAAAATCATTTTTTGAGCAAGCAATTAAATTTAAAGAAATAAACTAAATTTACATTAGAGAAATATTTTGCATTGTGTGACCATAGTGCTTTTGATCCAATATGAAGAGCTCAAGCGCTGAATTTATTATATCATCAAACCGTAGATCTTGAGAAGCGAACTGTGTGAGAAACAGGACTACCATGGCTCCTTGTGAGATGTTAAATCTGATCTCCAGCACCTCAAATAACGATAGTTAGTTGTTTCACTGTGGAGTAATAAATGTGTGGTCATATCCTGAAAAACTGTTTCAGTGGAGTATCATCTGGGCATGGCAAGTGGTTCGTGCATCATCTAAATTAAGCAGTGAAATGCAATCCATGTTCTTCTGTAGATATTAAGGAAAAGTTAGTGGGATTTGAAAAAAAGTTCCAACCAAAAAGGAAAGAGGTAGCATATATTTCATAATGTTCAAAGACAACCCACCCATAGAAAAAGAGGCTACGACAAAGCCGATTGAGCTATAAATCTGCAACCAATAACACCAAAATTAATTCTGGGACTTGAGAGCAAATCATCCTAAGTAGAGGACAGATGCAAAAACTTTTGCATTTGGCCTGTGGGATACAATATAAGCATGTTAGGATAGTAGAGGTGACACAGAACAAGAATAAATATATTCGGATTTGCGGGAGGTTTTTCTTTGGTTTCATCTAAGTAAGGATTTAACCTTCTCTGTTTTTTATATATCTTATAATCATATCTCTGTTAAGGATCATTGAAAACTTCAAAGATACTCTATTCCATAGTCTTCTATTTACGACTTTTTAAAATTGTTTTTAGGGTGTGATGCAAGAATAAATCTGTGGACTACTTACTATCTGGTACTAGCCTATGTAAGTACTTAGCAAAGTTCTTCTTTAAGAAAAGAGCAACCCCAGATCAGAACATGCCTACATTTTCATGGTTTACTTACAAATATGAAGTTTTAATTGCTTTTGTCTCCACTTGCTTTATGTCTGAAACTATATAAAGTTTCAGAATATTTCTAAACTTTGTGGAAGTTCTGAACTAGATCCAAACCTTGGCTACTCTAGGATTTAAAATATAACAGAAATGTGTGTGTTTGTCCTATAGTATGGAAATGGTTCAATATCATGATTTAAGTATACATGCCTCTTGAATTTATTACCCAGCAAAAACCTTCCTTTAAGCCTACCCAAGATTGCCAGCTTTCAGCCAATTTACCAGCAGGGGGTTTTATTTATATTGTCAATAAATCAATGTTTTCTGCCAGCAGCTCTGCAACAAGCATTACTCTATTTTCTGTTGCATATATCTGGGAAAAGCAAATAGGAAATTACAAAAAGATAATCACTAGAGACTGAAGCACTATATGCTTTTCCCAGCACTGCTAGCTGGGCATGTCACTTGCCATGGCAATGGGTCAGAGACAGAGTACTGGAATTATCTGGGGCTCAGCTAGATGCAGCCAATGTGAACTCTGAAAGTATAGATCTCACCAGCATTTCCTTTGATTCCAGGCAACTTTGTAGACAACTAGTCTCGGAGTGAACCAGCTTGGGCAATTTTGATTTACTGTCTGACAAAGGTATTTTTCTTCATATGGATTTGATCCTATGGGGCTTTTTTTTTTTTTTGCTTTTTTTTTTCCCCCCCTTTTAGCATTGCTTTCACATTTTGGGGTTTGTTTAATGAGAAGATGTTTTTACAATGATGGAACGAAGCAGAAGACTCTTGTTCCCTTTTCTCCTTTCTACTTATCTTTCTTTATTGAACTTTTTTCTCCTATCCAGGTTTTCCTTATTTCTTCTGACCGCACATAATAGTTATTAACTAGAATTTTGCTTTTAAACAAAGTACTTATTTAAGAAGAACAAAAAGTAGGAAAAGAAATCTTTGGTCAATGATTTACCATCCAAGCCTCTATCATCTCCCTTATCTCTCTTCACATATATTGCTCATTTCACCCAATCAAATTACAAAAATGGCATTCGATTCCCTCTGTTCCAGCTGAGTAGTACTTAGCACAAGGACTTGAGAAAAAATATTGTTTCCAAGTTATTACTGCTGCTTCTGATCATCTGAGCACAGCTTGGGGCCTGCCTGCCTATGACATAAATTAAAATAGTCTGAAGATCTGTGTGCAGCTGACAGTAGTAACCTTAAATAACTTCCTCCACTGTTGTTGCAAAGGAGAGACAGCCTCCTTGATCAACTTTGTGTTGACTGGAGAGTCACCTTACTTCAAAGGCAAGCCACCAACTTTAGGATTCTAGTAAATCACTGGAGCAGTTGAAAGGAGGTGTATGAAAAATAATGCTTGCAGTTTCTCTCAAGCTGTACTTTCTATAATTATTGTTATACGTGCATGCTACTCAGTGTAGGTATCTGAATCACAGTTTCAGGGAGGAAAACCTTACTAGTTTGCTAGGAAGGTCTAGATTGGTTGTTTTACATTGATGGTTTACAGTATTCTCACAGGATATGTCGTATACTATACGACTGATATGCAGCTACATAAACTAGAATGTTTTCTGTGTAGGCACATTTATTTTCCTAGAAGCAGACAGAGATCCTCTTTCTCCCACTTTTCTCAGCTAAACTGAGATGTCTGGGCACAGAAATCAGAAAAACATGAATCAGAAGATGTAAGCGTATATACAGTTTTGGCATAAGGCAACATTTCTTTCTGAGAACAAGGAACTGTTGTTCCTGACCCAATGCTGGAGCCCTAGCCTCTTGTCTGTTGTGTGTCTTCTAAACTTGGTTCTATTAGCATCTTTTTTAACCTTTGACTAGTTTTCCCTTAGCTGGGAAACTGAAGAAATATAAACAGACAGACTGGATAATCAAATGTATAGCTGCAATGCATAAATCTAAGTATTTAATCTACATATGTAAGTTTATATTTCACCTGTCCTTAGGCAAGGTGGTAGTTTTTGAGAGACCCCTTTTTTCTGCAAGACACTGACAAAAGAAGCATGTATTATTGTTCATGGGAACGCTAAGAGGTAAGGAATCGTAAAATGAATCTAGCAAAATAATAGTGTCATGTTCATTATCGCAAGAGTCAAAGCACAGGATCAAAGGCTCAGGAAAAAACAAAGTTTGACAAAAAAGAATCAGTTGGGAGTAAGGGTCACAGCCAAACAGGAACAAAAGAATAAAGAGCAGAAGAAAACATCTGCAAGCCTTGCTTGTGGGGAGGGAGAAGGAAGTAGGAAGAGGGAGGAACCTTTCCACATACTTGCCCTCGGAGGTTTGCATACATTTGTGTGCTCCACATTGTTTGAACCTGATTTATAAAATAGTTGCATTTCAGAGATAATGAACATCACAGATGACCTCTCCAGAGGGGTTTCCCTTCCCTTTTAGGGATAAGGGGAAGACAACTTTCTCGCCACAGGAGAACCTGAGACTTTTAGGGGCTTTAACCACCTAACTCCCATAACTTTTGTGAGATATGTTATATATGTGCAGACCTATGCATGTCATTTTGAAAAAATATAGTCTCCTTATTTCCTTCCTTGCTTCTCATCTCAATCTTTACATGTGGCTCTGCAAAACAGAGGGGGCAGCAGTACAAAAGAAAGATCCATAGGAGGCAGATTCATGTGGATTGATTGAACAGAACCAGACTTGCTCTGACTCCTGGCAGAGACTCAGAGTAACGAGTCCCAACCTGGGCAAAGACTGAGCACTCAGAAAGAGACAGCATAGAATTCACCTTATATTCTTCCTTACTGCCCATAATTATTTTGGGATGGGCTGCAGCAAGCCACTGCAAACCTAGGAAGTCTTTAATTTATACCAGTAGTCATTCTTGCAGTCACCTTTCATTCCTGTGCCTTAAAGCCAAAAAGATATATGTACCTTCTGCCCAGTAAGCCAGTGGGAAGGTTTTAATAAAACCATTAGTTTCACAAACTATTCACAAAAGCTAACTTCAGATAGGAAAGGCAAGCTTTCATAGGCTTCCTCTACATCCAAAGAGGTGAAAAATATTGGTTAGGAGTTTTGGTTAGGAGACGATCGCTTTCCATTAATATGGAAGTTTCCTGAGCATTCTTTTATATCACTATAGAATATTGCTGCTTCTTTATCTTCTCATGCTTATTTCCTGCAGAAGAGGTTAGCAGCAGTAGCTTGGTACATCTCCATGGACTGTCCACCATAGGAGTTGGAAAGCATCACATAGCTCACCTTTTACCCTTTGCACTTGGGAACACATCAGGAAAACATCTTTTACATGTGTTCTTGCACACAAGCACTTACCATATACAGAAAATGTTTAGCAGGAAGAAATAGGATAGAAAAATAGCATCCACAAAAGGGATGGTTCTTAGTACTCCCTCTTGCATGACTGTTATGTTTTTACAGTGCAAGTTTTGCTCCTTATAGTATTTATTTGGTTATTTTTTTATTCAACCGCTCCTGAGGTAATACCATCCTTCCATTTATGGCTAATGGGATGTTTAAAGTAGTGCAGCCTACTCGTCAAAGACCTGGTTCTGCAGTAGTCTTATCTTCCTCACCCCTGAAAATATTTGGAGCAGTTTAATTTCTCACTTTATGAGTCCTTTGCAATGTAAATACTCATAACTGCTGTCAATGATTTCCAATATACAGCAAAGAAAGGGAAGAGTAAAACTGGGAGATGATCTTTCCAAGATGTGGCATTAAACTCAAAATAAGAAAGGCCTTTTCTCCAGACTCTGACTTAGACTTTTACAACCTCCTTTCCACCCAATGCACCATAAATGGGTATTAGATGTGGTCATTAAATTGTCCACAGAAGAGTAAACTCCCCTATCAAATCGGTGGGCATTTTTGCAAACTAGGATGGGTGAACTGTTTTGAGAAACAATGTGAAAATATTTCACAATGGGAAGGACTGACAAGTGGAACAGATTTGTCATGGGCAGTGGAAGATTTTTAATCACTTGAAATCTTCAGACTGATGACTGAACAACAGGTCTTAGCCAGATACAATTTGTCGGGACTCAGAACCAGTTTGGTTGCTGTGGTGGTCAGCCTTTGGTTGCTGTGGTGGGTTAGCCTTTGGTTGCTGTGGTGGGTCAGCCTTTGGTTGCTGTGGTGGGTCAGCCTTGGCTGTGGTGGGTCAGCCTTTGGTTGCTGTGGTGGGTCAGCCTTGGCTGTGATGGGTCAGCCTTTGGTTGCTGTGGTGGGTCAGCCTTTGGTTGCTGTGGTGGGTCAGCCTTGGCTGTGATGGGTCAGCCTTTGGTTGCTGTGGTGGGTCAGCCTTTGGTTGCTGTGGTGGGTCAGCCTTGGCTGTGGGCCAAGCTCCCACCCAGCCGCTTGGTCACTCCCACCTCAGCAGAAGAGGGGGACAGAACAGGATTACAAAGATTCCAGGTCGAGATAAAGACAGGGAGATCACTTACCAGTTACTGTGATGTGCAAAACTGCCTCAACTTGGGGAAAATTAATTTAATTTTTTGCTAGTTAACATAGATTAGGGTAGTGAGAAACAAAGGCAAACATTAAAACAGCTTTACTCCCCCGTCTCCCAGGCTTAGCTTTGCTCCTTCACTCCCAGTTCCTCTACCCACCCCGACAGTGGCACAGGGGGCACGGGGAGGTGATGGGCAATATACAATAGTTTGTCTCTGCCGCTCCTTCCCTATCACATTTCTACCCTGCTCCACCATGGACTCTCGCTACAAGCTTTAGTTCCTTCAGGAAATAACTGCTCCATCATGAGTCCTGCACAGACTGCAGCGGGTACCTGCTCTGGTGCCTGGGGCACCTCCTCCTCCCCTTCCTCTATCTTGGTGTTCCCTCTGCTGATCCTCACTCTTTTTGTTACCTCCTTCTCTCTCTGTCCAGAAATTTTGCTTTTTCTTAAATGTTTTCTCAGAGGTGCCACCAGCTTCGCGGATGAGCTCAGCTGTGTTCTGCAATGGGTTTTGCATGGGGCAGCCCCTGGCCTCCTCCCACAGAGGCCTCCCCTGCAGTCCCCCGCTGCCAAGACCTTGATGTCAACATACAGTTGTCAGCAAGGGAAGGGGGTTAAATCCGATAGCTGGTAGTAGAGTTTGAGAATCATCACTACGACATTAAAATATTGTCTATGTTAATAACATGCACCAAGTGTTCTCATCCAAGCAAGTGCCAACTACCAGTCACTGCTTCCACCCAGCACATGTAATTCCTTACATCATTTATCTGTAGCCTCTTCAAAATCTGAGAAATAAAAAACCCTGTATTTTTATGGAAGACCAAGTCAGAAATGAAGATTTTTTTTTTTATTTTTTTTTTAATTAGATACAAATCCCACGTAAAGGCTTGTAAATGTTGCAGATTCAGGTAGTTTTGACTGATCAACACTTTACTGTAAACATCACCTATCTTGAAAAAGCCACATAGTTTCGATTTCTGCATTTTAATATCTTTCACAAAACTTTCTGGAGAGAATTTGACATACTGTTTAAAATATACGTAGGGAAATTCAAACATAAACATTTTATGGCAGTTAAAATATTTGCCTGTATATTTGGAATATATCAACAACCTATTGTGTTATGCTGTCTTGGAATAGTGAAATACAAAAATGCAGCCTGGATATCTTTAATCACGGTAACATTGTCTTATAAATATGGTAATAAATATTAAAACCTATGTAATGCACATATGGAAAACATAGACTTTTTGAGACACAAAGAGTAATTTCTGCTTTGCAAATCATGAACCTTCAGACAGGCATCACTTAAAAGAGACAAAATAGAGAAGAATTTGGGAGCAGTCAAGGATTTATGATAGATCCATATAGGAACTGTGTAAGATTTAGGCACCTTGCTGCTATTTTATATGCCTAAATCTAAAGGTTACAACTTCAACACCCCACCTAAAATGAAGCCTAACCCAAGAGGTACCTGTGTCTTTGACTTTAAAGTATTCCAGGTATGGAGAACTCTGTTCTGGGCATGTCCTTAAAGGCCACCTTCTCCCTAGACTCACAGCTGAAACTTTCAGGATTTGCAAACTTCTTTGCAAAAGGTGGATTTGAATTTTCAGAGCGTGTGAAAACCTCACACACAGGTGGGATTATCACTGGGCTCTGCTTTTTATGAGTTCAGGCTCAGCCCCTTCTTCTACTTGAAAAACTGTAATAAGTTTTACCCAAACACTATCCTTGCCACAAGCCATCAGGTGTTTTAGGGAGAGGTGTCCTTCTATCACATTCTGTTGAAATCAGAAGCTTAAGAAATTGCCATGCAAGGGAAAAAAGAGAGTGAGAATGACTTTTATCATCTGATAAGTAGACTCTCATCAGAAAAAGTATCCATCCTATTCCAACAATATTTGCCAGATTCTTCCATTAAGTATTCATGGGAGCAAAAACTGGAGTCCTATCTTGAAACGCTTCATGTAGCAGTATTCCCTTTGATGGCCTTGAGCTGAATGATAGCTCCATCATATCTCCTAACGATGCTTTCAGTCTTAAAGAAAGGTTCCTCTGCTTCAGATGTTAAAGTCTTGTGCCAGGAGCCAGAAAGCCACTTCTCACCTCCTATGATCCAGGCAAAGTAAAACTCATTGGGCGAATTCTTAGGGAAAAAGGAACAAAACGAGGTCAAGTATAGAGAGGATGGTTTCTAATTCTACCTTGAAAAACCTTATTATTTGTCTTATTTATTTAGAAAAGTGGGAGGACAATACAGCTTTATATATCTGTAGGATAAGGCAGGAGAAGTGTGATGGCTGGGATCTTTACTTAAAATTCCCCCCTCCCCCCAAAAAAAAGGAAAATTATACATCGTGGCTACTAAAACTAACAGGAAATCTGTTGGGTTCTGTGACATATGCAAAATCAATCTGTTCTGTATGAATAACGTATTAAAAAAAAACTAAGTACCTGGCAGCATATAGTTCTTCCCTTTCCACTAATCTCTCCACAGCCAGTATATGAACGTTTTTCATGTGTTGATCAGTCAAAGAGAAAGCTGCATATAAAGGATCTCCTCATGAGATACTTCTGCAGTGATGAAGGAGTCAAGTATTATTTCCTCATATGCCCTGAACTTTGCAGAAGGGCAGCTGATAACCAGATCCAGGCAGATGCCCATTGCTTCTCATTCCTCCAGAATTCACGTGGAAAAATATATACCTTGTGGTTAATTCACTTCTACCATGATTTTCCCACTACCAATATATATGCAACCAGAGTATGGCGCTAGTAAAAGCTAGACAGCACTTCTGTAGTAAACACTGAATGGACAAGTCTTTGAGTGTGAATCACATATGAAACAGCATCAGCAAGAGCAAGTAACACACACACTTATGTGGAAAGATATGTTGACCAGTACATGGAAACTATATCAAGGCTGCAAGCAGAAAAAGGTGCTAGACTAATAAGAAGAAGGATGCAGCTGAGCAAGAAAATTTAATCTAGTTTATGACAATCAGGTAGCTGAATAGACGGAAGACATTCACTGGGAAGCAAATATGGAAGCTTTGTTCAGAATGAGAACTGAAAGTGAGGAAACTGAGAAAAAGTCATAAATCTGGTGACCTACAAGAATTATTTTCCGTAGTTGTTAATGCCAATCATTCTGCATAAAATTAAAGACAGTTTCTGCTTTGAGGTGTCACAAGCTGAACATTCAGGAAAACGAATGACATCATTAGATCATTTTTGTACAAATCCATAACATCCTACAAAAACAAGGAATACAATTTAAAAGAACTCAGTTTTGTACCAGCCAAATCATTGCATGGGAGGACTCTAATACTCTTTCAGGGCTATATAAAAGGAGCATATAAGTTGCCATACAACAACTTTGCAAACGTTGGTGAAGCAGAGACAATAAGTGACAGCCAGCTTGCATATTAACAAAAGAAAAGCAGAGATGTGTAAAGCCCCAAAGAGTTACAACAAACTTGATTTTGCTTTGACATACTACGGAAATGTAACAGAACTATTTTATATAAAAACAAAGAGCTCTAAACTCAAACTGGAAAGTAGCAGCAACACTTTATATATGCATATTGGATGCCAAAGAGGAATGGAGGTGGGGAAGTTAAAATAAATATAATGTCTTCTGTAGAAAGCTATTGCAGTTTATAAAATTCTTGCTGCTGACAACTTCCCAAGGTCCCTCAGCTGAGTATTGACATGCAGAAGAAATGGAAAGTAGTAATTTTTTTTCTGGGCTATGGTTTCCAGCAGAATCAATAAAGCTGATGGACAATAGAAAGGTAATTACCCCATTAATCCACAGGACCAAATTTAACACAGCAAAATATCATCTCTACAAACATCCTAATGAATTTTCAGGCAGAGCAAAACTTTTAGGGTTGATTTCAGGATGAATTAGTGCTTTTAGAAAAATTTTGAGAGATAGCTAAATGCATTCCACTAAGTATCACCCATCTTGGATGCTTCCTGCCTGGTGCAAAAGTGGAGAGAGGGACAGATTTGTTTTTGTTTCATTTAGGGCTGATAATAAACCATGTTTTCTTCTAAAAAAAAAAAAAAAAAGATAAATTTCTTCCCAGGGTAATAAAAATTTTCTGTGAACTTTGATCTTGCTCTTAAAGAGTGTAGACAGATACATACTTATAAAAAAAGTGAGTCAAGATAAGTAAGTTACACAGTAGTACTCAATCGCTTCTTCTTCTCTGCAATCTTTTCCTTTTTTTGTAACTTGCATTTTTTCATTGTAAGCATACTGGGTCCAGGGCCCAAGATCCTGACTCTGTTCTTCTTTGCACCTCTGGAAATCAAACTGGAGATGTGATTATAAAACTAGGGAAATTAACATCAGAAATGGGTCCCTCGTCTCCATATTTGACTCAGGAACACCTAGCAGACACTGAGAGGGAGAGGTGTATGAATAATGAAAAATAGCTATAAGAAGCAGGCAAATGGCCTTTCCTCCTTTCTCAGCCTAATAGCAGAAGACCTTGAGAACTTGACCTACTGAAGAATAAGGCATAAATCTGCTAAGCAGCTATGAATATATGCAATATAGTGCCTTCTAAGGACTTGGGAAATTGTTTTCATTTTTCTGACCTCAAGAGGGTCAGTATTGTTATCTTCTGGCAATGAAACATAGTTGAGCCTGCTGTCTTGTTTTTTGAACATTGAAGAGCTTCTATGATGAAGCAGACAAGACTTGGACAGCATAGATTTCTCCTGAGCTAAAATATGTATCAAGCTCTTGGCTATTCACATAAGACTCATAAATGATGGAGGCTCCATGCTTTCTAAAAGCTATGGGAAATTTAATGGCTTGAAGGACTCCACATACAGTCTTTTAAAGCTTCTAAGTATTAGAAGAAAGAGCTCCTTCTCACAGTCATCAACCCTAATTATGATTTCTAAAGCAGTATCAGCAAAAAGTGCAATAAAACATTATCACTATACACAGGCTTACTACTGTAATCTTTGAGGTAAGTAGTAACTTCACCTCTTTTATTTGGATAGATGCCATAGGAAAAGTGACTCTAAGGGAACGGTGAATATTTTCGTCAGTTCACTTCTACAGATTTCCTTTTTGGAGACAGAGAGACTATAACACTATCGGCTCTGCTGGCACAACTAAGGTTGATACAGATGGGGAAGTACGTCCTAGAAGTCATAGTAAAAGCTTTCTTATCTATGATATGTAGCTTATACATCTGGCAAGTCTGTCCTCCACTTTGCCATGCAGCCACCCCCTTGGGTTGGAACATAATCTTCTCTTCCCACACAACAGGGTTGTCTTTGAGCCAGTGAATATCCTTATTTTTCTGCCTTTCTTATGATTCTTGGACAGGATGAAAAGGTATGGGCCATTGTGCTTTTGTAACCATTGAAACACTGCTCCCACTTTAAAAGCATATGTGGCACAGGCTCGGGAGGAGGAGAGTTAAAATTCTCACCTGCAGTTTAACTATCTTATTAAAGGAAGAAAAGTTATCAGTAGAAATGGGAGTATCGGCTGGTCTAAACAACTTTGTAGCAAGCCATTGGCTCTTCATATTCTTTTTCCAACACTGGAAATAAAATAGACACACACTGAATGGCTTTTGTTATTCTGTTAGTGTTCTGATAGGTAGATGCCATTCAATTTCATATTGGACACTATCTTCCATATGGGTGCTGCTCACACAAAAACCAATATAATAATGGTGAATTGAAGTATAAATATGTTCTTTGATACATATGCTAAACATCAAACGGAGTTTTAATTTGGGTAGTGATCAGCAACTTTTGCCAAGAATGAGACAGCAAGGTGGGTGGACATATTTCCATACAGCCTCTAGGGAGGGAAGTAACCCCATGCTGTCCCAGTGTTTCTAGGTACATCTGTGATATCTCTCAGCACCCTATATTTCAGGAAGTCAGCCTGTTTGTGAAGTTATTGTAAGGTAGCAGCGGGCATAAGTAAAACACTGCTAATATAGTACTTGGCCAAAAGTAGCCTCCCCTGTAGGAGTTTGTTTATAAATTGCTTTGGTCCACTTGACAAGGTCAAATCCATTCTCTTAATGATGAATCTCATCTGTTCTGGTGCAGAAAGAAATGTTTTCTTTCACTTCTACGTGTGGTAAGAGCTCATTCATCTCTGTATGTTCTAAAGGGAAATCTAGCTACATCAGAGAGAGAAGGAGTATTCAGAGGGCAACTGATGGCCAGGAAGATATATTGAATTCACTTTCCTGGGACAGACATTCAAATGGTAACAAGTGATAGAAAACAGCTCTATATTTCAGCATGATGTGTGTTCTCTCTCTTATGATTAAACCCCCTGTGGGCCATCTGCATTTAATGGGTTAGAACTACTTTGTAGCTGCAGTTTTTTCCTTCCATGGCTCTTATTTATTTGAGAGGAGACCAAAACTGCACTCTTAAAAGTGCAGCACATAGGAAACACTGCCAAAAGAATGAGAACGAAAAGGCAAATTTATGGGCCAGTGTTGTTTTAAGCATTTAGCAGTATAAATAGGAAGTGTAGATAAATGTGGACATATAAGTGACTCTCTGTTTATCTCAGTTACATTATTTGCCTAAATTCCAGAAGAGAATTAGCCCAATTAGTTTATATAAGGGTTAATGCTCTGCCTCTGGACTAGCAATTTAGCATATGTGTAGAACTGTTTTCAAACTAAAACTAACACTCCTCCTCAGAACAGGTCTTCCTAAAAAGAAAAAGTATTGCTCAGTTCCTCTTCATCTCTCTGATCCTTTAAGGAAAAAAAAAAAAAAAAAAAGAAAAAAAAAGAAAAAAAGAAAAAAACAGACACAAATATGGAAACTAGTCTAGTAAATTACATATAAAATGCTGATTTAATAAAGTTCAGTGTTTTAAAAATAGCAGAATGGACTACCTAACAAAAAAACATTCATATAAACTAAGTAATGTTGTTCCAGGACAATTTGATTTAGCATAGTAAATCTATTATGTATTTATTAGGGATCATATTCTGCTCCCAAGTGAAGTCATTGGCAAGATTCCTGTTAACTTCAATTAGGATTTGATCATAGGGAGATTTTTTAGTAGAGTTAAGGAAATTTCATCCCTCCGCCAACATTGAGTTTTCTGGCTCTAAATATTCAATAAACTCCGAGCCAATGAGTGTATTTTCCTCTTTTCTCATTGTATATATTACTTGAGCATTTGCTAAATAATACTCACTAACTCAGATTTCTATTCCAGACCTTTTTCTAAAAGACACCCAAAATCATTCAATATTTTATTTACTCTATGTGTTCAAGTGACATCTGACAGATTTTTCCATATGTAAATATGCATTTCATTATACATTAAAATGTTTATAAAGACTAATGTGAAAATCATTCTTAGTACTCTAGAAGCTGAGTTGTTCCCTTCATATCACTTTGAAAGAAAAATTCAATGTACATGTTTTGTTTTGTCATTTTAACAGTTAAAGATCTCAGCTGGTTTCCATTTTTAATGATTAAAACAAAATCATTTGAGTAAATACACCTGAGTAAATAGTCTTATACAGATTCAGATACTTCTGTCTCTCTTTGAGGACACTGTTTAACAAAGCTTTCATTTTTAACTGTACCCTTCTCTTTCTCAGAAGGGCAAAAACATTGTGAAAGTGTTAACCAGGACCTTATTCCACCTACAAGCAGTTTGTCGATCATAATCAGACTGGATTTTTTTTTCTTTTTTAAGACAAGGTTTTGTTTTTTTAGTCAAAAAAAGACTTTGACCTTATTAGTTGTCCCTCTCCATATCAATAAATTGCTCATTCACAGAGCAATTTTGGGTGCAGGAATCTAATCCTTTGCAACTACTGGATTATAGCAGCAGACTTGGTCCAGCTGTAATGATAGTGGGACTATACTAAACTGCCGTTGGTATGCACGTACGGATATTCTCACAGGAATACAAGGCGAGAAGGATCAAGCCTATTTCAATTATTTTTAATAATTAAGGGATGCAGAGACCATCATTGCCTCAGCTTCTGAGAGATGAAGTGGCCAGCTGTTAGGTTATGGAGGGTTGCTGTAGTTAGAGCATGGAAAAGCACTCATGCTACAGCACCTCGTGAGCCATCAAGTTCCACTGTATAAGCCAGTCAGAAAGTATGATTTTTGTCCTGATCCTATAACCTGTAGTCTTCCAAATGGTCTTTTTCATGCTAGCAACATTATTGACTTTGATCGATATCATTGCCTATATATTGATGGATTTATTAGTCTAGTCTACTGCTTATTCCTGTGGGAATAATCATTGTTATGAAGGTGGGCAGCATGATCTAAGATGAAGCTTTGACCTGTTGAGTGTGAGGCCTCACAACAGCACTTATTCTTTGAGAAGATAACGGATTTTGAAGACTCATTTAGTTTGTTTTGTTTTTTTTTTTTTTAATACACTGAAAAATCAAAGACAACTCATGTGTGGATTACATTTCAACAAAAAGATTTCATTAGGAACTATGTAATTTTTATCTTCATATTTAAATAGAGCAAAAACAACTGACAGAAACAGGTCAATATCTCAAATACATCTTATATGAGAGTTTTGTGATATGGTCCTTCATCTGCATGCTGCATCAGGTTTAACAAGTTTGTGGTGCAAAGAATGACCATGCTTCAGGAATTTGGTAGACTCACTGATCCAGGTGTCACTGTGCTTTAATGATCTGCCCTCATGCTACCTTAAAGATGCAGGGAAAGAAAACCTGAAATTCGTGGTTAGAGAATGTAGAGACTGGATGCTTCTCCCCAAAGTTTCTCTTTAATTCCCAATATTTTTTTGGCAGTGATAGTCATACACCTACCAGCCTTGCTCCTTCAGGACTTACTTTTTGAGTTCTTTTTATCCCTCCTTAAAGCCTTACTGTTCTTGCAAATAGAAATAGGAGAGGTGGCAATAAAATAATTCTTATGTTCACAGGTCCTGGTGAGATTTAGGTGGGGGAATTTAGGCAACAGAAGGAAGGAAGGGACACCTTGGGTTTAGGTTTCCTCCTCATTCCAGCACTGTGCCCTGACTCTCCTCCCAGAAGATTATTCTGTCATTCCCAGCCACCATACCCCCATAGTCACTGCACACTCCTTCTCGCACACCCACACCTCAGTGTGCTTGCCCAGCCTGCTGCTTATCTTACACAGTTTAAAATCTAAAATATGTTCTCTCAACTACCACAATTTTACATTCTGGGTGTTTATTTAATAAGTTTGCCTATACTACCAATATTTCATGAATGATAATTCACCAGTGCACTACAGCTGGTTTATGTTGCATTGGCAATACAAAGCAGCTGTAGACCTATTTAAGCTGTATATATATATTTCAGCTTCTTTGGGCTACTCAAAAGTGGTATAAAATAAATGAGTATTGAGCTTTGGGTAACTCACACAGCCTTACTATCGTTCTGATGCCAGCCAAATCTAAAAAAGATCGCTGTAGAGGGATGAGAAGGATTTACTCTGGACATGAGTGGTCACTTGTTAGTTGGTATGAAAGTGCTGGGGGAAAAATCAGTGCCTTGTCACAGAAAGAACTTCCCCCAGAAACATTTTCAATTTTAGCAGTATAAGTGTTTTAAATGAGTTCTAAGGCTGATCAGCCTGATTTAACTCTGATTAATAATTAATCTAATTCATCAATAAATTATTAATATGTGTAATTTTGAAAACACTATAATATTTTATTCTTTGCAAACAAAATAATTTACTTCTATCATGCTAAAGTATCTCAGTATTAAATGCACAGTATTGATCGTATTTGTTAAATTATATACCTCAGGACCTTACCATAAAGTTCACAGTCAAAAGAAAACGCTTTTAACATATCGAACTGGATTTTTTCAACACTTGACAGTGTAAAATATTATGACAGTAAAGAAGTGAAGTGAGAAACATAGTTCATTTCAGCTTATTCTCAGCAACAAAAGAAGCCTTCATTGATATGTTCCTGTGGTATGTAACACTGCTGATTAAACTGTAGGTAGAAATAAGTCGTGTCAAACTTTTCTGACCGTCTTTAATGTAAGGAGACTGGGTCTTTAGCTGCTAAACGCAGTGCTGTCCATCACTGACGTGAGTCTGTACAAATCTTAAAGAGGACTTTTAATTTTCATGGATAAATTTATATCTGTGCAAAAAAATTGTTGAAGTACAGGCTTAACATTTTCAAATTGTTGATGAATCAATCATGGGAGAAAAAAATAGCGCAGTGTTATGTCATCACAAATTCTTCACGGCAATAATTACAACAATATTTCACTTTCTCTTTTAACAGGATAGGGACTCTTTGCCCAGAAGTTCTATAAATTTACTTCTCAGCATTGCATGATGATCACATATCTCAAACATTAGTTAAAGTACTTGGCAGGAAGGCTATGTAAATCACCTCCTTTTGTTTTTAGTGCATTTGCCACATGTTGAAGAGGCAGCGAAAAGATTAGTTGCTTGTGCTAAGAAATCATTAAGTGGATAAAATCAAAGCACAAGAGCACAAGTCCTGTCAAGTGTGGGAGTATAGTCCAGTGGAAAATAAAATCATTTACCTTGAATAGAAACTTCCTCAAATTATTTGCATATACTGAAATGCCTCTTTTCTAGTATTTTCTTATAAAAAGAGAAGCTTACAAATAGCCCTGTTGGTTGTTTGCACTATTTGTGGAATAAGGAGCTACTCATCTCGGTTAAAAAATCTGAGTCTGGCCTTAAGCCAGCGTGGGCCAGATCCTGCCATCCTTACCAGAGCTGAATAGTACCTTAAGCTGGGCCTGATTATGAACCGATTACTCATGTTGTGCTGAGCGACCCTTTGCATGAATGGGGCCATTGTGAATAAACATTTACAAGTGATTCACAATTTGGCCTATGTGAGTAGTCTCACTCACATCAATGCCTCTACTCATGGAGTAAAGCACTACTAAATAAAAGTGGCAGAATGTGACCCTGTTGTAGTACTTGACATCTAACACGAAGATACTTTTTCATTAGCTAAATGAAACGCTGCAACCAACAGACTATCATTCATTCTTTGAGACGAGGCTGATGCAAGAGCATGACAAGCTTAATGCAGGCCTGCAACTTATCACACCTCAGGTTTAATGAAGGGTTGAATACCTGTTTGTCTAATGCATAAAGTTATGCTAGCAACTTGTAACTAATAATTTCCATTGCTAAAATAAAGGATGAAGAATTAATTAGAATTGCATCCCTTTTGCTTAATTAAAATCAGAAGCAAGATGACATAGGCTTTTATTTTGCCCTTTGATTCTGGAGGTTTCAAGCATCTAAAAATGTTGTGATGTTTTGAAAATGGATGTTTATTCTCCCCAAGTATTCTGTCACTGCAGTAAATTCCTAGAAATATTTTCATTTTACTCTTGACATAAAAAGCCTTGTAAAAATGAACTTTTTTCTGGATTTCACGAGACAATAATAGCAAACTGTGCTATCAAAATAAATAAGTAAACTGAAAGAGAGGCAACAATAAAAATGGCTTGAAGTTTGCCGGCTAACCTTTTCCTTCTTTATCCACTAATGATGCTTTAATAAAAATTATCTGGAAATCACTTTGACATATTCTAAATGCTATACCCTAAAAAAATGGTTACGTGGAAATGGAAAAAAAAAAGGAAAACGCATTTTAGAATGGGAAAACATTTGATCTGCTAAAAAACCCCCTTGTATTTCCACTGCTTTAATCCTTCTGCATGTGGCACAAGTGTCTATATAAAACTGGTGTCTTTACCTGTACTAATAAAATTCTTTTTTGCTTTAAATCATAAGGCTCATTTTACTGCTGTCTAAACAGACCATAAAAAAAGGAAAAGATCAATTTTAGCCAGAATACTCTTTCTCAGTTCCTCAGGCCAAAGTCAAAGTTAATTTTTAGAAGGAGAATAAAATTAGGAAACCACAAATTGGAGTATACGTATGTGTTAAACTTTGAGTTTATTACCAGTGGCAAGTAGGAAAACCTTCCTTTCAATCAGCCATGTAAGAATCTGCTGTAAAATCCCCGTTTTCAACTGATCCTAATGGTTTCCAAGTTAAGTTTGTTTATTCCACTGAAAGGTTACAGAATGGACCCAACTCCTATTTTGGTTTTCAAGTTTAGCCTCCTGAGTGGGAGCAGAGACAATTTGGGGGTTCCTGTGAGTTTGTTTGTGTGAGCACTGGTAGCTCTGCCATTGCTGTGGTGAAATGTGCTTCCCTGATCTTCCCTTCTCCCCCCATCCACCCTCTGGTCCTAACTAATGGCCAGAGAGAAAAGCAAGAAGGAGCTGGGGGTGTCCAGAGACTTGTATCCTGTTTTAATCACAGCCATGCAAGTCCTTCTTTATTTCAATTAATTTACTTTGCCTTTATGAACCTGAGAGACTGACTGTTGCTTTCAAAGAGGCTGACATTTCACTCATCTGAAGGAGCTTGGAATGTGACAGGGGAAAGGGAGGAGAAGTAAATCAAAGCAGATAGCAATTCTCCAGATGTAAAGTATTTTTCTTCTCCTCTATTTTTTTTTTCCACCAGAAATGTCAGAAAGTCTGCTGACATTTTAATTCCTTTGTGATAGGCTGGGAGCTGAGAGCCAAATCCTTCTGCCACTGCAGTCGAAAAGATTTTTCCTATCAACCTTAAAGGGAGCAAACCAGTCTTACACTCTGGAGGAAAAAAAAAAAAAAAAAAAAGAAGATGATGATGAAAAAATAAAGCAAAGTATCAACAAACTGTAACTAAACCTAAATGAAATGTACTCTTACAACATCTTGACATTAGTTACAGACTGACACTGGCAAGCCTTGTTGGACTTTTTTCTTTTCAATTTGACCATAGCATAACAAAAACAGTTAGTAAGACTGACTGGATTTGAAGTAAGACTTTGCTGTTGTTGTGGGGTTTTTTCTACATTTGGATTATGTTGACAGTGTTGCAGTACTATTCCACCCTTTCTTCTAGTCACTGGAGCTTCAAGGTAGCCCATCTGCAACTTTTCATTTAAACACTAGCTGACTGACTTACATAATCTGCACACATTTTTGAAAACTGTATTGAACACTGTGATCCTGCTTTCAGTGATATGTTTGGCAAAAAAATCCCATTATCTTTAACAGGAATACACTGAAGTCCATAAAATAAAGGAATACCTTCTATTCTTGTTACTTTAGCTGTGCACTGATGTAACTCCAAGGAGCTCAACATAGATTTAGCGAAACAGTAGAGCTGGCTCAGAGCAGCAGCACAGCGCTGAGAAAGTTAGGTCTACAAATTCCACCTACAACATGAACGATCATATATTTCCTTCTCTGCAGGGTGTGCTTTGAGATTTGCTTCACGGTTTTGGTATAATAAATTTATTTTCCCTTGCAGTTGTTCCCTTATGAAGTATTCATTTGTAAAGCATTACTTTTGTATACAGGACTGCTAAAAACCAATGGAATAGACATATTTGCTTAATAGTTTTATTCTTTTTTGCAGGTTCTATAATCATATTTCATCAACTGGTACAACAAAACATATTTCTATATAAAAACCAAAACAAAGAGGGCTTGTTGAGCTTGATGCATGGTAAATCTATTTGGTTTATTCTTGGTTTATTGTTAAATATTATATTGCATTTGTTTAAGCAGACATTGTGTATATTGTGATTTCTAGCATTCCACACACAGCAGCTTATTGTTGTGTCCTTTAAATATGAGAAATAAAAATGTTTTCAGTTTGCTATTTAAAAAAAAAAAAGAAAAAAGGAAATTAAGAAAGGGTACTGCTATATTACATGGCCCAGGAAATATTGGCAGCATGCTCTTTGGCTTTCATCCGTAGAACTGCAATGCTGGAGGACCTCCTTTCAAACTCCGGCTTGGTTTCAAAAGCATGTCCATTGGTTGCCCCAGAAAGTAAAGAGTCAGTGAAAAAATTATTGAGAGGCACGTGGCTGAACTGATTCTGGTGGTTTGAAAAGCCTGTGTAGCCAGAATCTGTCCGGGGTGAATGGGAATAAGGTGTCATACAGGAGGATGTATCTCGTGGCAGCATGCAGGAAGTAACCACAGAACCGCTAGCCGCATTCCCTGCCCACAGATTGTTCTGAATCTGGAACATATAAAATGAATAAGATTAAATTTAGATAGTTCATCTTTTGTTTTCTGCAATGCTTGGTTTGCTTTGCTTAATACGTCCATTATTAGTTCTCCTCTAAAACAAGCAACAAGTAATTAACTAGTTCTCTGCAATCATATTAGAAAATACCATGAAGACATTACTTGAGTCAAAATACTGGATCATTCACTTAAGAGCAAGGACTGCTGAGTCATATTCCTTGCTCTGTCATCCATCTGCTCTGTGGCTCTATCCTGAGTGTTTACCATCGAACCTCAGGATGCCATCAGCCCAGCCAGTCAGTAAAAATAGTGGAAGCACACAACGGACTTCAAAGAAAAGGTGTCAAAATAGTGTACAATGTCATAGCCGCTTTCACCGTAAAAGCTTCTCCTCATCAGAATTCTTTCTCAGTGTAATGGTAGGAAATGATATAAAAGGGTGAACTAAACAAACCAGGATTTCTCAAATGGCAAAGCCCAACAAGTATTTGCAAACTTAAATATGGAGAAGCCTTGCCTAATTACTTTAAGACAAATGAATCCATAAAATACAGGCATGGTTGATAATACATCCAAGAGTTTTTCCTAAAGTTGTTTCAAAGATGGTTTTAAGATAAAAATTCTTTTCATGATGTTTTTATACGAAATTATACTTGAGGGTATTTCTGTTTCAGCTCTCAGCCCTAACTGGCTGCACTGTGCGTCCCTGGAAAACGTTGCATGACAGACTAGGAGACAAACTTTGTGGTTACCAGCAATGTCTGCTGAAGATCTGGAGTAACCACGTATTCAAGCTTTGATGTGTAATGCCTTCTATACTTGGCAGTCACTTAAAGCTTCATTCTGAGTCTCAGGCCTTCTCCTATCGTCTATGTATAGATGCTATTTATGGGTAGGTATTTTTCACTTATTTGTTACTAGATGACCAAACGGAAAGATTTTCAAGGTCTAGCACAAGTCAGCCCCTGTCATTATCTCAGACATTATCTGTCCATTCTTTCATTCCTCCTCTACTCATTTTGCTTTAATCAAACTTCACACTCAGCAGCTGTCCTTCTGTCTTTTTAAACTCTATTTCTCTGTCAGTACTGTATGGATACAATTTCTGATATACTTCCTCAGTCATTTCTGACTTGCACTCACCATTGTACAAAAGACAGCTTTATATTTCTTCTTCACTTTTACTTATATTTCTTTCCTGAATGCTGGTTTGTTTTTTTTTTTAAATGTGCAAACATAATGATACAAGACATTTGTAACCCTCATTCACAGTACAGAACTTCTCAGCCAGTAACTATGTCAATTTCTTTTTGTTTTACTTTGCTAAATTTGTCTTCATCATAAAAAAACTGTTGTCTGTTCAGTATATCATTGCTCTGATGCACTGGGATTGAGCCCACATGTCTTTGTTCTCTGCTATACGTTGAAGTAATTGCAATTACTCTTCAGTTAGCACTGTAAAGTGAATTCCCACTTCAAACTTAATTTTCCCTTCATGTTTCAAATCCATAGACAAAGGAATTTTGGCTTTAAGATATGTAGGTTATCTCTCTAGCTGAGTGATTTTTTTTTCTGCCAAATAGAGGTCAGGGGAAGTAATGAATTATGACAGACACACAGAATGAAAACATGTTTCTAATGCTGAGTTGTTTTTTTCCCATTGTCCTATTACTTTGCAACAACACATACCCACCAAACCACCAAAAAGCTAAAGAGATAAATTATGGTTCACTGAACTCATCTAGCTGAGATCTAGTGCAGATAGCAAGGATGAGATAGAGTCTTATTTTAAAAGTTAATATTTTGAACAGTTGTACTAGCAGGGGTCATCAGGACCTGACAAACTAATTTGGGCTCCTTGGCAATTTCAGCAGCAAAAAAAGAACCTGTCAATGCTCCATTTTGGTTTCCTGCAGAAGGATGAGGAAAAGTCATGGTAGAAGCACGTCTCCCCAAACTCCTGGTCTGCCCAACTCCTTGTTCACGCAGACGTGCATACGTACAGGCACACACACACTTCCACACCCACACACGTGAATGCAGCTTGCCTTTACACACACACACACAAGCGCACACACATGCACAGCTAGTTGGGCACACCTCAGGCACCTGCTCCTGCATATTTTAGGTGGTCTGCTGGGAGGTAATGGAGGGAATAAGGTGCCCAGGGAAGGATATCAAGGGTTTTTTCCTCCTTCTTTTGGGCCTCCAAAGATCTACAGGAGGAAAGAGACCCTAGTGAGAGTTTCAGAACTTTCCAGCTCCCATCCTTCCCTCGTCCCTTCAGCAGTTTTTAGAAGACACTCAAACATCAGCCCACAAGAGATCCCCCACATTATCCGCAGCTGCCTTATTACTCCTTAATTAACCCACCTGAGCCGGTTTTGACTTATAATCAGACAAATTTTCTTTTGATCTTCAGAGAACAGGTTGTTTATCTGGGGATTAAAGAACATATCTTATCTGGACCTATTTGAACCACTGTCTTGCTTATGAAAGTTTGTTGCATTCAACCACACAGAACATTCCCAAAGAGAGAAGTACATCTCTTATGACTCAGGATTCGGGGATTCCTGAATGTCCTATTGCCTGGGAGGTTTCTCAGGTCATAGTACAGATTTACAGAATATGACAAGAAGGAAACAAGAGACCTTGAAAGAGCTGGAAACTATGGTAGTTAAGTGTACGGCAACTGGGAAGTCATCCACTAAGACTGACAAGGCTTACTGCCTTCTCAGAATGAATGAGTTTGGAGCCACATAATATGTGATTAGAGAACAGAGGAGAGTAGTAAAGAAGATAGCAGCTGAAAGCCTGTAAGATCCAGAGCGTATCTCCATTTTGCTTGGAAGCCCAAGCTGCACACATTCTGTCTTAATCATGAACTGGGAAAATCGGAAACCCTGTCATCCATACAAAAATCATTTTTTTTTGGGGGGGGGGGTTGTTTTGTTTTGTTCAGGAACACTAGAAACTTTTAATTGTACTTTATTGTATTTCGTGGTTACATATATGTTTCTTGCAGCAGCAGTGACAGATTAAGCCACTGTTGGGGTTTTCTTTCCCTTTCTTCCTGCAAAACAAGTCACCCATTCCTATTTCCATGCTGTTCCATTTCAGTTTGTTTTGCTGGTACAACTCTTGACTGAATTGAAACAGGGAGCTGATACAGCTAAAAAAGAATCTGCGGCAGGGAATATATATATATGTACACATATATATATCAAACACATGCACACAGAACCCCATTCTTTTTGATGGTATTTCCAAGCCAAATGGTTAGTCTCAGAACCTTCACAACAGGATAAATTTGCCCAGGGACAGACTAGTTCATCTATGCAGCGTTTAATACAGGAGCTAATTCTGAAGGAGCTCATCATCTCCAAAGCTAACTCACATGCAACAAAGTCTCATTTATCTGACTTACTAAGATTTCTTTCTAAGAAATGCTGTGCCAAATGCTGCAGTCACCCAGGCTGCACAGATATAATTATGGAAAGAATATTCCCCCAAAAAATCTGTTTAAATAGAAACAAGCACGAGTTTGCCTTTAATACGGTCATGATGGGAAGACTTCAAAAGGTTCAGAAGCTCAGTTTGAAAGTGCCCAATAACCTATGTGGTCTGGAGGTATCACAAAATCACTCTTTCCTTCCATATTTCTAGTAGTTTGGTTTGCAGTAAACTTTTAGTACCACCGATTTTCCTGATATTTTTATCCTAGTCAAATCTCTTTCAATTTAACTTCAGTAAGATTGCACAGGTGTAAATGAGAACAGAATTCAGCTGCAAATCCTAAAACATACCAATGTCTTGTTGAAGAAATATGTGAACAAGCTATTCATTCCTAAAACTTTCAAAGGGATGGTCTAGGTTTCTTCCTTAGAGGGAGGAATCCAAATTAGTAAACTTAACTTCAGAAATGCCACAAGATGCTAGGAAAACTGTACATCTTCTCTCATGAGACAGTTATGCTTTTCAAAAGAATGCTTCAGTCATATCGGTTTTCTATTCATTTTAGTTGGTTGAGTGACTTGACTTTTGATATTAGGTTTTCATTTCTTAGCAAGGACTTACAACATAAATATCTTGTAGTGAAATTTAGGTGCAGAAGGTATTCCTGTATTAAAAATAAATACAGTAATGTTTTACAATAAGTCAAAATTATCAGACCTTCTTCTGGTATGTTGGAAGGAAAAGGGACATTATGTACATGAATTTAAAGAAAATATTTTTCCTCTTAAACTCTTGTGTGATCCATGAACTATATAAAAGGCAATTCAGAGGCTGTGAATGAGGCTACACATACAGCACATCTCTGGTTTCTGTTAACATCACAAACAACTTGAGCTTTGCTCTTGTGGTTACCATGAAATTACCAGAGCCCTTCAATATATTTACCTACTGTATGTTTTATACACACACACACGCACACACACCCTTCCCAACAGCAAAAAAGAAGTAGGATTTCATAGCTGTGACAAGAACATAACTGGAGAGTTATGGTTGTTAACATGGTTATGATATCATTTCCTAAGCACATGACCTTCTGCTTGACACTGCAGAAGAACATTAGCTGAGGTAATTGGTCATCCCACTTGGTGTCATTGCTTTTTTTCTGTTAAAATTTCAAACTCCTAGAGTTTCAGCCTTCTTACACAGCACCTGGAGAAATCACATAAACTCAAATCTCCAAATTTTCTGAGTTTTACTCTCACTTGCCCACCTTTGGTTATCCCAACGCCAAATGTCTTGACTCATGCTGTTTGAGTCACCTGCCTAACCAGACTGTAATCTGTTTCCAACAAACACACATGTGAGCACGTGCAGCTTCTATTTCAGTGGACATATGGTTTAGTCTTTCACATGGGAAACAAAATGTTAACCTCTTTTAAGATCTCTAGATATGAAGTAATAAGTTATTATTGTTGTTATATTACATAATATGTGTTATGATATATTATGTTACGTTATATGGTGTTATGATTACTCTAGTACATAATTAGAAACTCTACGTTGACTCTGTTTTCAGGATGTTCCTGGGCATTGCAAGGGAGACAACACTGGCACTAACCGAAAGGTTGAGAATTTACCTAATTACAGAAAACGTATGGATGTCAAAGAAACTCATTTGCTAATTTTTTGTCACTCCTTCTCTTTGTGTGAAACAACAATCCTTGCACTGCCAGAAAACATCAAACCTGTGCTTGCACAAGGAGCTACTTTAGGCAGATTAAATGCAATAGCTGTTAAACTGCTCAAAACTGCTAGTTTACAACTCATGATCTGTAGGCTGTTCCTAGTCCATCAGCACAATTAATTTGGTCTGTCACTCGATACAGTATTTTTTCTGGGGACCTCTTAAGAATATCCAAATTATGGGCACAGTTTTGCCTGGACTTCCCGAGTTTGCAGATTCACAGGTTCTCAGAATAATTTAAACCGAAAAGGACCTCTGGGATTATTATTCCAAATCCTTACTCACAGCTAACTTTGCATTTAGGTCAGGTTACTCAAGCCCTATCCAGCCAAGTTTTGAGTAGCTCCAGCTACAGAGATTCAATAACTTCTACAAGTAACTTGTTCCAAGGCTTTACCACTCTTCACCACCATTGGATTTTTTTTCCTTTATATCTAGACAGAATACTTCTTGGTGTGATTTGTGATCATTTTATAGGAGCCATTGGACCTAATGAACATGTGAAGATCATCTGTACTGTATTGGGTTCAGGTGCACATGTGAGAGCTGCAGCACACCATTTTCAGATATGTCCATAAAGTGCAAGTTGTCCCTTGGTAGTGAGAGGCTTAACGCTTCAGCTCTAAAATATGTGATAGACCCATTCAGTCCACGTTTAGGCCTTACATATGGTGAACAAAATAAAAATCTTTTAATTTGATTCCATGCTTAACAAATGTGCTAAGGTGCAAAATAATGCAGGATTCAAAAAGTCATTAAGCTTTCATTCTTTTACGGGATGTTTTGCAGATAAACTTCTCCCTGCTGCAATCTCAGGGCCAGTTACAATAAGAATTAATTATATTTCACATCTATGATACAGTTAAAGACAGAATTTAATAATTTGAAAAATACAATTCAAAAGAAATAAATAATTTTCCTTATAATTAAGCCCCAGCTAAAGTCACTCACAGACGTAAAGAAATACATGTTTCACGAAAAAAAAAATAATAAACAACAAACTGAACATTGAGACTGTGAGGAGGACCACATACAGAGATGGTTTAGAACCAAGAGAAAATAGAAGCACAGTGCACAAACTACGTTGTGTGGAACAGACACCACCCAAAAAGATTAGAAGTGTTCTTCTTGTTGGAAGATCAGCCACAGCAGCGCAACAGTCAGCACATGTGCAGCAAGCAGCACACCATGCAGGTGGTGGCCCAGCCTGAGCTCCACACTGTCACAGCTAGACAGCATGAGTATGTGACAAAACTTCTTTGAAGCTAGCTCAGATGTGTCTACCACATCTACTCCTACTTAATCAGTGTACCCATAGCCTTAATGAACTATTGTGATTAACTGTCATTTATATGTCTACTACAGTTAAAAGAATTTTTAAGTCATATAACATGTGGTGTGTAATATATGCCATATGAAAGATTTAATTGGAGCATGTAACTTTGATTATTGCTAATGAGAATTACCCATATGTACTAAGGCTAGAACAGAACTGTAATGATGATCCAAGGCCTTAGTACATAACACATGTATACTGATACCATTTCTACACTCTTTGATTGCCAAAACAAATCATGTGATGCCATGCTGTTCAACATATTTAATTTGATTTATCAGTCTGGTGGATGGAATGTAAACTTCAGCCTCTTCCTTCTTCTATTTTTGAGATTTCAACCTTCTCCCTTCTGTCTACACCTTCTGTATCACTCCAGTTCCCATACCTTTGAAATGCTTTTGTCTCCTCAGGATTCCCACCTGCACTAGGCTGGGTTGTTCCACCAAAGAAAAAAATTAAATTCAGTCCTATCCAAAGCAAAAGAAGCAAACAGTACATTTCACATGTGATAGTAGAGGGAAAGTATAATGGTGTGACAGGTTAAACCCCTTCAAAGGAACTTGGAAGAACAATGACAACAAATGAACTAGACTCAAGGAACAAGCAAGACGAAAAGATATAAAGTATGGAAACAGCCTAGGTGGGGCAAAAATGTTGACCCTTATATCTGCTTTTCAAGAATACAATTTAACATTTATTTACCTATTGATGCACTTACTTACATTTATAAAGAAAATATCTTTATAAATTTAACACATACAGGGAAAGTTGGAGGTCTGTATGATAGTAGTGTAGGCTTCTGATCAAATTTCACTCTCGTGTGTGTAAATAAGGAGGGGATAAAAATGAAATTTTGTCTCAGGTTTTTTGGTCCCTTGTTACTTCTTATATTTAAACATTCAATCTGACAAGGTCAAGTAGCCTTTTGTAACATTAGCTTCCTCACTAGGCATAGGACAGCAAAAGCAGTCAAGACCAATAAGGTAAAAGAGCAGCACAGGGCTAAGCAACCTTTTTATTGTTCCTCTCCCAACACAATATATAGATCCATCTAAGATAACTATAAATGTCTGCAGCTGAACCTGATGTCTTAGGCATCAGAGAAAAAAAAAAAAAGCATTTCTAGAGATCATCTTACCTATTTTATACCTTATACTTCAGGAAGATAAAACTTAATTGACCGGATTTTCACCAACTTTAAAGGCAACCCATTTCTGGCATAAAGGTCCCTTTGGTTAAGTTTCCTAAACATAAATGTCTAATATTTATCTGACCACCAACTGCCTCCCCTGAAGGGTGCATCCTTCTGGTAAGTCCTGTTCATCAGCCCTGTAACTGTGTCTCCGATATCCTAAGACATCTTTAGTAACACTAGACACCGTATTTAGGTGACTGAATCAAGTACTGCTTGTTTACTAACATTTGCTCAGATGAGTTGAAGTAAATGTCTCCATGAAGTGAATCTGCATTCATTTCCCCACTGTTGTTAAGCTGCCTCTTAGCTTTCATGCCATCAGCAAAATATTGCTAGTTAATGAGGCTCAAAGTGTCTGGGATAAGAGTTTTAACCAGCGAATTGTTTTCTGAGTGTGCTTAAGATGACTTAGAACACAAAGTGTTGCATCTGCAAGAGAAACTTGAAGCTTAAACACTGAAACTAATGAACCTGAAACCTTTTACTAAAATGAATGAAAAGTACTGTATATAATATTTTCCTAGAAAAATCTAATTTTCAACATAATGTCAAAAGTTAAATATTTCATCTGAGTGAAAACTTAACAACATTGTGATATTTTTATTGTTAAAGCCTAAAAAACCCCATGTGAATAACAGATGATTGTCCTGGAATATTGTACTAACTGTCCTCCTCTGCAATCCAGGTGTTGCCAGTATAATTAATAGAAGAGGTATGTGTGCAGAATTTGGACAGTTTAGGAGATGGTGAACTTCTTGGCAACCAGCTGAGCAACTATTTTGCAACAATAAGCAACACCTAAAGTCAACATACTGTAAAAATAATTAAGGTCAGACTGAATTAGCAAAGCAAATAATTACAATCTAAGGGGGAAAAAAAGTTTATTACTATTTTGAAGATGAAGATGTGTAATTTAATAGCAAAATTAGACTGGATTAAAAATTGGGGTTTGACCAGACCATCTCCAGAGGTCCCTTCCAACCTCAACTATTCTCTGATTCAGAGCCAGCCTTCTATCTGAAATAAGTTGAGAAGATAAATTTCCTCACAGGAAGACCTTGCAGGTTTATATAGTCACACAGTGCATAGCAGCATCATGTTATTAATTTGTACTTGATGAAGATAATTGGTGAAGAGACTAAGCAGGGGTCTCCATACCCTCTGTTGACTGCAAAAGGAATTGATGTTTCTGCTGGAATGTGAGTGGGATATCTGTTTTATGAACATATCCGTGGTGGGGCTCAAAACAGAAATCTTCAGACTGCAAATTCATATAATGCACATCAGAAATTCACGTTTGTTCCTGTTCCTTCTGCCACACAGCAGTAAATACCTCAGCTTGATTTCATCCTTTTTCAACATTCATGCTATATTTTATGCCAGCAACAGAGAGTCTATTTTCCCTCATGTTAATAAAGGCTTCATAAAAAAGCTCTAGTGATCTGTGTTCCACAATCCTCAAGAAAAACTATTTACTTAAAAGTATGGCAAAGATTATCTAATATTTACTGATGTCAGTGTCACAATAAGAATGCTTGTACACAGAGGTGAAAAAAAAAAGAAAAGAAAAGGGTAAAAAGGATATTTGGTTTCTTTTCTTGCATTAACTACACTGAAATAATGGAATTGTTTGGGAATTTGCTCTATATAACATTAAAACCAAACATGCAGATACCAATTTTAAATACCTCTTTCTGCCTGAACTGTGGGATAGATTAATGAGTTTGTAGCAAGTCAGGTACTGCATATTTATTTTACATAAGTGAGTCACTTATAAATGGACACCTAGTTCAAAAGGTATGAATGTAGTGATGTTAGTGATCATTATGTTTTAATACAGATTTTCATTGTCTCAAGCATTCTCACTGGAAATGTTATGTATATGATACAGACATGGTTCTACTGAAGATGAGGATTGAAGAATGTGAAACTATGAAGAATTACCACCAGGAGAGCAAGAACGTGAAATTGCATTGACTGTTCCGTGATAATTGCCTGGATACCTATTCATATTCCAGCATACAGCAACGCAGCCACCTTCTTCACTAAAGAGTAAGACGCCTTCTTTTTATCATGTAGCCAAACTATGCAGGCAAGCGCTAAACTGGAATAGCCAATGTAAAGTGGACTCACACCTTCATTTAGGTCCTTGTTCCTGTTCGTGAAGTGCAGTACAACACAACACAATTTTCTTGTGCGGGTAACCAGACTCAATTACATGTTTGTGTCTCTCTGTTTACCTGCAGTGTGTTAGTCTGTGATTGTAGGTGAGTACTACATATTTATGTTTACGAATGACTATACATTTTATATTTCTACACATTCTAGCGATGCTTTATTTAAGGTTACGGTACCAACATTTCCATTTCAATCTCCTGTTTTTAAGAACATATAAATTAATAACAGAAAGTTTTGCTAGGCTGAAACTTAGTTGTGCCATCAGCCTCGGAAAGATGGTTTTTAACAAATTTGTAAATAGAAATGCAATTAATTCACTTGTCATTTTTAACAATATGAAAGTATAGAATTTATATTTCATTGGGTTTAGATTTTTGTGGATGGTATTCTCCTATAATTCAAAAGTGTTTCTTTTCAAGAAAACATTAATTTTAGGACAACAGTTTTAAGTGCTTACCAATGACTGGCATTATTCCATTGTCTTATGCTAATGAAAGTTCTGTCGATTGGGAAAGTTTGTAGATGAACTCCTACTAAAAATACAAGATGACCTTGGAGACACAAAGTTTAGTCTAGAGAACTGAATCAGGGACAGAAAGCCCAAAACTTAAGTACTATTCCTCGCATCATGTCTTGTGCTAAATCTGAAAGGCCCTCAAAAGATACTTGAACACCTTGAGTGAGGTCTGTGAGTGACTGTGCATCTATGTGTCTCTGTGAATCTGCCTAGGAGTGTGTAAGGTCTTTTTGCACACCTCCCCCTAGGCAGGTGTCAAACAAGTATTGTGTCCTACTTAAACACAGACTGTATCATGCAGTGGTTTCTGATGTAATTGGAGCTAATGCACCATTACGTTACAAAATAAAAGCAGGCAGACTGGTAAGTGCCACCAGATCCGATAATGGTTGTGCCCATGTTGTGAGCTGCTGGAACACAAGCCAGCTCTGACCCAGGCACCAAACCTAATAGCATGCAACCTCCTCAGAGGTAGAGCACTTTAAGCTGGGTAGATGACACATGGACCCGAGGCCTCTGGTTCAAAGCTAATCACATTCAGCCAACGCAGAGCACGACCAAAGCAAGCTCACATAGACATAGCCAGTAATTTTTTTTTTTTTTTTTAATTTGAGTATATTCCTAAGGCTGTCACAGACCCTGTTACCTAATGAGCTAGGAGAACACCAGGACACCAGCAGTGGAAGGAGTCTATCACAGGAATAATCCATACGAAGATTTTTGCTTTGCATGGTCCTTTTTTTGTTGTTTTGGTTTTTTTTTTAAATTATGTGGTAAAAGCGATGAGAAGCTAGAGACGTGAAAAACAATGGCTTCAGAATAAAAGTATTCAATGTACTAAAACAAGCAAGCAGAAAAACAATAGCAGAGAGTGAGGCAAGGCAGTAAAGCAAAGGACTAGAGAAAAGAAGCAGAAGATTATGATCTTATTACACAGTATACCTTACTATATACTGACGGAGAACTGAAAAAGAAAAAAAATTAAACAAACTACTACTGTCCAAGAGAGCTTTATTATCTCTCTACCTCCCCCTCCCAGCCATATACATTCAATTCTGATTGTACATGGCCATAATATGATTTCATGCTAGTAGAAGACTTGTTGTATTCAGTTGTCTATTGAGGTCCATATAGAAATGGTGCATGTTTGATGTATCAGAAGGAAGTTGCCTAGAGATCACATACTTTGTGCCTTATCTTACTAAAGCATACAACACCAGAGTTGTTAAGACAGTTGTGCCTGTGAATATAAATATTATTGCGGTCAAAATTACATCATTCCTGTCAATATCAATGGGTCTAGACTTCATCCAGAATTTGTGTGTGGACCTAAAAGTGATTAAAATCCCCACACAGTTTTCTGTGCCAAAAAGACTTAGCTGCACAACCATATTGCCAGCCATTCTCAGCACATAACTTATGGAAAACGCCACAGCTCCCTAGATTTTTTTTTTTTTAAATACTTGTATTTTAAGAGTTAATTATTCATATTGGATGTCAGAACTATTGTTCACAGTGGCAGGTCCTGTCAACGTGTCTAAAGAACACAGAAAGCTAAACACAGGAAAGTCTTCATGCATCTTCTGTGCACATGTGTGCCTAAGGATGGAAGAGAAGGTACATGTAGAACCAAAGTACTACTTGGTCTTTACCATACCTGCGGGTAGCTGTCAGTCCTTGGAAGAACAGATATATCATAGGTGGCAGCAAAATGGCTCTTAGCTTGCTGGATCTGACCATAGCGTTCTCTTTTCCTCCATTTTGCTCTTCGATTCTGGAACCAAACCTGTAGCGTATGAGGAAATAATCATCAAGGTAAACTCAATTACATACTGCGTAAAGAGTTTTAGAAAAAAGCCAAGAGATTTTTGACGGTAGCTTTGAAAAAATTCTGTTTATCTAAGAAAGGGAAGTTCTCTGCCTGAGGATGAATTTTTTGCAGTTTCAATCTTCTCAATGTCAGACCTGCTTAAGTTATTTCTGGCTATTTTAAAAGTAGATATTATTTCCTTTCTAGTGTCTAAAAAAAAAAAAAAGCAGAGGAGAGATCAATCAAGTCTGTCAGGCAGTACTAATTTTGACAAAGTTCAGTTCTGTAGAGGAAAATCACCAAGTAGCAGCAAGTCAAATTATAAAGAAACTTTCTCTTAATTTCACATGCCAACTGACTTGATATGACTACCTATGATCTGCCTCCTAGAGGTATACAAAATCTTTGTCAAATGAGTTAATGAAAAGGCAGGAAGAGCTGGCACTAGGACAGAAAAGGTTTCTCTAAGGCTAACAGAGCAGGGAGATAATAAAAAATCATGAGATCACAGACAGTTTTAAAACTATTGTGGCATTTTTTCACATTTGCATTAGGCAATATCTATGTTTCTGACAATGGAAAACTAAAGAATGGCACTTTATGTTTAGACTATGAAATAATTTAGACCTGAAACAATGCCTTCTTGTCAACTACAAGCTATTTTCTTTATGCTAAAATAACCTCTGGACTGTTCTGTAATATTTTGAGTGCTGGATGTTATCTCAAAACCTATTATATGCACATTTCTTGCTGTGACTGATATCTGTCATTGTCCTGTGGTCTTTAATTTTTATTTTTTTTCTTTCAAACAGTTTAGTTTGGCTAAGACTTATTTTGATGAATTAAAGGGATTTCTAAGAAAAGTAACTGTTCCTGTATGAAAGTAACATTATTCAACTAAGTCTTTATTGTTCAGCTATGAGCAAACTCATTCCAACTCTTTTTAAAGAAGTCACACTACTTACAGAAACATTTTTATTTTTTTAATGGAAACGGTGCCATTGGTTAGTCTTCTTGCTAAATGGATTGTGAATCCATTTGGATAGATACATACATGAATAGAATTTTTTTTGTTGTTGTTATATAGACACTGCCTGTGAATCCTATTTCAAGGGATATTTTCTGATCCCTGATGGTGGGATATTTAAAATAACACTGTTTGGTTTATTATTCAGTTTTTGCCTTGATCTTTGGAGAACTCAACTGTCCTTTGATGCTGTTTAAGCAACCAGGGCATAATTTTGCTCATTTTAATTCCCAAGGACTTGTTGAAAATTTAGTATGTGCAATCTTTTAAAACGTACTGGGCAATCAAAGCAAGGCCCATGCATGTAACTGCTGAGCGTATATTGTCAGGGACCTTGTTGGTAAATTTGTATTATTTATGATGCCTGAGGTTCAGCAAAAAAGAAAAGAAAAGGAAAGGGAAAAAAAAATTCTCCTGTCTCCACAGGAGGCATCAAGAACACGCTAAGGGAATTTAGTAATGAGGCTCTTTCATTGAAAAAAGACCTTGACAATCTCCTTAAAATGGGTGCCAATTACTTCACTGACATGCAGCAGGAAAGAGAACAACTTAGATAAATTAGGTTCAGGTTGGCTCTCTCTGCATGTATGCAGGACAAATATTAAATTGGATCTTGATGAAATGGCGGTGAAGGGAAATGTGGGTAAGGTATCCAGCTGATCACTCTGCTAAACTAAATCAAACAATTTGCTTGAATTTATAGTAACTAAACGAGAAAAAAAGCACACATTTTTTTCCTTTGACAATCCCCCAAAATGTTTCTGTTTACATCACTTTACTAGAAACTGACTCTTGGCAGAGATAAAGTAACCATTTGCCTCCACAAAGCAATGTAAAAATCTGCTGCTTGTTATCCTTGAATTGCCAGATGCTTGCCTCTAATGATGTAAGGCCTTTTAAATTGCTTAATCTTGTGATGGAATACTGTTGCTACTCTGGATGAAAATGATCACCATTTCCTTTCATATTTAGCATATGAGAAATGCAAAGATCGGTTATCTTTTAAGAAAGGGGAGAACATGTTTAAATAAAATAGATATTCTGTGAAAGTCTGGTGCAGACATATATGTTTTCACATCTACTCTCTTATTTTTAATAGTTTTACCATATGAAGCTTCTAAAACTTAGGAAAAAATGTGATAAAAAGTTTGTTGACGCATGTTAGTCCAATTCTCCACTTCATGTTCTGACAATTTATTCTTGAAGTAGTTCTCATTATTCCAGAATTATGGAAATGTAAGAAGAGTGTTTAACATTACGCAAGTTTTTTGCTTTTGTTTTTTGGGGGGTTTTTGGGTTTTTTAGGTCAAGATTAACTCCTAATGAATGGAAGTCATACTTGGAAAACTGTACCAAATTCAGAGGGAGAGGGATTGCACAGAGCCTGAAGAGTTAAAAGCCACTGAACTAAATTCCATCGGCATCACTGATATTGTATCGATATAACTGACACACAATTTTGGACTCTTTTCCGATGACAACAGTGAGTATGCTGCCTGGTTGAAGAGACATGAAAAGAACAGTTCTTTATAAAATTAATTAGCTGAGTTAATTTCTGAAAGTGATCCTGGTTTAATTGCAGTTGTATGCATGTGCACCGACGTCTATTTCTTTATATGCATGTGTGAGTATGTGTTTAATTACAAGTTGTGAAGTTGTTATCATATTCAAGTCACTAAATTAAAAAAATTAATCCCAGTCTATAAGAATCGACAGGACTGCTATTCCCTAAATTGAAATGATGAGTATTACCAGAATGGAGAAGATCTCTAAAAATAGAATCAACTCACAAAATGCAGCTCACACCCTTTTCTAAGGGAAGATGTCTGAATGGGGGAAGGGCTGCATTTCCTGGATATTTAGCTTCTTTTCTCACCATTACACATCCAAAGCCATAAATATTGTTGAGATTACTGTACGAGCACATACTGAATGAATCAACTTTGTATTCAGTTAAGATACTCAAATACTGCACTAAGTGGTCAACAGTATGTTTCATTCCAAAAATTAGAATAACATGATCGGTCGGTTATGCAAGTTTAAAAACGGGCAGATGTACTTCCCAATTTTGTGATTTTTAAGCTCATTCCATACAACAGAGATGAAAGGATTACCTCCTTGCTCTACACAAACACACACGCACACATATATATATTTATACACATCTATATATGTGCAGTTTCACTACATACTCATTGGATCTGAACAAGGAATGTGATTATATTTTAGATTGTACTTTTCATGCCGTAACACACACAGAATCCTCTGCGGTCGAGTTCTACATCGTCAACAGTCTAAACTACACGCTACATATCTCTCTAATGGGATCTTTACACGTAACACTTTATGTATTCACTGCCTGGAAATCTGACAGTAAAACAAGACTACTGGAGATCAAGACTGCTTTACTATTGATGTAGTTTTCTCATCCTTTAAACAAGTTTCTAGAACAGCAACACGAGCTATTTAAAAAAATAACAAGTTATTTTAGTACTGCAGCATAACAGTTCATATCCATAAAGAAATAAAGCAAAACAAGCTATTTACTTTAGCTTTATGGGCTTTTGTACAATCCCCAAGAGTGTCATTTACCAGTTCCTACAATGCACAACTTGTCATGGAAATGCTGAAGTTTGGTTCCTACCTGGACTCTGGCCTCAGTGAGCTCTGTTCTCAGAGCTAGCTGTTCTCTTACATAGACATCAGGGTAGTGAGTTTTCTGGAATACTTTCTCCAGTTCCTCCAGCTGCAAACTGGTGAAAGTTGTTCTGTGTCTCCTCTTCTTACTGCTGGAGACATTGCTGTCACACTTATCGCCAAGTTCATCCAGTTCCCCCTTCTCCTGCATCCCTTTCACCGGAGACATCCTGAGATTGTTGCAATTGTCCATGGGCCTGTTCAGGTCTGTGTGAAGAGGCTGTCCTTCCACTTTAGTAATCCCATAGTTCACTGTACACAAGGTGGGGGATGGAAATAACCGGTTAAAGGGGGGGGCTTTAGATTCTAGAGTTCATATAAAACACAAGGAACCAGATTTTATCTGGCTGTGTATTTCTATATGAGATCGTGGAAGAGGAATCTGTAATATTAACCACAGACAGAGTAAAAGTATTACATCGCATTGAATTTTCACTGAGAATTGTATCACAAAATATCATCTAAAATCTTTCCGTGTAAGGGGACTCCGTGAGAGTACTTGAATATTTTTACTCTGCCACTAAAGTGGTTAACAATCCATGAAATGAGCTTCAACTAGAGTTGCACAGATAAGGAATCTTAGCCCAAAACAGATTTTCATATAAGTGGCATAAAGCTATTGACAAACGTGCCTTTAAATTTGGAAGCAGATGTAAAAAAACTCTATTTCTATGAAAATACAAAATAACTGTGAAGTAAACTAAATAGCTGTAAACTGACAAACCAAGAAGCAATGAAACCGAAAATTAACTTCACTTTACAAATGCAATAGATTCCATATACCTTCTCTTGGATTTGTAGAGTGGAATTGTTTCCAATTAACTTTGTTATGGTTACAAAATACAGAGAGTTTCTGCAAAATGTTAACTTATTAAAAAAGATCGTTTCATATACTTTGTATAAGGATTGCAGGAACTATTTGTCTTTAGGTAAAATCTGAGTGGTAGAGATAAGAAATATTTCTCTGTAGCTTCTTAATAAGAAATGAAAACATTTCCTATTTTTTTTTTTATTTTTACACATCTCACATCATTGAAGAAGTCATGCGATATGTTACAGGATTCAAAAAGGTTCGCTTTCTTTTTTTCTCTCAGAAACAGGCAAAAAAAAGTTTAAAACTCTATTGAAATTAAAATCTCCAAAGATGGCATGCAACATATGATAAGAAGCTTGCTTTGGGATTTTCTCACATTCTCAGTAATTTCTTTTCTTTCAGTCCGAGCTGATTTTAACCAAACACAATTTTTAGATACTTACCATCAATACATACATAGATAGGAAATGCCCCAAAGCCCCCAAGGCACACATTAAATGAGCTAATTAAGAAAAACTTCTACATATAAATCAATTTTCTGTAGTTTTTTTTAAGTTGCACTTGCAGAAATCTGTCATTATTTCTTAAAAACTGTTTCATACAAAAAGGATGTTGTAAAAAAATACTTCAATGCCTATATGAAGTAAGAAAATGTAAGATATTGTTAGTCTCGTTATCGCAGCTGATCTTAACCATGTTTTCCGATTCTGCTAGGAAATTTTTTTTAATTATTTTTTTCTATAGCTGATTTATATAATGTTGGAATAATAGGGGAAAATTAAATTGTTTCAAAAAATAAAACATTCCACATTCGCCTTGCCGATCAGCTAGAAAAAACCCAATACCTAACAGTGCTGTTTGAATTACCCGAGTCGTTTTCGCCCAGTATGAAGAATCACTGTTACACATTATTCAGTAACACAGCAAAAAGAACACACCGTCCTCGCAGAGCGTTATTTGAAAGAACCAAACGTGACCAAGTGACCTTCCGTTCCCACCCTGTAACGGTACCTCGCCGGCCGAGACCCGGACGTGCCCGGTGTGCCGCGGCCACCGACACCCGGGGCTGCCTTTTCCGAGGAAGTTGCCGGGTGAAAACGCCGCTGCCGCCGCGGGGGACGCCTCACGCCGGCCCCGAGCCTCGGCGCCGCGGGGAGCGGCCGGGGGGCGGCCGGCGACGGGGACGGGGACGGGGCCGCGGCCGAGCCCTCCCGCACCCGCCGGGCCCCGCCGGCGGCCGCCGCCGCTCCGACTCCGCGGCCCTCCCCCCGGTCCGTTCTCTCCCCCGCCGGCCTGTCGGTCCCCCGGGCGGGCGGCCCCGGGGCCGGGCGGGCTGTGCCTGCGTGCTCGGCGCTGCGCTTTCCGCGGCCCGGCGCTCCCGCGGTGGCGGCGGGGGCAAGCCGAGGGAGCCGGCCCGGGGCCGGCAAGGCAGGGCGGCAGCCGGAGGGGCAGCACTGGGAGGAAAAGAGTGCTTCGAAGTAGGCGATCGCCTTTTCCAGTTGGTGGTGGTGGTGGTGATGGTGGGTTTTGTTTGTTGGATTTTATATTATTATTATTATTATTATTATTATTATTATTATTATTATTATTATTATTATTATTATTATTATTATTATTATTATTTACTACTACCTGACAGCCCCTCTCATGCCAGAATGCAAAGGCTGCGCAGCTGCCATTGGTCTCCCCGGGCAGGCAGGAGAAGCCCTGGCCTCCCATGTACATCTCCAGGGAGAGCAAAGCACAGGAGGGAGAGTAACCCTGGGATGGCGACTCACCGTTGTTGTCCTGGCAGGGTGATGTCCTCTCCAGCCTCACATGATGCTCAGCCCTTTGCAGAGGGTTGAAGGCCTGCACGCATTTGCTCCCTGACGTTTTGCTATAAAAGGACTCATTGTCCAAAGTTTCCATAACGTGCTCCAAAGTGCCTCCTGCTCCCATGTAAAAGTCACTGTTCTTGCTCGGCTGGCTCTTCAGGGCAAACTTCTCGCTCAGAAAATCCATAATCATCTAAGGCTGCTTGAGAGCCTCTTCCCTAGACAGAGGCTGGACTGTGAGCAGGGGAGGAGGGAGAGTGGGTGAGTGGATGGGAGGGAAGGAAGGAGGGAGGGAAAGACGTTCAGAGCTCAGGGAGCTGTTTTGCCTCTGAGCCTTTGATTTGTCTTGTCTTGAAAGGGGGAACCCGAAGTTGCTTTTATATCTTGAAGCTCAGCAGGGCTCCTTATGCAACCTCCCATTTCTAATGAATATGAAAATAGGCAAGCAGCGTAACTCCACCCCAGGTCCCCCAAGACCTAATCCCAACACAGGAGGGAGTTCCAGGCCCATTTTCGACAGACAGACACATTTCAGACAGACAGACATACACAGGCATGCGAGTAGGCTGAGGGGAGTCGGGGAGGGAGAGAGGACACATGCAAAGGACACTTTCCCTCTGCAACATATTCACATTTCTCCAGGGATCCTGGAAGAGAGAGTAATCCCTCGCTTCCCTCCCTCGCCCCCCAGGTCCCCGAGAGGCTTAGAGCAAGGTAATTTCAGGGGCACATACCCTCAAGTAAAGGATCTTCTTTAATCAATTTGACTGATTCCTCGGTAGCTTCAGTCCTGTTCTCTGAAGCTGTAAAATTAAGAACCGGTGCTCCTTCTTTATTAAACAGCTCAGAAGTTTGGTCCTAGAGTTAAAGAGAGAAAGAAATATTATAGGTGGTTGTGTAGCAGGAATGGAAAATATTGGAGCTTAAAACTAGAAATCTCTCACATCAGAAACCTGACTAAAAGAGAATTTGGCTATCAAACAGACCTCCAGTCTGCCTCTGTGTGTGCAAAGCACTTAAAACGAGTCCTTTATTTTAAACCTCCTGAAGTATTATCACTACCGACTTGGGGAAAAAAAAAAGTTTCTAAATGAAAGTATTAAAACAGAGTCTTAGGTAATAAAAAGAAAAAGAAATGAGCCATATAGGCATGCATTCCTATGGATATTGAAAAAACGCGTGGTTTTCACCCAAAGTGTGAGCTTTGAAGTGTTGAATTCCTTGGTCCTTTCGCACATAGACAGGATTTAAAACACAGGCAAGATAGAGATAGGGAATTATTTAGGAAAGGCCCAAATTATGGAAAAGAGCTGTTCCCTGCTTCCCGGTGAAAGGAGTACTCGTTGGAGTAAAGTAAACCCGAGTCTGCAATCACTTCAGACTGGTATTTCAGCATCGTGGGCCCGAGCTTGTCTGTTCTATTAAGGCTATTTTAGAAATGAATTCAGTGGGCCCTTCCCCCACGTCGGGGGAGAAGAAGTGAAGCTTTAATGAGCGGTTGAAGTATAGGTGCGGTAATGGCCAGCCGGGACTGCTGAGCGTCTTAGAGACCTTTCCTGTGAACCCAGCCAAAGGTGAAGAGAAGGCCACTTCAGGTCCGGTGTATTTCCCGGCGAGCAGCTCCTCTTCTTCTTCAGCTGGTCTCTAGCCTGGTATGTCGCGGAGAAAGGAGCAGCTAAGTGAGGGATGCTTGCTTCAGCTACAGTCGAGTAGCTGCGGGCATCACCCCACGCACGCACACGCACAACATGCCCTTCCTTGCCACCCCGCAAAGCAGGGCTGCCACCGCCGCATCTCCGTCCCGTTTTCCGATGCTACCTGCCTCCGACACCGGCCTGCGGGCTGCGGGAGGCGCGGAGCCCGGGAAGACTGCCCCGCCGGCCCCCGCCGGCCCCCGCCGCCACCCCCGCAGGGATGCGCGGCCCCGCCGGGGGAGAGCGCAGAGTTGGCGCTCGGTGTGGTTGAGGGTGTTTACGGGGACGGGGGTGCTGCTTTGCCCGCCTGTGGGGAGGGAGAGGTGGAAGAGTTTCCCGTAAGCTCCCGGGAGAAGGGGAAGGGGTGCGGAGGGCGAGCGATGTCCGCGGTGCGCGGCCAGGTGCGACGAGGGTCAGCCCGCTGCCTTACCAGGGCGAGGGGCAGGACCCGGCCCCGGGAGCCGCTCCAGGGGCAGTTCCCGGCCCCGGATTTTTCTTGAAGAAGCCTTTCCTCCTTGCACCTTTTGGAGCAACGCCTGCTCCAGATCCGGGGAAATAGATCCTCTCCCTGCCCCCCGCCCCCGCCGCTCGCATCTCCGTGTGCTGGCGTTTCGGCAGCTTGTTTATGCCTTAAAAGCACTAAATGCCTTGGGGGAGGGGAAAAAAAAAAAAAAGGAGAAAAAAAAGAGCTCTCGGTGTCTTTTAAATGAAAGACACATGCAACGTTGTTGCAGCCTGCAATCCACTTTTATCCCAATAAATGTCCCTCTTTAAAAGCAGCTAGTAAACTCCATGGGAGCCGAGGACAAGGAGCATCTCACGTGCCCGTAAAAAACCAAGAGCTCCCAGCAGCAGCAGGGCTTTTTCTAGAGAGGCTGTGAGAAGCGCGGGTGCCCGCCCGCGGGGACACGCGTGTCCCGCTGGCGACGAAGAGCCGCCTCGGCGGCGACGGCCCTCGCTCCCTGCAGAGCGGCTTCGGGCGGCCGCGCACCCCGCCAGCGCCGCAGCTGTGCCCTCCCTCCCGGGCGGACCTGGCCACCCCGGCGGCTGCGGCTAACCCGCGGGGCGGTGGAAGCGCCGGCCTCGGCTGGGGACCCGGCTCGGGACAGGCTGCCGAGTCCTCTGTGTTCTACGCCCGCTCTCCCCGCTCCGCTGAGAAATAAAGACCCCTCCCGCAGCGTCTGCACCCCGGTGGTGACTCCACTCGCTTTTCTCGCCCCGTCTTTGCAAAGCGCTCCCCGACGAGATTAGCGCCGTGATTTATATACGCGCTTAGAATATCTGAGTATTAAAGTTAGAGCGCGACACAAATTATAACCGGATCTTAAAAAAATCTGTCCTTCCTTCCCAGAAAATAAATAAATAAATAAAAATCAGAGTGGTTCCACATCATCGTTAGCTCCAGGGGCCAAATTCTGCTCTCATTTACCTCTGTACAACCCGGCTGACTTCAAAGGGAATGAGAGATGTAACCTAGGGGAGAATTGGCGCCACGTATGGCATTCGTTCTCCTTAAAAGCTTGAAAACAGAAAGCTGACTTCAGCGAGCTAAAACCATTTTAAAGTGGTTGGACAGATCCCGAGGGAGAAGGCGGCAAAAGAAAAAAAAAAATCCTGTGCTGAGGTGAGACAGCTTTGAAAAGCATCTTTCTTCAGGGACTGATTCCCTCCGCCAGGCAGCCCGGTTATTAAGAGCTGCGTGCAGATGTGCCGCTGTGTTTCCAGAGATGGAGTATCTCCTAAACCTTCTGTGAAAGGGTGTTATGTGTGATGGAGAGACGTTTCGTGGCCAGAGGTGGTGTGAAGGAGCTCGCCCCTGCAGCGCGTAGGAGCTCCTCGGGGGAAGCCTGTCCCCTGAGATAAGCCGGGAGCGCACACCGCGGGAGGCTTCCCCGCCTCGGCACCCGCGGGGCTCTCCCGCGGGGAAGGCGGGTTGCCTTCCCCCCCCCTCCGCCCTCGCATTCCTCCCCTTCCTGAGATCAGAAGTTACAGACCTGAGCGCAGGAATGAGGATCCCGCATGAATTGCAAGCGTCTCGCTGCCGAAAAGTGATTTAGGAAAAGAAATGTGGGAGTCCGGTGCCGGAGTCGCAGGGTAGAGACAACCCACCCTGGACAGGGTGGTCATTACTGGGTCCTCAGCTGATGCTGCCGCTGCTGCTCTGGATGACAGTTTCCAGCCGAAACGGTGCTACTGCATGTTTGAGGAATCTCCTTAACAGTTCTCCTCAAATTCTTGCTTTGGTTTAAATAAAGTGAGAACAATATCAATACAGGCAAGGATCTCCTTCCAAATGCCCAGGAATCCCCATCTCCCACTCCCTCCTCCCCATTTCTAGTATCGATTTTTAACTATGGATGTCAGGACACAGATAAGATATTTCAAATTTTTTTTAATCTATTTTACACCAACACTTCTCTTCACTCCAGAAAAGTTACAACACTAAATTTATTTAGGGACTGAATGGGAAGAAATCAGCGCTACCTGGGACTGGGCTAAACGAATTTTGGGGGTATTATTCGCTTCCTTCCACATATACACACTCCAGTTGTGCATGAAAATGGCAGGGGAAGCTATGAAGATGAGAGCTGTGTGTTCCCGGGGGGAAATAGCCCCCTCAGTAAAGGGCGAGTGGGGGCTGCAGGGGGGGAAGAAGGGGAGTGATGCATTTCCTTGAATGAGACCGAGTACCCCAACAGCCGCGGGAGGAAGAAAGGTCCATGAAATGCGAAGAGAACTGGCTATCTCGAAAAACAGGTGCTCAAACGGTTCAATATTTCCACAAGCCTTCTGCTTTCTTTGCTGAGGCTTTACCTAGTTGCTCATTTCACCTTCAGACCCAGAGATTTTATCGCATTAGGTCGGTTCAGGAGTTAGGCTACAGAGAGACCCTCCGAGAGAGGAGTACCCCGGTATCCCTCGCCAGGTCCTGGGAACGAGCGACCTGACCTGCCGAGGCGAGAGAAGGTGTAAAAAGACATCTCCCAGCGGAATGTGGCAAATTGCAAATTACCGATTCAAAATCTAGCTTGGCTGAGGTATAATTTTCCAGACATCCTGTTTGTGAGAAGAATCATGTGAAGTATTCTTACTGCCAGCAAAAAAAGTGCAATACATCTCAATGAACACTGAAAGAGGTTGGGTTTTGGGGACTGTTAGACCTTCTAAAAATTTTTTTAATTTTTTTTTTTTAATTTAAGTATGTTAAGCATCACTATCCTAATGTCTAAAAGTAACGACTGTGCTTCGGATCTCCATCCAAGCCCCGTTTAACGAACTTTCTTCCTAAAGGGCAGGTTTTGTTCACCTAAGAAAACAAACAAAAATCAGTTGTGGTGTAGGAGGATAGCCTTCAGATTTTCCGCTCGGAGTGGAAGTGTTTAATTGACATTGTGTGCCTTTACTAAAAGCCTGGGATCTGTATTTTCAGAGATAAGTGAAAGTGCAGGAGCAAATCGACTACTTTTCTACTCGGTAATTTAATGTTAATTCTGCGTGGGCAGAGGACGAGACCGTTGAGCCCCGCTTATCTGCTAGAGGTGCACACAGGGAAAGTGATGTCTCGTTTCTCATTACGCTGGGCCCGAGCCTGGACCCTTTCCCAACCAGACTCCAGGTTCGGACGCTCCCAGATTTTGTCCACAAACCAGCCAAAACGTAATGACAGCAATCATTTCACGGTTCCTGCAGTTTGGCGTTTTGACAGCACCTCAGCTGTTTGAGAGGTTTCCTGTATGACACCTGCACACACAAAATGAAGATTTCATGCGCCTCAAAGGCGTATTCAGGGGGGAAGACAAGAAACTGGTGAATGGGAAGATTCCTCCGTCCCTTTCCGCCCATTAGAAAGCGAGATTGCTGTCAGAGCTGGGCGAACCTCGACATTTTTTTTTCTTGCAACACGTAATGACTCCTCTTAAACCATCTAACGTTTCCTTCAACACAAAATGGAATGAGATAATATTTAGTGTGTGGATTTAATCTTAGCCCCATAGGAAAACTCAGCAGAGATGCTCTGTAAAAGCATTAATCTCTTATCTTGATCTAGTTCAAATTATAATGAATCCTACTTACATATGTGCTATAAAAACAAATCCTACAAGAATTTAATCTACGCTTTATCAGGCTGCTATTGTAGCCCCTTATCAAGTTCAGAAAGGATTTGAAAGTTGGGCCGTGGGACTCAAAGCCCCGTGCAGTTCGGCACTACCAGGAAGGAGAAATCTGCTCCTAAAGGTGCTTCTCCGATCCGATTTTTGCTCCGCACTTCGTGTAAGAGTAGGATCCGGCTTTCCACTCGGGAACATCGCAGAGACAGGCACAGCCTTCCTCTGCCTGCAGCCGGAGATGGCGCTCCTCCCGGAGCAGGCGTCTGTGTCCCCCCGCCTTTCCGGGGGGGACAAACCTGCTGGCTGAATTAGCCGAGTCGGGCTTGTGCTCCAGCAGCTGGATCTGCTCTTTGAAATCCAAATCCTCCCCCCGCCCGCTCCGCCGTGCTTTCCAACAAATTATAGAGATACACGCAAGGCAAAATACAAACACCATTCCTCATATCAAAGAAACAGACGCCCTACGAGAAAAATCCAAACCTGAAAAAGAAGCTCACTAGTATGTTATGCTGTATGTTACGGGTGAACATTTGCTTCACCCTCTCTCCCCGGGAATTTATTTCCAAGGAGGGGGAGCTCCCCCAAAGGAGCTGATTAAGAGTTTTAAGTGTAGAAGATTAACTAAATACAGCTGGTGGGTTTTGTTGTGCTTTTGTTTGTTTGTTTAGTATGTTTTATTTATTTTATTTTTTTTTTACCAACAACCATACTAGTGAGCTGCTTTTTCAGGTTTGGATTTTTCTGCCATCGCGAACCGACGGAGCTCTGACTGTAGAGCACCGAGCATTACCGCACCTCTGCAGACGAGCAAACCTAAAGAAAAGCCCTCCTTTGCAAGTTACGCGGTCTTCCCTGCTGGCAGTTTGATTAATATTGGGACAATTCCGAAAATATACAGGCTACATTACCGGAGCGACCTCGAGGCTCTGAATGTATCGAGGGGCCTGGAGAGCGTGTGGGGGGCTGCCTTGTCATCTCAGATGAATTGATTTCTCCTAGTGCATGAAATATGGGTCGACATTCTGGTTTCTAAGCACGAAGCTAAAGGAAGGTGTGAGACAGAAGGGACAGGGGCTAAGAAATAGATCCCTGTTCAGGTTGGAGGCACTAACAAACGGATGCATTGAGCTGCTTTGACAGGGACTGCTGGTTTTCAAGGCTAGCTCGTTTGAAAGAACCGTTGCTGCTTTTTTTTCCCCCCCTTTTTTTTTTCCCCTAATGCGATGTGTGCTAGATCCGATTAAAAATGTGTAATTCAGCGATGCTGAAAGCCACAGAGCAATTTTATTCCGGTCTTTCAGCACCCGGCTCTGTACAGTCTCAGCCTTATTTTGTCCTTTGCTGAGAGCTGCCTATATCTTTTGGAACGCAGGCGTGCATTAAGGAGCATCTATCCCCGAGTCTTTAGACTCTCTGCCCTCCTTACCAGAAACGGCTAGATGAATACAAAAAAGGACTTAGTGGTTAACCGATATGTTGGTAATATTTCATCCACGGGCCTCCTCCTCCTCCCCTTTTAAAACTTCAGCTCTTGGAAAAACAACATATTTTAAGCTTTCCACACAAATATTGATACTGGCAAATAAAGTCAGCCCCCAGCCTATGGTTAGAGACAGTCTTCTTTTTGTTTCTACTCCGGGCAATCAAAATTAATCCACTGTATTACAAATTGCTGAGGAGTATTTCACTTTTCCTGACAAAACCCGTACCTGGCATATGTCACCGCAAGAGAGCTTTTCCCTAGCCCGTTTGTGTGGTGGCTGGTTCTAGGGGGTATCAGGCAGCAATGGGCGGTGGGGAGGGAACATGACCCAGCAGGAAAGTCTCATTTCTGTCTGCATCTGTGCTGGGGCAAGAGGCGTTGGGGTGTCACCGAGTAACCAGGTAAAGCGGAGGTGGTGTAAGCGTGAAGCCTTACCTCGCCTCCAGCTTGCGGGGCAAGAGGTACCCGCGAAGAGAGAGCAGGTCGCCCCCCGGACCACTTGACATCACAGCCAGCGCATCGCTCCAGACCAGGGACCAGTCCTTCCCGCACCGCCCCCGTCGAGGCTCTGAGCTTAACCCGGCACAGGGCCAAGGTGCACATGAACGCAACAACCTCTCGAGTCATTACCTGCAATTAAAAGCGAACGAAAACGGCACCAACATGAAGGGGCCGTATGAAACGCAGCTCTTCGCTATTGGCTTTTATTCAGGCAAAAGTCGCACAAAAATCAATGGGGCTGAACCCGCAATGAAGAACGAAGCCCTTTCTCGTAAAATGGGAAACGAACGAACGTATGATCTCACACACACCGTTCGCCCTGCGCTCCTCCGGAGCGGGGCCGCAGCGCTGCCGCTCCCGCGGGCCGACACCGACTGCAGCGGCGCGGAGCGGCCTCGCTCGCCCCGCCGTAGTTTTCACAGAAACCGCAAATTAAGAATAAACTGCGACGGAAGAGAAAAAGCCACCAGAAATTACCACTTCGTGGGCGATTTATTTCTCTTCTTCTCTCCTGCCGCTCGCCTAGCTGTGCTTGGTTTTTTGTTTTTGTTTCTGGTTTTTTCCTTCCCCCCCCCCCCCCCCGCGGCACGCCTTCTTTTCTCACATTAAGGAAATCGTCGTTTAAAGGAAAATTGCTGGAGAACTGTATTAAATCGCGCGAATGGCAGCATATTAGGCAAATTAGAGTCAAGCTTACGGTTGACTTGTGTTCTTGCAATGAATAACCTCTCGAACGTCCTACACATGGTGACGGTGGCAGAAAACGCGCAATTTTGAAGGGACAGCTCTCGTCTAATGACCGGAATGTGACAGGAAAACAGAGCCGATTTTATTTTTTTTACCTTCTCCTTTTCAGAGCGTGGCTCACAAGCACAGAAAATTAAGCCGACTTGAAATAGAGGCATTCATGCTTTATTAGAATTTTACCTAAATAGCTGTAGCGACCTCTCCTAAAAAAGCCGTCCTGTACAGATAGCTCGGGATATTTGCCGCGCCCGTTGGCTGTAGCTTAGGTAATTGGTGGGGCTTGTTTGCGTTCCCAAAATGCTAACCTCTGGTTTTTTTTCTCTAAGAGTAATTTAACAAATAAAAACGCTAGGAATAAAGATAACTCCACCCTCAGCTATCAACTAACATTTTTTTTATCACATCTTAACTTTGTAAAATTGGCATTGGTTGTTACCAATACAAAATGTTTTATCTGCTCCTTGTTATTAAAGACGTAGCAATTGCATTTCAGTCAGAAATAATTTTGCATCTACCTGGGTATTTGGGCTTCTTTAGTGTTTGACGCAAAAAAAAATAACTAGCTATATAAATAGCAATCAATCAACTAAGAAACTAAGAAAAGGTTGCTTAACAAAAAAAAAAAATCTGTCATTCAAATGAAGAGCAGAAGAGGAGCAAATGCTAGTTCTCAGCAGCTAGGCATGTGCTAACCTGTTGTGTCGGCATTTATGTCATCAAGATAATGGAGGAAGTCCATCTGTGCTCATGAACAATCCATCTGTCCATCTGCTCTGCAAATAATGGCGTAGTTCATAATGTCATTCATTTCAACTTCCAGTCCTTGTAAGGATAGTCAGTCTGGGGCAGTTGCACAATATTTCTACTAAAAGTCTATTTGAAAACCCAGTCCCTGTCCATTGGCCGTCATAGAAATTCATGAACATCTCTCCAGTAGGGATTTTAGTGCTAAAAGCCCTCAGTACAACTTGGCACCCAGAAAGTGCCTTGAGGGTGGATCCAAGGAGATGTGGTCAGCACTTTCCTGTCCACCATCTACCTTGAGAACCAGGGAAGCAGTTCTCCGCAAGACCCAACAGCTGGTTTAGACTGACATATATTGTTACCTGCAGGCCATACCTATGTCTCTTTCCCTACTCTAGGCACATTTTTCTACCGCTGTGTGAGAAGAAAGAGGTGTCTCATTCCTACTTAACCACAGCTATATCCATGACCAGTTGGCATCCCACTTTCATATCTATATCTATATCTATATATATCACACAGGCTCTTAGAAGTGCTGCAGTAGTTCAGCATGGGCCAAGATTTCCATTCTCTAAGACCTTATGCAATGATGAAATCAGCAGTGACTGTGATTCATCTGCTTTCCACAGACTACTAGCCAAAAATTCTATACTGGGCTAATGCTTTTCACAGCTCCTATAAAAAATAAAATTAGTTAATTTGGTTTTCACTTATGACTGTAAAAAGAAATAAACAAAGAAACAAAGTTTGCTGGTGTAAGTTGGTTATTTTTCCAGCTAGTACAGCTAAGTACAAACAGCTTGGATCTCAGATGTGGTATCAGGCTACTCAATCTTTTATAATATGGTTGAGTTCCTTTCCTGCCTTTTTGGGGCCATGCGGTAACAGCTACTTTTCATATGTGTTTTTCTCATTAAATAAAAGCATATTAAGATATCGCAGTGTCCCAGAATATTAGCCTGGCTTCCATTAATGCTAATAGGAGTAACTTCAGTGTGTACGAAGGAAAGACTGTACATCCATAAATATACATTGCCATTATGATGATATGACACTAAAATCAAAAGGATATCGATCAGTATATTCCTCACAGTGCGTACAACAGTTGCAGTGGGAGACGAAGTGGCAGTTTTGCACCCTTGCGTCTGAGGCCAGATTTGGACGCCACTTGTGGCATGTTTTTGAAAAATGTAAACATTATGTACAGGGGACAATCCTTTAATGAATGTATGTTTGAATAATAGGATTATTAATAATTAATTATAATGATTTACGAAGTCAAAAAGTGGCACCAACTCACCCTGCACCAAAGCAATGTCTATCCTATAGATACATTGGCTCCCTGCTATTTGCAGATCTGTTAAAACACTAAACCTATTTGAGCAATAATCTTTTGAGTCAACATGGTTACCGTTTAAGAGTGTCCTAACATGGAAGTACGAAAATCTGCCCCTTATTCTGTGAGAAACATTTCCTCATGGTGTTTTGTCATTCAGGTGTGTGTTATCTGAGAACCATTAACACCCTGTTCTCATGCAGAATACGCATTTTGGGGAGTATTTTTTTCTGCTGCAGCAAGTAATGATGCTCCTAAAGCCACCATTCAAACGACAGAGGGTTTAAAAAACTACTGTACAGACGATCAGGTAAGGTGCACAGGAAAAGACACTCCAGGGAACCATTCAGGAGAGCTCGCAGAAAGCTTTTCAATTCAATTTGGTGAATGACATCCATTAAAGGATCAAAGCATAAATGTGTCTTGGTGGTTTCATTCTTAATTTTGAATCAATGCTTTTCTACATTTCTGAGACTCGAGCTTCATATATCCAAGGAAGATTTTCTTAAAAAGCTTATTGACATGAAGTCATTCCTCCTTCATGTTAAAGGATCTACAGGGAAAAGAAAAAGGGGCTGAGGAGATGATGCTAGAGAGCTGCGAAGAGGTCTGGAGCACCAAAAAGGCAGTAGCGCACTAGAAACATGCAGTTTTGGGGATCTGTGGTGCAGGCTTTGCTGGGCCGTCACTGTGACTCACAGCTGCACCAACATCAGAACAGATTGCCAGAGAAACTTACTTTTAAGAATATGTTCTCGTCCTAAATGTGAATTGCTGGGGGTGAGGGGGTGGGAGGGCATGTGGGTAGGAAGAAAAAAGAAAAACAAACTCAAGACAGACACAAAGAAAGCATGAAACAGTTTTCTGTTATCTAAGATAGGGCTTGAAAATATGTCATGATGTGTAGCATTTGTGTTACCTCTGATCTTACATAGCATAAGGTGTGACTATGAACACCAGGCATTTGCCCAGATTTAGGGTTGCTTCACCTTACTCCCGAAAGCCATAAAGGTCTTTCTGCTAGTTTGAACAGAAATCGCACCTTGCACTTTTACCCATATTTGACCAGATACAGTGTACTTTCAACACTGCCATTCTTAAAAAAATGTGTTGGATACAATAATAAGACATCATCCTAGTACGCTACTTAACCTACGCATAACAATAACAACTTACAGAATAGCAGACTAAGCATATTATGAACCTGAAAAGGCATGTCAGCAAATATTGCCACTCCAATTTGTAATTTAGTAAGTTGTATGCTAAAAAGCTACTATTTTCTCTTTGCAAAATAAAATGCCTTTAAAAATGTTGCCAAAACATTTTATTTAGGCTTGGAGATATTTCTCATTCAGAAACACCTGGAAAGCAAAACAGATCAGGTATAACGACTTTTATACAGCAGATCTTTTTTAGATATAGAGCTAGATATAGATGATATAGAAAGATTTACGAAATATGAAAAATACCTCTTATTTACAGCTGTGGTGATCCGCAGTATATTATAGACTCTCTAGACAAATAGAGGGAATAATCTGTGCGAACTGTGATTCTAAGTGTGTGAACTGCTTGATTTTGCATTTTGATGCACCCGTCACTGTGGTGTATTTATTTCCTGACCACACTGCCACAGATAGTGGCAAACATTTGGAACTAACAAAGTTTTTCCTACAAAACTTATACCCTTGATGATACAATTCAAACCACACAAGCTCCAGTCTTTAGGGTGACATTTAAAAGTCATTATACAGCAGATCTGGAAATTCAGTTTAACACCTACTACATACATTAGGAAACTAACTAGATAACTTTAGCATCTAACGATATTTCATACCCTGCTGACAACCACAGCATTTCTATAGTCAGGCTGGGAAACCTTCACTGATCATCATTCTTCAGAAAGGCAAACACATTTTTTCTGAAGTAGGCTGCACTGACTTTTGACAAGTACAATGATAATAAAAACAGCACGCTGATTCAAATGAGCAAAGTTATTTACTGGAGGTTTTCCATGAGATCACCCACCTTTTAATCTGAAAATTAATGTGAGTATTCACAAAAATGAAGATAACTGCTTTCAATCTGTAGTCATATGTGTATTTTAGCATAAAAAAGCACCTCACAAAATAATGTCATATGTAATTTAAGTACATTTTAAAAACAACCACAACGTAAGAATTTGCTCTTTACTGACTGAAGTTCAAGGCCCATTACCCTCACCACCTCTTTCTCAATCTGTAGGGGGTTGAGGCTTCACAATATTGGACAGAAACAGATGAGGAAATACCAAAGACAGACTTCACTAGACCCAGTTAGCAACTTCTACCCTCAAAGTGGAAAACATTAAAATAATGTTAGGCTTTGAAATCAAGGAACATTTTCTGTCCTGTATGTTGATGGACAAAGCATTCACTAGAAGTAATGAGTTATATACCCATGAATCGTTGACATCGTATTTCTTCTCTTTCTCTAGATCTCTTTGCACCACAAAACTTTTACACATGAAGGGGTTTGGCTACACGAACAATTAAAGTTGGGTTAACAGTGTCAAAATGAGAACTTAGTAAATTATTTTTTTTTCTTTAACCTGCCAGAAAAATGTTACAAGTTCTTGAAAGTACAAAACTATAACAGGTTGTTTTATCATATTATGACCATAATTCAGGATGAAAGCTGTAGAGGACTTCTCATATTACTAAAAAAAGATAAGTGCATCCCCACCATTTGTAGGTTGCTGCGAATTTTTGCTGTTTCAATAAAATATACTAAACAGACTTCTCTAGGAATGGCATTTCTGGCTGTTATAGCTCACAACATAGTTTGCAAGCATGTATTTTATTTGTGAGAAAATTAGAATTCAGCGTTTTGATACGTGACATACACCACATAAGCGTGAACCATTATTACATTTGCACATCTCAACCAGTTCTTACAAGCAAGTCTAAACTTGTTCACCGTACAGTTCTGCATTCTACACCACATAAACATATAAGCAATTGCAAACACAAACTATGATAACTTATTGACAGCTATAAAATACTTTGACCAAAAAAAAAAAAAAAATTCAAACCACTGCAACCATACATAATAAGACAAGTCATATGCAGTTAACTGAAACTGTTTATATTGGTAATAAATGAGAACCCCAAGATTGATATTCACAGGATTAAAAAGAAACAGCTCTCCATATGCTCTCCATATTTCATTAAATCAACTAGTTAAATTATCTCCAATATTCAGCTAATATTTTTAAGCTTTTGCCTTTTTTTGCCTGCTCCCCATCCTCCGCTGAGCTGCACCGGATGGTCTCGAAATGATATCCGTTCTTTATGAGATGGACCCAAACATGATTTTTCTGGAGGACACATATTCTTTTCTAAACAGTAAACAGACATGTGAAATTAACAAAAAACCCAAACAAAACTCCCTAAATTTCACTGCATCATGTTCTTTTTAAGATAACAATACTCATTGATACATCTAATTTGATAGCACACAACTTTTATAATTACGTATTGCTTACTGTTTTAAAAGCAATACAAGTATTTTCACAAGGTAGTACTTTTTGTAAAAACAAACTCCTTATCAAACTAGACAGTAAAATAACTATACAAAATTATCATATTTTTAAAAGTGCCACTATCTGTCCATTTTGAACATATTTTAAACACATATAGAGATACGCAATGCTTTTGACACAGAAAGTAGTAATGTCATTCATCCTTCAAGTGGACAGAGAACTAGTTCAGTAGATATATCTAATTAACAAGTTATTCGTTTACTATATTAGACCAAATAAAAGAGAGATTTGGTTTTTCCAAAGCCCAGGAATACTTAAACTTTGATGCTGTATGGTGCCACAGCAAGTAAAAGCACACACAGAAATACGTGAAATAATCGCTTTCATTGTCACGCACACAGATGCTAATTTAGACAACAGTTTCTACAAAATACTTTTAAGATAATTATTTAAATAAAATAACTAGTAGACCTGACCAAAGGTATGAAGTTTATTTTACAGAAACCAATGCTTTACAGGTAGAAATATCTTTCTTAGACATCTACAAGGAAGAAAGCGCCTGTGGAAGACCACTCAAACTTTGCAAGAGAATGATATGATGTTCACGGTACAGAAGGTTATACATATATATATATATATATATATAATTAGCATGCTATCTTAGCTTATCAAAAATTTTACAAACATCTTTTTGCCACCTATCAAAGGAAAAGATTACTAACTGCACAGTTTTAGGTTTTTTTTTATGTTTTAACTTTTTAGTACTAACAGTAAAATTAAATTTCTCACAATAGAGAGTCCTAAAAATTAAAAACAAAACTTAAATCATATGACTGAATATAGGTCTATCTACTAATATATACAACACAGCTATAAATGCCAAACAGTGAGAACGCCCTTGTTTTTTCATGGATGCTTTTCCGTAGTCTGAGATCTAAATGTCAGGAGCTTTTCCCAGCCTACAGTTCCACTTTTATTATTGCAAATGTATCTTACTAAATAGTTTTCTCTTTCCGCAATTAAGAGCTTTCAAGTATTTTTAACATGATCCCCGTTCAGTTTCTTATGGCCCTACAGATGTACTCGATCATTTTTTTCCTTAAAATATGTTTTAGGTCTACCTGATAAAGGTTTAAAATACTAATGTCTTGCCTTTACAGCATTCCCAGTTTCCTTGTCTTTAGATCCTTTTATTTAACACCTCAAATGGTAGCAGGTATCTCTAGTGCAGAAAAGCTTTCATTAAAGGGAAAACAATCAAGTTATTTAATCAAGCAGTAAACTTGCCATTAATTCTGTTGACTGGGAACCATAACGTGTTCACTGAAGGCTGAAACCCTTAAATTAGTAAACTAAAAGTGGTTAATTAGTGGAAATTCAAAATAAATCTGACATGGTAATAATATTGCATCCCTCCTTTAATTTAAAGAGATGTTTTCTGAAGTTGCAAACATTGTTAAAGAACAAAAAGAATCAAGACTGGAATATGCCTTTTGTTAAAAAAAAAAAAAAAGAGGGTAATAATTATTGCATGTTTAGACTGGAAAAAAAGTTTGGGGCTAAATTATGCTTGAGACTGACTTTCCTATGCACTCATCTTCAAGGTTGTATCAATGATAAAGGTAAACTAGACATACTATTTATTTAATTCTATATTTTGGGGGAAAAATTATGACATGATTTTAACAACAGAATAAATACAAATGCCAGAACAAAAACATAATTAATGAATTTTAAAATTAGTTTATAAGTGATAAAGTCAATGTAGCAAAACAGGAAGTCAATCACATCCTAGTTCCCTAATCTGGATTATTTCTGGACTAACATTTCTCACTTGTTTATGAACCTGTCTGTACAGCTGAATATTATTTTCATGATGGACTTCAGAAGTCTGTAAATGTAGCTTTTCTGGCTTTCCACTTACAAGTATACGCAATTCATTGGAAAGGATATATTGTCTTTCTATTACTATGAAACGTATATTGTTATTATACCATAAAAAAATCCCCAAAGACTTTCTGTAATTTGCTGCAAGAAACTTGTGAAAAGTCTTTGTAAATTACTAATGTATTCTTTTATTTTGGCAGAATAACAGCCGTATCTGTCATAGCATGAATAGTGCTTGTCTAAACTTCAGAGTCAAAAGTTCACAAATTTATTTTTTTAAATTTTAATTGTTACTGATTTATACATTGTTTAGAGGGTAGTGTAGTCAAATATTTTGTGAGTAAAATGTAATAACTTATTAATCTTGAGTGCATATATGCTGTCTGACAAAACAATGTTTTAGATGTCTGTGAGAATCATAGCTCAGGATTTGTAGCCCCTGAGTAATAGAGCAGGATAACTTCCTTAGCCTGAAGGTATTTTTGCAAAATCCCAGATACTCTGAAGGTATAGACTCTCCGCTCCCTTGAATGCAGGTTTAACGAACCAGAGGCTATCAGCTATCGGTGCTCTTTTGCTTTATCTAGCCTGAAGTGCTGGTTAGTTTTCCCAGGGTCTGCTTTAAACTTTACAGTAGTGACCTAGACAAACTGAATCAAAGCATAGACTACTCCGTATTGTTTCTTTCCATCCTTCACAGAGTTCTCAGCACTTTTAGTCAAATAAAATAAAACCATTGCAGGGAATGATCAACTAGTTTAGAACGAAATATCTACACGACAGGTTTGTTGTACGTTACTGCAAATCACTCCCTTTGTACGTCCCATCTTCCTGTCTTTGAAATGGGCATAATTATGCTTGCCCTTCTGATAAAGCACTTTTGATGTCTACTAAATAGTACTAAAAGATGGGTATTATTATCAGCATTGCTGTTCTAGTTATTGGTCTAACTGGAGTGATGAAAGACAGTACTGGCATGGAGATCGAACAGCCTATTCCCTGAAGAAAAATTCTGAGACACAGATATGAGTCCAATCAGCATATACGCATAGTGAAGTTTGCTTTCTCCCATTCATATTACACCTTATTCTCAGAAATTATATTTGCAGACTGCCAGTGGCTTAAATGTTAATTAAGATTGAAAAAATTGTGTCATAAAGCAAAGAAATACCTCATTTACAATGAAGGTATTAGTCAAATATGAGAAAGATTTTAATTGCAGTTCTTTCCCCTGGAGTTTAATGCAAGAACAGAAAGAAAAATGAAAATATAGGAATGGAATGCATTGCAAATATAGGACTGACCTTATTCATCATACATCTGCCCACAAATTACTATGCTTATTTTTAATTCATGTCTTTTGCTATTTCAGTGAAAATCTAGGTATGAACACTCTTGTGGTGAAGTAAGAGCAGCTTTGTACTTAAGTATAAAGTAAGCACCTAGTAGAGTCTTACAAGAGGTAGAAATATTACATGTAAATTAAAACTAAGCCTTAGTTGTTTTGTTGTCAATGCTGTGTTTACAACAGGTTTTCTGATTCTACCTTATTCAAACAGGGATTTTTTCCCTTCAAAAATATTCAGTAAAGACAGCTCCATTAGCAAATGGTTAGAATTTTGTCTAGATCAAGGGGATGAGGGAAGACAAGAGAGTCTGGTGAGGGATGACAGGGTCATGTTCAATTAAGAGACTGAACCTAGAAATGTTCCTCAAAAATACAGCCTTGTTTTTCTAAAACAAACAAACAAAACCCAAAAAACCCTCAACCCCCCAAAATACAAATTAAAATGACAGGTAACTGATCCTTATTATATTTGTTTCACTTACATTCATTGCCTTTACTTATATTTATTGTGCTTTACTTCTCCTTGCACATAAATACATTTATACCTGCTCAGGTGAAGTTGTGCAATTTTACAGCTTTACGAGATTTTTTTTTTATTTTAAGAAAAGGGGAGAACATAATAAAAAGTGGGGAGGATACTTAGTTCAATGTACAGAAAACTAAAGCAAAGATTCACCAAAACCAATCATTGATAGCAAATGAAAACATTTTGCATTTTTTACCATGTTCTACCAAGCATACACCTGAAGTGCTGCAAGGTCAGATATTCAGGTATTACTAAAATATTAAAAATCTCTGTGAGATCCTTTAATTATTCTTCAGGGCGTACTTTATTTGAAAGTCTGATTTTACACCTCAATAGTTTTTTTGAGAGAGCTTATTGCTTTCTCTTACAGCATTACTAATGATGTGAATAGTTTTTACAGCAAGCTTGGATTTGCAAAACCTCTATTTTTCCCTAAACTGCAATATGTCTAGCAAATGAACGGTTCATGTATTAGCATATATGAGTGAATAAAATTAGTTTTATCAGAACTTTTTGACTCATAAAATAAAATACAGTTGTATTTTGCTACAAATATAAAGAGATCTGTAAGACATATTTCATTAATATTCAGACATACACACAGAGGTATGCACATGTGTATTTGTGATTTATGAATAGTTGTAAGCACAATCTTAATTCTTTATTTTCATGTTATGCTCCATGAATGTATTTGTAGCAAATACCCAAATACCAAATACCCAAAGGCAACAACAGAAAGATTCACATTGTTTCAAGCCCATATAGAAGTATCTTTACTAAATATAAATTAGAACTATTACATTGGTTATACTCTATAAAGTACTGATATTTTTGACAACCATAATAATACTAATAATTTTTACCATTACTGGTACTAGAATTAAATAGAATCTGGCAAGTTTATTAAGTATAATTTGACATGATACACAGTTATTCAAATACTCACTCATATGGGAACAAAATCTTAGCCAAGAAAAGCAATTTAATTTCTCCTATCCCAAACTAGGCTTTGGAAGACAAGCTGTAACAGTTATTTACTGTACTTTCATTTAATTGTAATATTTGACTATATGAAGCTCCAGTATAGTCTGAGAGATTTTCAGGTGCCTGTATACATCAAATAACCATTTTTTTTGAGTATGTGCTGAAAGCTTGTCTTGGGTTAAGTTAACATGCTTCTATTTCTAAGCAGTCACTTTTCTGTCGTTTAATCTGTTTTCTGCTATTGATTTGTTCTGGTCTTTTTTGGTTAAAGCCTGGGTCTTTTAACAAATGTCAAGGTTTACATATCCTCTGTTTTGATAAGTAATGCAATATGTAAAATGCTTTGAATGAAATTCTTGGTGTCCAAGAAGAAAAGCTTTGTTAAAAAGGTTATGATAGAAATTTTATGATGTATAGTAGACGTCATAGGGCATTTATCGATCCACCTAACATTGTGTGTCTGGAGATATAATTTATTTCAAAGTCCTTACCATATTGTATTACTTAAGAGCAAATACAGCATAAGAAGGCATGGAGAAAAAACTTCAACTTTTTAATGAAAGTGACCAGAACAAATCCTGAGCAGCAAAGCGTTTACATCAATTTAAGCTCTGGAAAGAAGTTAGGTTCAGCAGGATTGTGAAAAAGGTAAATGCTACAATCTCAGAAAGGTTACTTTTTAATAATGTTATTTATGGCTATATTGAAGTAGGATCAATTTTTTTTTTTTTTTAAGTTTTATTGTTTATATCAAAACAAAAATATATTTATTGTATTGCAATTTTACATTTTTTTTTTGTATTTCACACTTATCTTTGAATAGCATTGAGAAGCTTCAGGAGCATCTCATATGAAATATAAGATCACATCATATGTAAAGATGTATCTCTTTTCCATATGGAGATTTGAAGATAAAACACAGTCATGATTTTTTTTTTTGGTAAGCAAATGATTAATTTTGTCTGTAAATCTCCTTGACTTCAAGTTGGTATAACTAGAGACTAATCTTAAAATTCTGTAGAAACAATGAACATAAATATCTTTGTTTATCAAACATCGATGCTGTTCTAAGCAGGTCATGCTGACAATTACATACTTGAATAATCTGAACTCTAAAATGTGACTCAGTCACATGAAGGAATTCAGATAGATAAGCATTCACAAGAATAAGTTATAAACATTTATCAAGTGCTATTCTACACACTTAAAATAAACAACATAATAAACATAATGCTCCAAATACGTTCCTGTAAAATATAATATTTTCCTAACTATGAACAGGACTTGTAGCACCATTGGTTATTAAAGCCCAATATTTATTTTGTTTTTCAGCTCCTTATCTATTTCCCCAATTTTGACCATTTAGGATGAAATTTTATATACTGAGTATCTGCTTTTGGCCAAAGTTTTCTGAAAGGTCGGTCACTTGTAAGAAAATATGTGAAATATTTATGTTGCCCTTTGCAGAGGGGACTTGAAGTCCGCCAAGTAACAGAGCCTTGCTTTTAGGATTTGTCCAAATTTGGATCAAGTATATACAAATTGAAGTTTCTACATGATCGGAGGAAAAGTTCTTGATTTTTTTGGCTATATTCCCTAAAATATCAGTCAGCATGGAAACGTGCTTCACCAAGATGTTACACGGAGCTAAGCAAGACTATTCCTAAAAATAACGTTGAAGATCATGCGAGGTCAGGGAACTTAAGAGCCTGCTTGTTACATGCTCTCTGGGCAGATGGAGCCTAGCTACAAGAACCATGGAGAGGATAAGAACCAAAGCTCCTATAGGAAGGAGACAGAGAAGAGGCAGAGGGTTGGAATTAAAACCTGAGAGAGAAATGAGACTGACTTGGAGTTAAGGTGAAAGAAACTAAGGCTAACTAGGCAAACAAGTGACGTAGCTGGCACAAGAAACTAGAATGACTTGAAAAACAGACCTACACTGAGAACAGAGAGAAAACATGGGGAAGAAGAAAGCTGTGGCTTGGCAAAGGGGAGTTGAGTAAGAATGAAGACAGATTAAGGGGCACTAGATGGGCCCTAACTCTCAGAATTTACATAATTAAAAGACGTGAACATACAGGTCATGACAAGAAAGGGTATACAGAATAAGTAGATTAAGATTCTGGACTCAAGATCTTCCTAAATAGTACACTAAACTAGGCAAAATTTGGAGGAGATTTAAACTAGGAGATGATGAATCTGAGGAATACTGGCAAGGAATAGCTGGATACAAAAGGGAATAGAGAGAGAGGAAAAAGTAAATCAGACAAGGATCTGTAGAACCAAACACAAGACTCAGTGGTGACTGTGGACAGGAAGCCTAAGAGTGGATGGGAGAGGAAGCTTATGCCAGAATAAGAAGTTGGAGGAGCAGAACAAGAATTGTTCATAGTGAAAGAAAGGATTAGGGAACACAAGTGTGGAAAAGACAGCAATGAAAAGGAGACAAAACAGAAGGAAGAAAAAAGGAAAGAAAGATTGTCTTGGGGAAAAAAAAATATCTATAGACGTATCATTGCCATTCAATGTAACAACTCTGTGATAGCCCAGCTTTCATTACTGAGTATTTCTGTGCAATGACTTGAGAAATATTTTTGAAGCTACTTGACAAATATCCCACAGCAAAGGAAACCTTGAATTATTATTTACTCATATGATATGACAGAAATCCTTGTGGTGGGTCTAATGGTTTCAAGGTTCCAAGTGGGTATCTAAGTTACGTGTAAGTCAATGTCTCAGAATGGATTTTCTCTTTTTTTTAACCTGTTTTCTCTCAAAAAGCCCCAAACAACTTCCTCCAAGAAACCCCAAACCCCACTAAAAGACTATCAGGCTGTAAAATTAAGCACTTAAAATTTAGGAAATGCCTCTGTATCTGTTATATGTAGTTCTTCAATTATTTTCATAATTCAAAACACAGATGATGAAATTACATGAGATAATGTATCATTTTTCTCCCTAGCCTGCTGAATTTAATGAAAGCAAGTTCTAAGTGCCTTTTAAAATCTGCATTTAGGTAATTTTTTAAATATGTAACCTCAAAATGGATCAAGTGGCATCTTGTAAATTATCATTCTGTAGTCTGTTCAAAAAGATTAGGTATGTACTGTTTGATAGTTAACTAATGTTGGACCAGATGATCCTTGAGGTCCCTTCCAATCTGGTATTCTATGATTCTATAATTCTATGATAATAATTTCAAATGTTTAGGAAATCAGTGTTTTTCAGCTGTGTTTAACAAATAGAAAAAAGTTCTGATCCTACAGAATATGTCGAATTTGCATGCATGAGTATTCTCACTATGCAAAATTATACACAAGTACTTTCCTGGTCTAGATTTTCTTCTTAATCCCGCTCATCACCCGTTGAATTTTTAAAACACGTGGGCATGGAAACAAATGGCATTACACTGATGAGCCAGGCCTATATGTGTGTTTCCCCACATTTTAAAAAAACATAAGTCATTTAGATTGCATACTGCAAGAACAGGGTAATACTCAGAGGTTATATATGTGAATAGAAGAAAACCCCCAAAAACCAGTGCAGTAAAAATTTGAAGTTTTTTGTATTGTCTATTAGATGCATGTATCATACTGAAATTTGGCTCACTGGCTTTGAAGCCAGGATTTCACCTCAGAAATTCACTTTTACCTGCACAATTTTATGTTCATTTTTGAAAGAAGCCTTCTTCTCAAGCCGATAAGATATATAGCTCTCTGCACACATAAATGGTGACACCTATGCTGATTTACTTCACTTCAAACACAGGATTTATATCTATTCTGGAAATAAATTCGTGGTACCTACCTGATTTTTCCTAGTTTTGTCATTATAAACTGTTTGTTGAATTTTTATTAATGTTTCTTGAAGGACTACTGCACTTCTATTGTTACTTAATACTTCTCCACAGTTAAGATAAAACAACCAGACAATTTAAGAAACTCTGAAAGAATGAGTTATACCTACATTCACACCCATTATCTTTATTTTGTGAATTAATCATTCCATCATTTGACATATCCCTTGATTTTGTGACCACTCTGTAACTAGTTGGTCATTTGCACGGCTGTACCTATGTATATCCATCTGTAACATCACTCCTTGGTTGACGTGGCAGTTACCAAATAGTTTATCCAGTTCACAAATGAGGAGGCCCCTTCCCTTTCCTAACAGTTAAACATCATGATGCTATCATCCTTCCATCAGCATACACAAACATTATACAAGGATGAAATATATCATGATTATTATTTCTGCAGATAGGAAAATTGATGTATATAGATTCAAAATGACATTCCTAATATCAACTAACAGGCTAGTGACAGAACTGGAAAAAAAAAGCCCAAACTCTTGAATCTGCAGTCAAATACTTTCTCTCATGTGGATAAAATGTATCCTATCAGCACTATACATTTAACATACACAGAACAGTAGGTTTTAGTATCTAAGTCTGCACATGACCAAGTCCCATTGTGCTGTGTATTTTCACATATAAGGGCGTCAAGTGAAGTTCAGTATACTGAAGAATGTTTGAATACATATTGAAGAGCATTGTACTGATTTATTCATTTCTAATACAGTGATTTTTCTCACTGATTATTTAAAAGAAATCATCAATGTCAGATGAAAAATTTGGATGTGACACAATACTGAGATTATGCGTTTTATCTACCTGCACCATAAGTTCAGAGGATATGAGCAAGCTCTTGTTTGGAAGTCATTAAAGAATTTCAAATTCATATAGAGTTGTGTCACTGCTGAATTACCCCATCTCTCTGCACAGCTCTCTGCTTAGGTACCATTCTATTCTAACATGTCTAACGGTTTCCAGATTGAGGCTATTTTGCATTTTTTCAGCCTATAACATAGGTCTAATTAGCTTCTAACTGTTTTCCTCTGACCATGTAAATATATGCTATGCTTTCATGTATGGTGGACTGACAGCTTTTTTTCCGAGGAATACTTTGTATTCTGGTAAGATGTACAGAGGTATCTGTGTGGTAAAAAATACTATGTTGAAAGGATGTTCAAAACAATATTCATGCTTTCCTAGTAGGTATCAAGGCTTTGTAAATTTTAGTTACTGCAGAACTGTAGAACCCTTTCTCATCCATTTTATGCCTTCATTTTCTGAGCACAAAAATATTAATAATATGTAATCATGTCACTATCTTTTATTGGACAAAATGCTTGTCCATTAACATTCATGTGGTCATATAACCAGATGTGGCTTACAGAAGAGAGAGCTTTATTCCTAGAATTGTGGCAGCAGTTGTGATTTCTAAGGTAAATTGTGTTCAGTGTTTTGCTGACGATAATAAGTAATTTGTACTTTAAATATCCTCTACAAATTTACAACATTTCTACACATTTTCTAAGGAGAATACATAAATTTTACCATTATCTTATAGGAAGTCTCCTAAGCGGGTAAATGCTAAAAACCTGATAGGACTACTTACTAAGTACCTCCATATTTGATCCCATGTTTCTAAGATGTTTCTTACTCAGTTTCTATAGCATGGCAAACTTTTAATGCAGACTGCATAAGCAAAAAAAAAAGACCAGAAACCCTTCAGTATAATATGAGTAAAGGCATGAAGAAAAGCTTAAAAATGAGATGTATACTGTGCACAGGGAGTTTACAAATCCCAAATGAAAGACAGCAGTTATGGAACTACAATATGCTAATGCTAAGGAGAAAGGAGTAGGAAAGCAGGATTTTTTTAAAGAAGGGAAGCTGTACCATACATTGCTGAAAACAAAGTTGCAGACTTTCTAAGGACTCTTATTATCAAAAGAAAGGAAGGCAAAAAAAAATCAAAGTGGGGACTCTGTCAAGAGGAAAAATAAGAATGGAGAGAAAGATGTGAAAAGTGAAATAAAAGTTACTGTGTTTTTTGGTTTTAGCTTTTTTTATTTGAGTTTGAAGTCTTTCCATTGTAAGAAAGGCATTATTAAACTTCATTAATTTAATTTCACTGACTAAACAGAATGGTAAAGTTTGAATTTATCTGAGAAATAAAATTGATAAATGTTTTGTAGTGGAGATAGTATGTATGGGCCATTTTGTGATCTAGGGGTGATTAAGGAATGACAAGATTCAGGACCAATTTTTTTTTTTTTTTTTTTTTTTCCTGGAAAGCAGTGTTTTACTGATATCAGCGGCTCCCTGAAAGACTAGAATTCAGGGAAGAGAACAATTAAGAATTCTGGGTAGTATTTTAAATAGCAATTAGAGGCATAGCTCCCATTGCATTCCACTTTCAAATTCTGGTGCTTCTGGAAATCCCTGTCAAAAGATTGCAGTTCACAAGACAAGAAGTACAATGAAAGGAAAGTTTAAGATTTGCAGAGAAAAGAAAACCACAAAACTGTGAAGATAAGTGGACAATGTAAATATATAGGAGACTCATCTAAAGGTCCAACATTGGATGGCCAGAACCAGATTAGGATGAGAGAATGGAGTTGATGATTGTCATAGCCTACTCGCAAACTAGACATTAGTATTTAAAAAAAATCATCCTGTCTAGCTAGCTAGTTAATTACTTAACTCTTAATTCTTGCAAAATATTTCTATGTCCATCTTGCAACTTAGTGCTCATTACACTACTAGTGTTCAGGAAAGCATTAAAAAAATATAACCAGCAATTCACACCAATATTTATGGAGTCAATAAAAATACCAATGAGTGTAGGACTGATACTTGAATCTTGCATAACTCTGACTGTAAGCCACTAACCATCATGGCTCATGCATGTGTATTACAGAGAAATTATACATCAGGGAAAAAGAACTTTTTTGTGTCCTTTTTTACAAAAGCAAGGTAAGTTTATGTGAAACTGAAAGGCAGAAAATAGAATCAGCAAAAGATCATTTTAATAAACTTACTCTGGCAACTTATTGGCACAAGGTACCACAGAGATTAAGATCTTAGCACTGGTCAGACAACAATGGAAAATAAAACCCCCGACAACCCAGCCCCCAAAAAACACCTCGAGAAATAGAAAAGAAAAATTAGTTACCAGGAAGCATAAAGAAATAACTATGATTTCTGGAAGGAATATAAACTAGCACGTTTGAGAACAAAACGTACTGGCCATTAGCAGAAGCAAGGTCCTAAATTATATGGGTAACTAATTAGTCTAACTGAACAACTGTTACTCTTTCTTTAGGTTATATATATATACAAACACATATTTTTTGTTTAATATGGGGTGAATTTAACCTGCAGTCAATTTTCCCTTTGAACATATAACATGAAAATGCATGAAACAGTTTAAATACACAAATGCTTTCCTTAAACTGAGATATACTATATCCACAGCATTTCCTTTATTCCTTCATTCATTCTGTTTTGTCAAGGAACAGAATTAAGTTAGTTTAGGATTAATATACCCCATCCAGGTTTTTCAGAGAAAAAACCTAAATTTGGGTGATAAAAATGTTGAAATTCTTTAACCAGGAATTCTTTGAACCTGCCCTTGGAACATGAGGTCTAGAAAAAGTACATCAAAGTTGGGCAGTTCCCAAAATATTTCTGGAAATCTTGACTTAGCCTTTCTAAAAAATCTCTGAATTAAAGGATAATAACTTTGAAGCATTGTATGTTTTGTCTTACAGAAACATGATCATTGATGTACAGTCATGTCCCCGCAGCATATAAAATGCATTTTATCTCAGTATCATATATATTTGACTTATTTTTGACCTAAAAATATTTTATCCTGCATTTTTAGACCTCACTTTTCAGCCTAGAGGATTTCAACAATTTATTGATACAATGAATGAATCACAAATGATATGTAAGAAACATATATGATACCCCCAACTAATATCTCTGATATATACTAACATCTCTCAGTTGTATGGCACAGTTTGCCAAAGACTTCCTACCAATAATTAAAAAGAATTCTGAGCAACAATCAGAATTATGGATGTTGCAAATTGGATGTTGCAAATTGTATTTAGTAACATTTTATTAATTAAACCTTGTCAAATCATTGAGGTTGACTTCTCCTGAAAACATGATGCAAGAACTTGATTTAACAATTAATTCAAATAGGAACACCTCTAAGGTCACAGCACTTTTTCTAAGCTCTTCTGTAATACACGTGCAGGCTAACTTGAAGGAAATACACCTCCTAAAGCACTAAAATAGTTTCTGGGCTTCTTAAATATTTCAGAAAGTAAAACCAAGAGAGACAATACAAGAGGAAAGGATTTTATAATGAATACATTATAAATAAAGGCAAATTTCTCATGTTTTCAGATTAATGATACCACAGGGCTAAAAATTTATTTTTGATCATTGAAAAGCAACAGTCTTCGGCAAACAGAATTCATATAATAAACTTGTTTATATATTGCATATAAATTGTACAGAAATAATAGTAATGTCTGGTTTTATATATAATATCCATTACAATTTAATGGCTCATCACTCTTTAATTTCTCAAATCCATGGTGAAAAAAAATTATATAGATACACATGCAGAAATGTATATAGAAAGATGTAAGACCTGAGCTTTTTTTTCCTTAGTTCCTGGGCTACTGAAAGGAGAATGAATACATAATTATGCTGTGGTAGATGTGTATTTTATGAAAATACATATATATTACCAAACACTGTAAAGTGTTTCTCTCTCTCTCACACTTATGATTCTGCCAGTTGACTGTTCTTTCCTGCTCCTTTCCTAGTCTCTCCTTTTTTGAAGGTATAACACACTGACACTTTTTTCCTTTACTGTTCCCAAGCTCCTAACATAGGCAAGTTCTACATGCCTTTCTTTGTCGAAAGACTTTATCCTTATTTATTTTTGTGGACGGCAATACAGTGTAGGTTACAATCTAGACAGCAGTTATACATTAATATGCATGCAGTGTATATTATTTAACTCAATTATTCAAGATATGCATACATTCTATTCTGAATATATGAATATAATGATAATTTTGCCATTGACATCAGTAGCTTAGACTCGTCTCACCTAAGTTCAGGATCTTAACAGTTAGGAATCTCAGCTAATTAAATGGTGGGGCTTCATCACTAGCCAATGGAGAGAAACAGGAAAACTCAGGACACAATTCATTCTTCTCTAAGATGGCAGGCAGAGAGAAAGAATCATATTCTTTCTCCATGAATGCAATTAACTTAGACTAGGATGATAAATTTTATATCTAATCTAATTTTAGGAATGTAAATCAACTGAACAAGCACGGACAAATTGTACTCACTGTTATTTTTGCCTGTGGTGGAATAATATAATGTAAATAAATATTTATTCCAAAGCTTTTACAAAGTATGTCAGGAAAATAGAGATATCAAGTATTTTTACATGTTTTCCTTGAATTTTAATTTGGTTTTCACTGAAACTGAAAAGTCAGCATATATGAAAACATAATCAAAAAAGAAAATCCAGCAATTACATATAATTTATAAAATAACCTGATTTCTATTTTGACATAAAGCATGTCAAGAAACTTCCCTACTTAAACAGTTTTAGGAATTTCAATAATTTTGCCAAAAGTTATTTAATACTGTTTATATTTTTTGTTACGTACATTTTTGGGGTTTGCAGTTTTATTTATTTGGAAAAGACGTTGTACACAAATGACAAAGTACGGTATGTCATATTATTAGAAATATATTAACATTTTCTTCAGTTATATTACACAAAATAAAACATGAAACTTAAAATGCTACCATTTCATGACTTTCAAGTATTATTTGTTTCATTTCATATATATATTCTTTTGTTTATTTGTATGATAGCAGAGTGGTAAAAATGTAAGGTTTAAAAGGATCCTCTGCCGCTGAACTACAGTAAGTTCAGGAGGGTACATATACTACAGCATAATTGGTAATCAACGTGACAGAAATTTGTGGCTTGATTAGGATATGTGTTCTGGTATACAGTTAACAAAACATGTATTTTTCAAACCTCTTTTGGATAAAAAAATGAAGGAGAACATTAAAAAACCCACCCTGTTTTATAATTTAGAGAAAACAAAATCTTTTAAGAACTCTGTCATCAGAAGACCTAGCACACGTCACAGGGAACTTCCCGTGGGTTAAAATCACAAGCGGAAAGTCTATTGATATTAATGACACAGTTTTTAAACAGAACTGTAGAAAACGTATGAGAAGGTTTTAGGTAAGAAAGAAAGAGAGAGAGAAGTAGCATGTGTTACTAGGGATTCCAAGCATGGTCAGTTCCACCTAGCATTTTAAAGTGATTTTTAAAACTGATATTGAAAAAACCCCATAACTTACTTGAAGATCTTGCTGAGTGTCTGTGTGGCTGCTTGTTTTTTTCTCTGTTCTCAGTCAAAGCACTTCCACTGGCCATGGAAACAAAGTCTAAATCCGTGTCTTCTCTGCTTACAGGGCTTGCCTGGAAGCAGTGGGAGAGAATGTACACAATCATGAAACAAAATATAACATTTTCTGAATGCAGCTCACATTACCCCAAATAAACAAACAGGGTCTGTCAAACAACCTTCTTCAAAATGATACCACAATCCTTTATTGTTGCCTGGGCTGAACAAATGCACTATGTCAAAGCATTTTTGTAAATAAGAGCCGATCTTAAAATTGTGGTTTGTGATCTGAGTCAGTGCAACAACAAAAGAAAACATTTTAGTACAGTAATTTTGAAGAAAATCAATCTTGCAGACGGCTGATGAAACCTTAAACAGCTTAAGATCATTTACTGACCAGTCTATAATTTAAGTTATAGTTGAATGTCAGAGATGTCATATTGGATTATTTTCTGCAATATTTATGTTTTATCCAGGACACGTATCAGTTCAATCAGTCAAGGGCCCAGTAAGTAATTTAATCTTTTAGTTTTTTCCTAATTAACCATAACCATCAGACAGCATTTTAATTATACTTTAGGTAAGAGTATTATCTTAATTATAAACTTCTAACATCCAGTGGTAGTAGATCTTGGCATGAGGCATGTTACCTGCACATAAATATGGCAAAATAGAAAGGAAAATCATATTTCATTTTAGCAATGGGTTCTTGTTTTGGGAACATGTAGGGCAAAGGTTAAAAATACTGACCTGGAAGATACCACACACTGTAAATGGTAGATTGTTAGTTTTGCAGAAATGACTTCACATTTACTCAAGAAGAACTCCCTGTTCTTGACATGAAAAGCTAATCAACATCAAAAGCAGCCATCTAACAACACTGTTAACTAGATACTGAGGGCCAGTAACAACGACGGGGGAAAATCAGATGCTGCAGAAGAGCGATCTACAAAATCCCCAGTGCAAAGCTCATCAGCTGAAAGTACTGAACACGAGGACATAAATTTTCTAGTCTCTGGACCTTCAGAAGTGGAGTCCAGGAGGCAGATTAAGTCATTCCTGTATCTGGGCTGAAAAGCCCCCAATCCTTTCAGAAGCTAGGTGTCTAACTGAGTAGAGTCCATTTTTTTAACAAAAAACCCCAAACAAACAACAAAAAAGGAGAGACTATGCTAGTGGTAATGTCACCAGACTCTGGATAATATCATAGCAGCTAGACTGCTCGATCAGGAATCGAGAGACTGGATCTCAACTCCTTCCTCGGGCGGTTGAAGCCTGCAGCTCCCTTTTCCTCAGGAAAATGCTGTAGGCTACAAGCACGGAGCTGCAGGCTGTTCTGGAGGAGACGATCTCCAGGCTTCCTGTTCAAACCAGCTCACTGTACCAAGAGCAGCATTGCACCAATGCAGACAGGCTTTGTAGTCCAGTCTAACTTAGAGAACTCAGATGAAATGGAGACCTGTTTCATTTCTTTGTCTTTACCCAGTCACTGTTTAATGTAAAATTCATTAAAAAGTTCATGCGTTTTCAAACCAACAGCTCCAAAGATACAGAGATTTTACGCTCTTCCTTAGTGACTGCATACCCTTTGTGTCAGCACAGAAAGTTTATCCCTTGTTTTCTGATGCTTGCCTTTTCTGTCTAATGACCATGATTTAAAAGTTTTGCGTTGCACAGATAGCAGGCCGTATTATTGCTGTTAACATAAATATTTCATTTTCTCTTCCATAGCAGTGTAAAGAAACTTTGAAAAGAGTACCAGTTTTATCCTGCCAACTCTTTATACTTTTAGCCTTAATATTTACAGTTGCTTTAAGCTTGTGAGAGCTCGTAGGTTCAAAATCTTTAATAATGCAATCATTGTGACGCTCAGAGAGATTCAAACCAATGGAACTGATCATTTTTTATTTCCATCTAACTTGTTTCGGCACACAGCAGAAGTTTTCTAATGTCCCGATTCCCAAAGACCCAGGAGGCCACATTACTTTAAACAACTCACCTTTCCACGGAATTACTATCCAATCCCTACCATCATAGAGTCTGAGGCTTCATTATCTTGTAGGCAACAATATTCAGTGTTATATGCTAGCTTTTAATAAGGCTGTGTGGCGCTCTGATGCAAAATATTTGTTATTTTCTTTCAAATAAAGATAAGTGTTTTCACCCAATTGCAGTCAGAGTAATACTTAAGGTTGTATTAATCACTGGAGCAAACTTAATTTCAGGTTTGTAAAGAACCTGATTGAAAGTCCTCTGAAGCTAATGAAAACCTTCCCTTTTCCATTTATAGCTTAGAGCCAAAAATTTGGAAGAAATTTAAGATACTGGTACACTTTTTCACAGAGTGCAGTATTGGACTTCCATCTGTAGTGATCACCATAGTTAACTCTTCAGACTTTTTGCCCTCAGTTTTATTACTACAAACCTTTTTTTTTTTCCAATTAATTGGAAATTAAATTCAATGAGTGGGAATCTTTGCCTTGAATACAACTCTGCATGTGAATATTTCCCTATTTCTATGTTAAATTATTAAGATAATCTGTAACCTTCTGAGGTAAAAAGTGCTTTTAAATTCAAGTTATATCTTCGTGATTTGGAGATACTGGTTAATAGTGAAGTGGGTAACCATGTAGGTAACTTAAACTACATACAAAGATGAATCAGGAAGTCTACCCTACTTGTCATTCAGCAAAATACTAATTGCAAGTGCCCAGTTTAAACGATAAGTTCGCATGCCTTCCTAAGCACTTATGTAGCAGAAGTAGTAAGCAAGATCATCAAAATTATCAAGATTAACATAATAAGGTCTTAGATTTACTGCAGGTTACTACATAGAGTTTATTCCCTAATGAGAAGGGCTAAAACTTCATCGTTAATATGCAACCATTGAAATACCATTTTGTCCCCATGAAAAAGAATGTCTGAAATTTTAGGAATGTGCACAAATATCGGTTAGAAAATTATATTAATCTAGTACTTTCCGAAGGCAGGCTTATGTAACACATACAAATTAGGGATCCTATTACATACCAGGAAACTTTATGATTGAGCATATGACATATGAATAAACTACTGGAAATGCTCAAGAATGCTTTCCTCTTCTATTTTTTTTATGTGTATTTTCCTCTTTCAGTTTACCAGAATTTTTCCTACTTTTTGATAATGATTGCAGCTAAGCATTAACTTCATTTTTGTCACGATTTCAGAGCTTCTAGCTGAATTACTATGCAAAAGCATTAGGAGTATGTTCACATTTCACATTTCAACCTTTAAATGTTAAGAGAACCCATATAAATTTTAAAACCATAATTTTCCAGACATGTATGTGCACAAACCACATCATTATTTCATTGCCTATATAGTACTGCTTTCTGCAGTAGAGATACATTTTATTCCTTTTTTCTATTTTTTGACCTTCTATTGCATTTTTCTATTTCATTCATGTGAACAGCTATGTAATTATGTGGCACGGGCTGTGACAATCCCATAACATTGCCAGTTATGTGGGCACACCACATCATAATACTGTTGTGGGATTGCAGCAGTATTTTGTGGACAGAACTGCTTACTGTAAATAAGATACAATCTACCTATGTGCACATATGCTTACCGATAATTACATAATGTGCAATTTAGATAACATTATTAGATTATGATTTGCTCAAATTAGAGCAATTACTGTTTTAGACTTTACCTAACAAATAACTATTAGTGCTGCTGCAACCAAAACCCATCACAACAGTCGCGTGGTTCACGATTTCACTGAACTTTAACAACAACCTAAGAACTGGACACACCCCACAGCAGAGAAGAATTTTTCACAAAATCTGACTTCAAGAAAATAGTAACATCTAAGTTTAAAAGCATTTTTTTTCAACAGTGAATTTTAGAAGCATTTCCAAAACATGCATATTGCACAGTTGGTAAAGCTAAGGAAGACAAGTTAGAAAGGGCCAAGACTGCTCAGAGTATAGAATTAGGCATATGATACATTATCTAACCTGGAAATATTTTTTATGCAACATTTTACATTCTGTATATAAGACACTAATTCTGCATAGTTTGTAAGTTTTTGCCCCATTTTTTTAACACCCACATAATTATTTCAACAAGAATATTGCTAATTTGGCAATAAAATTTAAAGTGTGTGTGTACATGTATATAGTATATAGTATATAGTATATAGTATATAGTATATAGTATATATTGGCCAGTAGGCATCATAACACTGCTCACTATCAAAGGAACTTTTGGATATCTCTGACACTGAGTTTTTTAATTTTGTAAATCTTCAGATTGTTAAATGACTTATATTCTCCCTCCTGCCAACCTATAGAACTACCCATTTCAGAAAATACAATTTTTTTTTAAATGCTGCAAAGAAAAGAATGAGTCATGAAAAGAGTAGGAGGCATTTTATGATGTCAAAAATATAGAAATGTAGGAATAAGTCTGATTTTATACAGTTTTTAATAATATTAATATACTAGCCTAACTTACTGTCTTTTAATAAATGACACTGTAGGCATATTAGAATGATTTAGGTATGTGACCTACAGAATTTAAGAACATTTAAACTTGTGTGATTGACAAGAATACATGTTTTCAGTCAATAATGTAATGAGTGCTGAACCATATTTCATTTTTTTAAAACATTTTTAAAAGGTTGATTTAGAAGCTTTAAAAAACACACAGTAGCATTTGATGTCTTAAAAACAAAACCAGTATCAGATTACGAAACTAGAACCCTGTGTACACACATGGGTTCTTGTGCTCAAACATTTTCTTCTGATCTCCATCAATGGGCGACTTGATTGCCAAACAGAGACGACATTAAAGAATTATATTGATCAAAAAAATCTCCTGGTTGTTTTACACCAAGTATGCATTTGAAAACACCATCAAGGCATAGCCGAATTCTGCAAAATCCCACAAGGAAACAAGTTCTTACCACAAGTTGTACTCGTCTACTGTCACGTATCGCAGGATCTAACTCGGGTAAAAAACGACAGCTGGGAAAAATGTAGAATAGAAATTTCAATAAATCCCACTGTACTGGGTTCACTAAAATACCTGGACAGAATCTTTTCCTGGAAACACTCCTGCTTAAGTAGAAATGATAGTATTTAAAATAATGCCATCATTAAGATGTATTGGAGTAATTAAAATTAATTGATAAAGTATCAGAGTAATTAATATTAAAATATTTGTACTTGACATTATTAACAACTAATATGGTTTATTTCTATGATAGAATACTAATTTAAAAATATAAATGTCAATAAATGCAACCATGCAGGCATTTTTGCATGTACTGACATAAATTATAGCCAAATCAGTTGCCACATTACGTAGGAATAAAATTGTTTTCAGTTACATAAATGTATCAGCTGTTCTAAACAGTATACCAGTGATATTCCAATGGAGATTGGTGGGACTTTTGCTACATTCAGAAATGGTATCATAATCTTAAAAAGTGTCAGCATAAATACTAGTGCATAGCACACACCTGCAGAGGTAACACAATGACATTTTAAAAAATTCTTTTATAAATTTTCATGTCTTCTTACTTTCAAACATCATTACATGTTCTGTTCCAGTGTTTTCCTTCAAATTAAAAGTCATGACAGTTATCTTAAACAAATACTTGGAGTGTTTCACTATTATGGAACATGACTGACAGAGAAATATTTTCTAAGGAATATGTGCTGCATATACTTCCTACCGTCATTGATACAATTTAGAAATGTGGAATATTTTTGCATACAAAACATAACAATATGCAGTCCATTTCATTACAAATTAAATACATTTAAAATGAAAATAAAGTTAAGATGCTTAAACTAAATCCATTGCTTGCCTACTGACACCTTGTTTAGTTTTATTAGAGGTGCTTGGCATTGTGTCCTACTAATGACTTCACTAAGATATCAATGGTTTATATTGAATTTATGACCAAAATATACTTACTATGTCTTCGTGTTAGTTTAGGGAATGAGATTAACCCTTTCTTTAACTGTACTGATATTTTACCTGTTTAATAACCACAATTAAATATAGAAGGAACACGTTTACAACATTTTACTAAAGTATACTATGAAGATTTAAAAGTTGGGTTTATGTTTTGAAGACAAAATGTAGATACATATTATGTAATTAAAAAGTGGGATTCTTCCTTTCTTAATCAAATATAACAATATAGGTAATGTTACAGTTGATCTAATTACATAAAAGCATAATATATACCAATAAAGTTATAAAATATATGACAAATAAGCACTTTTTTCTATACTCTTTACAATATAAAACCCACTGCATTGCTAGCATAAAGCTATGTAAACATTTATCGTAAGATTCTGCCCTGTGTATCATTTCATTATCACTGCGGAAGAAGTTTCTGTACAATGACTACTAAACCAATTCTATAGGGTACCACGTTTGGGACCCAGAAATACAGTGTACTATCTGCTAGCTACAAAGTAGTCATGTTTGTTTTAGAACTATTAAGCTAGGTTTCACTTTACAAGATAAATTTAAAATAAAAAAAATCATAATTTAAAGGCAATGACCTCACCACTTCATATTTTTGGATCTGGCTGCTTCATAATCGAAAAGCTGTGTATGAAGCCATTGGTATGTAAAGTCTTTTCTCCTTTGTAATTTCTCATCTAAAGTAGTATCCATCTGAGAAAATTCTTCTTTTTTACCTGGGGAGGAAAAAAAAGATACTCCTGTATTTCATTATTATTTTAAAATATACATATTTTTTTAAGATTCCCCAGATAAACTTTGAGCATATTCCCTTTCAGAAAAAAAAAAGGCAATTACTTCCTTTTCTTGCAAAAGTCCAACTAGAATTTCTTCAGATACATTTAAGAAATACTTTTAAATGAATTTTGAATTTTATGGTTTATTTTCTCTTTTGGGATTAAATATTTGCCTTCTGAATATATTTATTTTTATTGGGAAATAAGATTCTGCTTTATTCTGAAATATATATGGAAATATACATAAATTACTTGTCATAGCATCTGTGAATGTTGCTTACTGTGATATCTCTATACTTAAAAGTACACATTCATGTATGTTTATAATTCTATTTACCAATCTATAAGGTAAAAAAAAATCACCATTATATGCAAGAGCGTTCTTATTCCTCTTACCTATCTTTTACTGATATGATTTATTAAGACACTTCAATGGCACTTTCTGATATTGGATTTGAAAGCAATAGTATACATAAATGAAATTATTTTTCACAAATTACTATCTACTTTTGGATCACAAAAGATACCCAAAGACAGAGAATAAAATAGTGACATTATGAAAAAAACCTGTACAATTCTGGAGATCCTTCAGTTTTTGGGACCATTCTGGTGAATACCAGATATGTTTGAAGCATAAGGAAGAGGATGGCAGAATTGGAAGAGCCTGCAGAGGAAGCATCATTGTTGCATGGGGACATTCATGGATTAGAACAAATTTTTGTTTTCTGTCCTTATACATCAACTTTATAAGTTATGTCTTTTGGGCACGTTTGACTCAGGGCTTTTGAGAGACATCAAAATATTTTTTTTATTTTGTACAAAAGTATTTTGTTTTTCTCTTTAATCTCATTTCAGATGACACTGAATGATCTTCCCTCTTGCTGAATATTCCTTTTTCCTTTCAAAGATTTTTCTTTCTTTCAGTGAAAGGTAAATTCAGCAGCTACTAGAAGTTGCTTAGTAAACTGTAGGAGCATACCTTTTGCACTTGGCCCAGCAAGGAACGTAGGTCAGTCCATTTGCCCACCATGACTGATTTAACTATCAATAACTATAAAGGGGCGGGGGGGGGATGTCAGAACTGCCTTGGAGGTGAACGGTTTCTTCATACTCCTTATTTTAAGCCTTAGTTTTCATTCATGTTTTGACAACGTAAACTGAAGTTACAGGCTATTCACCAAGTCACCCTTTAAGAGGCTTGCTACACTACCTGTAGTATTTTTTAAACTTAGTCCTCTGTAAAAATTACAATTTACTTTGCATAAGCTGCAAAATGTAGTTCCTCGCTTGCATTTTACCTGGCTTTGCAGTGAGCTCATTGCTTTCATCTTTTAGCTCTAAGGGATTATTGTTAAAGTATCATAGCTTCTTATTTCATAGTCTGAACTACAAAATGTCTTTTGGTTCTGCTCTCTATTTATCCTGGTACAGAGAATCTCTATTCAAACCAAATCCACTCCTTAGGCTGAAGGTGTTCAATTGCCAAACCCATAATTAACCTACTAAGATTAGGCAAGGTCCAGAATATGAAGTCATATATGTCTTGCTAGTGAGTCACAGACTAGAACTTAGGCAGAAGAATTTATCTTCAGTTGATGTAAAGAGCTCTCATTTACCTCCTTAGGAAGACAGAGAAATGAAGAGCTTGGATGGACAGTCACTGTATCCACCCAAATGAGGTTGTGAGGGATGACTAAAAAGGTCAAGCAGTGAACTGCTCGATCAGTGCCAATTATTAAAATGTGAAGAGTGCTAACTACAGAGTTCATCATCTTCCTTGATTAAAGTGGGAGCCATTTCTTCTTTTCTAAGTTTATGATACTGCCTTCCCCTGTTCCTGCTTCAGGAGTACTGTTTTCTGACTGTTACATTTTGAAGATGTATAGGTTCAAAGTTTGCAGCTACACTGGTACTCTTATAACTCTTCAGCTGAAGAAGATGCTGATTTATAACAAGACTAAGAAACGTTCTGCATGACTTTGTAAGAGCAGTCCTGGAGACTGTACCTTCTGCTTTTCAGCATATGTTCTCCAATGAGGAATAGTTCCCCAAGAAATTATCTTTAGATTTTTTCTTATCTGTATTTACAGAAAAGTTGCTCTAGTATTACCATCTTTCTCAGGAGAATTACTTCTTCCTATTAAAAGGATCAGTATTATTTATGCATTTACTAAAATGTTTATTACGTTTTCCTCTATTAAAAGAGAAATCTATGTAGGGATTTAAAACCAGTATTAGAAGTTCATATCTGAGTCTGTGTGTCAATGATGGTCAAAAGAAGATGCACATACAATAAACTATGATAAAACTTATGAGAAATGAATACTTTTAACTTGGCAAGTTATTTTTCCAAAATGATTGTTAACAATTTGCCTTAGTTGCAGTTTGAATTTCTGAGCGAATTATGTGTGAAATACAACTGGTTTTATTTAATAAAATTTTATTTTATTTTTAATTTATTTTAATTTATTTTTGCATGCTAATTATTGAAACATTATTGAAACAAGAAAGAGATCAAGATAAAAGTGCATACAAGGGTTTTTTCCCCTTAAAATAATTTATACTATTAAGCAGAGTATTTTTGTTCTATATTCGAGTTAATAGTGACTTTTTTTTCTCAAACAGGCAGACATTTCAACAATTTGTTTAATAATGCTGCAGAAAACTGTATTCTATTTTCTTATTTGGAACATACCCGTAGTCTTATTTTTTAATAGTAACATCTCTCTTTTTAATTCTTATGAAAAAAAATACTATGTTATGAATTAAAATACAGCATTATCACTTTTCTCTTCCACTTATGAACATCATGTGTTTGAGGATCTGGTGTATCAGTATCATTAACATGCATTTGCTTGATAGCTTTCTTAAATTAGGGCTCTGGGTTTTTTTTAAAACCTGGACCTGATTTTGTAGAAGTACTAACACTCACAAATTCCACAGAAGTTCCAAAGAGCTGTAAGCATTCTGCATCTTTGAAATAGATCAGACCTATAATCTTTAATTGTTAAACCCAGACAACTCTTAGAATATCAAAGAAAAAAGGAATACATCAAAGAAGGCACAACTCTGTCAAAAAACCAAATTAATCTCAGAGGTATTTAAAGTATTGTATCCTCATTAGATTATCAGTTCTAAGCTTTCAATCTTTTTGACTTTCTTTTTTTACATGACACACACGTTAATAATTTAAGATTGGAATGGTCTTACATTTGGCATTAATACAGTAATGATTTTTAGGTGTTGCAAATTAATCATCCACACACATATTATGCACTTAGGCCAGATCCAATGCAGCCTTAAGGGGCACTTATTGTCATTTTCCTACAGAATTTGGGCATCTAAGTAGAGAGAACTTACTTGGAAGAGCCTGGGTACCTGAAATGTCCTCGGAACTGAACATTACAGGAAACTAACAAATTCTTTTCTGTGTCCCCAAATCAACATGTCAACCCGTAAGAACCTGAACTTTGGGATCCAGAAAAATGTCATCGTCTGTCTGTCAAATTAATTTTCTGGGCATGCTCTGAGACAGCATGACTCATGTTCCATTTAAAATATAGATGCTACTCATGTACTTTAAATTAGACTATCTCTGGATAACTCATTGAGTTAAAGGAGAAAGGCTAAGAATCTGTGACCTACTTGTGGTGAAGCGCCCAAAGTTCTAGATAGAGGCAGTTTTTTTCTCATAGGTTTTTCCTCAAGATTGGTGCATCTTGTGCCCTCAGCTGTGGCAGTTAGCTTTAAAAAGAGGATTGAAGCATACCCATAGGGAATAGCTTGGCATGTGGAAGCCAGAGATTCAAATCTCACCAGGCTAAAGAATAGCTCAAACCTATGTTTCCCACTGTCTAAGGAGTACCTCAATATCTACATTAGGGGCATCTCATGCCCACATTCCCCAGTTTAACAGCAAGCCAGCACACAAAAAGGAGTATGGCTACGCAATGTTTATATTCAGGGTGATCTTTCAGGTTCTGCATTTTAATTTTCAGATTCTATGCCCAGGAAACACTGATCTAGATTGTTCTAAATCCCAGTTAGCTACTCAACTCTTTGTCACTTTATATGCAAGGGGATGCTAAGGAACTCGATTCAAGACGGTGATTTTTTTTTTCCAAATCTACTTGTTGGCGATGGGAAGATAAAAGGTCTGACTTCAATATGTCATGTGTTTCTTGAAACAGAGAAATGTGTGGAGAAGTCTGCACTGTATCCAACCTTTTACAGTTAAATTTTGTGTTTAGAGGATGATTTAATTCACTTCAAAACTTGCTTCATACAGAGTACAATACAAATAAAGTAAGAGACTAAGAAAACTACGACCTACAATGTGAAAGAAGGGCTTGGAATTTCTTCAGCATTCTAAGTTTTCCTCCCTTAATATAAAAAATCTGTGACCAGAGTTAATTTTCTCAGTATGTATTCTGGAAATGGTGCTCTTAATATAGGAATTAAGTAGCTGAGCCTGGGCATAAAATTCATGTCTATGCTATTAATACATTGAAATTTTTCTTATCTGTCAGTATTCTGGTATATATTACTGGTCAGTAATATATATATAGGAGGCTGTGTGCATCCGACTCTGTGCATGAGTGTACAAACTCTTTAAAAAGATTATTCTGAATGAAAATTAAAATTATATATACCCTGTGAGGATTTTTATAATTTCTCCTATGCCTTCTATAAAGTTATCTTATAATGCACATTAATAAATAATCTGGAAATCCCAAACCTAAAATCCAACTTTTTATGTCATTTTTTCCATATGTCAGTCAACAAACACAATGGCATTATTTCTGTTACAATCTGTATAATACATGCAGAACTGAAAGCAGGAACAACATGAGTAACAACATTGCTACCAAGGCAAGAAACTGAAGAATCTGGAAACAGACAGGAAAACAACAATTATAAAAAACCCACAACAACACCCCACTTCCACCCCTAAAACCACCCAGAAACTTATAGCAGCATCTAAGAAAAATGAGAGGAATTTCTTCTTTTCCACAAAAATCTCGACACATTTGTCAGAAGTCTACTTTGTCAGAAGTCACTAAATATACCTAAGCATTACACAGCAATTCCTACGTGCCAAAAATACTGGTTTGGGAAAAAGAATGGTATTTAGAGTGGTCTTTAGCATGCTCACAGGTATTCCGTGAATACATTTATATTAGAAATATATATAAAACTTCCAGACAGTTGGTAGTATCATGTGGCAGCAATTGTTACAGAGTTCTGTTCACCTAAAATTATAGTATCTTCAGATAATATCTGTTTACCTACAACTCAGGTCTGGAATTTTCAGACGGTGAAACACATACATTTCTACCTTTAAAACACAAAAACTTGTTTGTGACATAGCTATACCATATGGATTAGCTAATTTTAGATGTTACTTTTTCATCTGAGTAATTTTTGACTAAATCAACTTCCATCCCTAGGACTAGAATGAATGAAATAAAAATATTTATAGCAGTGTCTGTGTGAATTCACAGTTGAATAAAAGGTGAAATATAGATTTTTTTCACAAGAATACCAAATCAGGTTATGACCTGCAAAACTTCTTGATGCTTAAAAATGCATTATCAATTACATCACCAGGAGTTTTGAACATGGGAGTACTGATCAACCCACAGGGGCATGTCTTTCAAAAATTATGAAAGCAAAAAAAAAAATTTTTTTTTTTCTAAAACTTGTGCCCTTTTTCTCTTTTACCAGGTATTTCAGATTTTTTTCAGACTAAAAATAAGGTCTACTATATTACTATTCCATCTGCAAATCTCCTTCTCTTCTCTAATCTCTTCATCTGCTGTTGTAATCATAATCTCTTTTTTTACCACAAGACTGTTCTTGACCTTGCCCTCACACTCATTCTTCCTTCATCAAATCCAGGTATTCACCACACTCTCAGTTACAACCATAGTCTTTATTTTGGCTGTCCTTTTTTTCTCCCTGTTTTCATTTCTATTTTTTCCTGTCTTTCACACCGTGCTCTATTTCTGGGTGATTAACACCAGTAATAAAGCTTCACCTACTTAATTCATCCTGCTTCAGTGGTTACCACATTTCAGCCTGCGCTTTTTGTGTTATCTCTTTGATGCCTTACTATTAGATTATGCAATAGCTGAACCCTTTCACTGAGATTCCTAAACCACTGAAACTGTTCAAATTTCAGCTTCTGAATTCAAGGAAAACAGGATTTCATACCTAAGCCTTCCCACACATTCTTTTCTATTTTGCTACTTGTTCCTGCCTCTGCAGAATACACCACCACTACAATTTCTAAGTAGTAATTAATATTTATCCCTAGCTTATGGGTTATGCTCAATTTGTTCCTTTCCCCACATTAAGGCAAATCCAAGTCTTACTTAATCTTTAATGGTGTACTTTTAAGAAACCTCATTTAGTTATTTCTCTCTATTCATATCACAATAGAGCTGATGAAGTTCTCCCAGTGATTCCTGGTTATTGAACCTTTCACTGCAACCCTCTGATCACACAAATACATTGCAAACTACTACTCCATATTAAATTGCTTATGTCTTTCACTCTTCTTGTGAACATGGACCATTTCCCTTCAAATTGCTTCATAAGCTTCACTTTTCTGGCACTGACTTCAAGGGAGCATTAAACACTGTTCCTTCCAATTTACCCAACTTCTGCAACTTGTATGGGCTGTACTCCCGTACTCCTCCATTTATGTTAAACATAATCATTTATCTTCTACAACTTCCTTCATAACAATATCAGTTTCATGTCATGACACTTCCTAAGACATACACCACTTTTCTGAGTTCATCTGTAAACCTAAAGAAATATTTCACCTGATGTGTGTACAGGGAGCTGGCACACAGGCAATTGCTGATTTCAGTTTTTGCTAACTAACGACTGTTCTGATCTGATTTGGGCAGTGAATCTTGGGATAAGAACTTGAAGCTCTATTTGGGGAAAGATATAGGGATTGAATAGCAGAGGGCTAATAACAGTAATAATGTAAGAATAGGTTGCTTGGGTCAATTAAAAATGAGTCATAGGCATGGGAATAAAAAATGAAGGAACAGTAGTGCACTGGTCCACACTCTCTAATAAATTGTAAGAGATTCCCTTGTCCACCAAATAACAATTATTTCTCTAAAAAAACAAGCCAGAAAACAAAACAATATTCTGCCATTTGATTAAACTAGTTAATTTTGTACCATTTAAACCACTACATTTAGAGTTATGTAGACTGTTCAAACACACTCATATCAAGGAAATATTCAGCAAAATTGGTTTATTTCTTCAGAATGCTACAGCAGTCGTTTAACAATGGAATTCAACACATAGTTATGGTTATTTATTTTAACCTCAGTGAATGACAAAGACCACATGAATTTTTTTGCCATAGAAAAGCAGAAGAAAAAGCAGGAAAATAAACTGCACAAACATTTGGAAATGTTAAGATTCTAATTTCTCTGAAACCTTCCAAGTTTGGAAATGCAAAGATCAAGCTCTGGTGACTGAGTCTATGATTTTGCATTTATTAAATTTTTGATTAAATGCTATACAGTTCCTTACTCAGTTGAAATGTATCAGCTGCTCTGGGTATTTTTGTTTGTACTAAGACAATTACTGAAGGCATCCAAACATCAAACTCTTCAGTCCCAGTATGTTGGACATTTATATTATAGTAGTAGTATAATAAACAGCATTACTATTAGGATAGCCAGAAATTTTAATATTGGATTAATGCTGTGGTGAAAGTGAAGATAGATTGTATTTTACTCAGGAATAAGTGTAAAACAAGCTATGACAGATAGGATGAAGTGTGTATATAAAGAAAAGTTGAACATCTCAGCATCTACCTGCACAAACACAGACACACACAAAGACACACACGGCTTCCTCAGGTTCCCAAATCTTAACCGGATAAAAGCTGTATTACAACTAAAAAGAACAGACTAACATTTCTCAGTTCCGCCACCCAAGGACAGGCTTGTTTTATGTATAGGTTGGGAAATAACACGAAACAACTTCATGTTTGAAAAACTAAGTCAGTTCGTTCTTAAAAAAAAACCCAAAAAACCCCAAACAAAACCAAACCCCAACTCTACAAAACTGGAGAAACTCCAGGGATGATATTCTACTGACACGCACACACAGAGATGAGTTCCTGATATGTACTACTCCTTCCTGCAATCAGCACCCGCCAAGATCAACTCAGGCTTTTAGAAGTTCAAAAAGTACATAAAAAACCTTACAGCACTATGCTGTACTTTCACACTACTCTTTTGTATCGTCTTCTATGAACAGGGTGTTCTGTAGTCTATATACTACCTGCTTTAGCCACTCAGCATGGGCAAATCTCAACATTGCTGCTGAGAAGTAAATCTGGAGTATAGCCAAGATTTACCCAGAGATCTTTGGATAGTCAAAGCCCTTGAAGAACCAAAGAAATCAAGAAGGAGTAAAAAAATATTTTGAAATGGTATGTTCAGCATTTCCATGCTTAGTTATCCATTAGTAAATGTAAGGAATAAATAAAATGGAAGTAGATTGAGCTTATTTTGTTATCCTTACTGCCTACACTCTCACATAATTTCTGTCTCATCCTCCAAATCTGCCTGGTACAGACCGTAACTCTATTTTTTCTCATAATCTTTGGGAATTAATAAACCCCCTAATGATGGACGTTCTCTACTGAAGAGAGGCATAGATTGTATATTGCTCAGGACGAAATCAAGAGATGCATAACTTCAAAAATTTTTTTACAGAATCTTTTGATAGATTTTATTTATATACATTCCCAGTTCTTAAGATTAACTGACAGAAACAATCAAGAACTTGAACAGAGTGCTTAGTTGCTCAGTAATGAAACAGCATTCCCAAGCAAGAAAAGATTATCACTTCGTATGGAGTCTGAGCCAGAGGAATACCTTTCTCTAAATTCAATAAACCAAGCAAAATGATTTAAGACATCAGATCTTCCAAAGGAATTCTCAAAAAAACAAATACAAAGGAACATTTTGTAAGAGTGCAGGAGGTCTAACTACTATGTTGTCCTCTATTAAGAGGGCAAAAAATATGAAATACAATAAATGTTATTAAGTGTGACAACCATTAAGGTAGGTTTTGTTTGTATCGAAGGACTTAAAAGTACAAGAAAGGGAAAAAAATCCAAACCCAACAAAAGATATGTTCAAAGTACAATTGAGGTTGCTACGTGACAAGAAGATATGCCAAGTATTAAAAAAAAAAAAAGTCATTACTCAGGAATAGCATGACGTTAGTCAGTAAAGCTGACCTGCACCACGTTAATAATTGTCTCAAATTTTTTATGAACAAGTCATTAAAATATGTAATTTTTTATCACAGCTTGAGAATATACATGAAAAAAAGTCTTTACTATGTTTACTCTTGAGAATAAACATTTTTTCTAGATAGTTATCTGAAAAATATATGAACTTGTTTTTAAGAATTCCTGTTCATTAACATTCCCAATGTACACAAGTACCATATGTGATTGGTATTTATCAATGCAGAGTAACACTGAAAGTGAAATATTGAAATTATTGTATTAATGTCAATATGTAGTTCAGTTACGAATACCTATGATTTGGTTGTCTCTTCTATCTATTATGTATACATATAATTTTCAATTTAAAAGTGTTTTATTTTGTGTGGGTGAAACTATTTCTGGCTTACTTTCTGATGTTGACTTGAAATACCTGTGGGTATTTGATGAAGATACTGTGACAACAATTCACAGCTTTATCAGTGCAGTAATGCACAACAGCAGAACTACTCTGCGCTGTCGAATACACGCACAAAGTCTACACAGACTAAGTGCAAGGCTGCTGTTTCATTTACTTTATAGTAAAACTCAGAGGTACCACTGAAGATCAGGCCTGTCATTATGCCAAACTGTATAAACAAGGCTTCATTTAATGCTCATTGAATTCAATGGAAAAAAAGTCTCAGATAGACATGGTTCTTTTTCTTAAGTCTCTACATCTAAAGTGAGTTAATTCCCAAGAGGGTACAATTCTTACATATTTATATCCAGCTTAAAAATAACCATAAATACTGAACTTATGAGCGACTATAAATAAATATAGACATAAAAGTACTAATTCTTCTTATTAAGTTATACTTAATTGGTTGATACATCATGGAAGAAAATAAACCATATGAAATTCCAGTCTCTTATGGATCTATTAAAAAAAAGGGAATTTCATTTGTAAGGAAGGACAGGTAAAAAAAGCAAAACAAAACCACAATTTGTCTGCAAGTTGCCCCAGGTTAATTCTTAATTCATATGGCTCAAAGAGCTTAGTATTTTTATTGATTTCTTGATTAATTGGACTGAAATTTTCAGCTTGTATACACATGAAAAATGCAGTAATTGAAACATAGTATATCATTTTAGAGAAACTAACACATATTCAAGAGTATTCAACCCCACTGGAATTGAACTGACTTGATTATATTGATTTTGGATCCGTTATAGTTACAATGGCACAGGTTTTTTTCTGTCCATGCAGAGAAGGTTTGAATGATTTATCTCACTGAATGAAGACATCAGAGTTGAAAAAGGAATAAATTATCCCAGACTCTTCCTGTTCTTTTACAGAATTTTGTTTAGACCTTTATTTAAATTCTTTTTTTTTATGAGACAACGAACAAAACAAAACCCCAGTTCTATTACTGAACATAGTTTAATTTTCCTTAAGCTTGATTGTACATATTTTATTCCAAAAGCAGGTGTGTTTAAATTAGCTTCTTTTTTACTAAACTTCTAAGCTAAACTTCCTATGAAACTCTCCAACTCACTGGCATATACATATATATTTCTATGCACATATATATAAAATTTGAAAAGGAGGGAATAAGTTACATGATTCTGAATGGGTGAATTTGCCACATGTGCATTCTGTTTATATTTGCAATAGCTTTCTAGACAGCCATAACTAATTAACTTAAAAGTATAATTTGTTTTACCTGTTGCCTAACAGCAGGTAAAACAGTTGTCCATTCCTAATTTTGCTTGTTTGCAGCTAATTATCTAAGCTCCTGCAAACAGCACAGGAACTTACAGAGCGTTAAGGACTGATCCAAAAAAGGAGTGAAACCCCATAAATTCCAATTAGGTAAGCAAACTCCCTCTTGAGCTTAAGGAACTTCAATAGCTAATCTTACACTATTTACTCCAGAAGAAGGGAACAGATGATTACATTATGAGTTTTACAACCTTATAGACTAAATTAGGCTATTAAAATTCTATTAACTTACATGGAAATTTGTATATGATTAAATATGTATATGATTATTTTTTTGGTATATGAATTAAATATGATTTAACTGCCCAAACCAAGGTTTTACTTCCACTGTAACAGTCACTGTCATGAAGAAGAACAAACAGCATTTCATTGCCAAGTTTGAATGTAACAAGAAAATACCCGCTTTTTGCCTTGCATTGGAGAACTTGTTTTATAAGAAAGATTCCAACAGAGTTTCCTTTTCGTACAAGATGTAACAGTTTTAACACAAAGTCATGTGAGTGAAAAGCGAACAGAATTCTTCAAAACAGTTGAAGAAACAGAGAAATATTAAATGGTAATATTTACAGAAAATATTTTAATTTAACTACAAAAGTGAGCACAAAACATTTTTGTATTGCAGCAAGATTTTTCTGCTTTTCTAAAAAGATAAATACATTGATTTGAAGCAGTATGTTAGAGGTACTGATACAGAGGCTAGAAAAAGGTACATGTATCTGCAATGAGAATACAAAAAATGCATGTAAGTACAGAAACTTGTCTGTAACTTGTACGACGGTTCTTGAAACTCTCTTTCACATCTTTGAACTTCTCCATATTCTGGTTCAGTGAATGCATCAAGATACTAAAACTGGAGAAATGTCTGAATAGCATCAAGATCCTCAAGGCAGCCAGGTCTCTGAACCGACTCTCCTTCAGGATTCTGGCTAGGAGAGGAGGAAAACAGGAGAAAAGAATGCAATGATGTAACAAAATAGTTACTAAAAAAGAAGATATCTAATTTTCAATGATATTTTAAAAGTTTTAATTCTACTCACCTTCTCCTGGATTCCAAACAGATTCTTCACCTTTCACCTGACTAGTCCTGAATAATTACTTCTCACAGTGCTCTGGGTGCTCATCAGTACTGTCTCCGTGTGCAACTGTATTAATTATGCAGTGAAAAAGGGGGATTTGCCCCAAACATTTCTCTAATGAACAGACATATTATTCATGGGAAGAAATAGAAATATAACACTGTCATAGGGGAAATAAAACAAATTTCAAGGTAAGAAATTAGCATGATGCATGAATAACATGCATGCTTAGTAATACAGTGAAATACATTTGAACTATTTGTTCAAAGGTATAAAACTCAAAAATCCCGAGCAGCCGTAATTGTGGAAGAAGTACCTTTTAAAATTTATTTGAAGTAAGCTTTTATAAATATTTCCATTTGCAATAAATGAAAGATGTTTGGAAAGAGAATTTTGGATACAGTGCACACAACTCACATGGTATGATGACAGCCTATGCAGTGTTTTAGCATATGTAGACCAGACTACAAGTAGAGTCTGACAAAACCTAAGAAGGCAGACCTGGCTAAGAGTCAGGAGTCACGCTTATTAAATTGAACTCTCAGGGGTATCATGCAATCAGAGGTCACAATCGAGGCAACAGAAGCAATGTCACGATATCAGAGAAAGGGCCAATTCAGACCTGCTCCCTGACAGGCAGTGAGGTCACGGCTTGCGGCAAATAACTGTATTAAAAGGGAATATTCTCTGCACACTTTTAGAACTGTCATCTGAACAAACAAAGCCAGGTCATTGGTAGGTTAAATCAGACCTTTCTGCCTTAGTAGCACACAGCTTCCTTTCTTTTTACGTTCACTACTAATTTTTCAATTACAAAATATACATCAGCTATTAAAGCAAATTCTCAGTAAATTTAACTTTGAAATACACAGTAGTGTTTAAATTCCCCCTTTTTAAAAGTTCAGTTCTATCTTTGACAAGAGATATCCCCGGTCTCTTCATAAACTGAAAATTGCTAAGCTTGCTTTATATTAGAAAACAATAGGCATGCAAGAGCTTTAGGGAAATTACTTTCCACAGTCAATTTCTTAGTAATTTCTTAATCTGCATTTAGAAACCATTAAAAAACTTAAAGTTATTAATAATCTGCTTGTTTAATGATGATTGGGGAAGTGAAATTAAGTTCTTCTTTTGTCTGGCTACTTGGATGTCTTTATCTTGTTACCTGGACTGGGTTATCTACAAGATTCTACAAATGCAGCAATTTATGAAATTATAACCATGTTGGATTAGTTAACTTGACAATAAACCTGCAAAGGAAGAACTATTCTAGACTGTCATGTAAATAAAATTTTATTCAAAAATATGATCTCTGTATGCATTCTTGCTTAGGAATATGAGGAAAAAATACACACATATATATATTTTTTAAAAAAATAAAAATAATTGGAAAATTCAATATGTCTACCTTTTGTATACACATAAGCCAGATAAAGTATCTGCAGTCCATACATCAAAACAGCACAAACCTATGAATTTCAAACAACTGCTAAAATGTTTCTTTATTGCACATGTTGAGAATTGAACTGTAGTTATGAAGTTGGAAGTTGTACATTATAAAAATAACACAGCATAGAAGTTACATAGCTATCACTGCAAGTTTGTACATTTTTATTAAAATATTTGAGTTACTTGCAATTCCTTGTGAAATCATCTAAGTCTACCACACATACTATTTTATAGATTACACGGAACTTGTAAAAGGTATAGGATTTTGCTATAAGAGTTAGTATTGAGCAGCATAAATTTTTTAATACCTGCATTTAAATTTTAGAGTCTTGTTTTAATGTTTTGCTTGAAAAATGTTACACTTTACCAAAATATATTATGTAACTGAACAACAACATTATTACTTATACAAAAGGAAGAGACTTAAATGTGTTCAATATTACACACATGAAAATGGCCTTTTTGCAATGCTGTAGATCTCTGACCTCATCAACAGTATTAATTCTGCGTAACACCATAGTTCCCATTACAGAATAGGAAAAAAAGAAATATTTTTACAAGCAACTTTAATCAATTACATTTTTAAATCAATGAAAAGCTCTGGGTGAAAGCCTTCCTTTAATTCACCTCTGAAAGTACTTAAAATATGCAGAGGCATTGCTATCAAAATGTATAGCTACAGGAAACACTTATTTAATTGTGATTTAAAATGCATCGTGTTGTCCAACTGAAACAAGATTTGTACTTATAAAATATTTCTAAGCATACATTATGTTCCTTGTTCATAGCTCCATAACTAATGGAAATTCTTTTGCAAGATGAACATTTGTGTAATGCAACATTCGTGATACTTTTACGGACACAGACTATACACTTTCTGTGGCCTATGTTAAAGTACCATTTACATACCAGTATGATTTTAATGCTTGAAATACTCACTTTGGAAAATGCTTGGAATATATCTGAAAGTGCACTTTTAATGACCTCTTCATTAGCAATTGTTTTTTTTGCAGTGTAAAAAGAGTATTAGGTAATGTTCAGTAAAAGCAAAACAAATAAACAAACCACCCCAATATTGACTAAAGTCCCCAGGCATCCAAACAGATGGCAACAAATTCAACAATTACTTTTAACTAGACATACTAAATCCAAGTGCTGTAACACTTTATTTTAGAGGAATTTAGCCAAACCTATTCTCCCTTACCCCCTCCAACCAAATCCATTTGGATTTAACTTGTTGCTAAAATTATCTGTCTTTTGCACTCTAAGACCTGGGTCACAACCTTACTTAGGGACAGGAAATAGTTATCAGGTCATTGAATGGTCAAATGAAAAAGGATTTGAAATGCTTCGGTACTCAGGGGTCTATTCATCCAAAATGATTGCCTTATGTAGTATTAAAAGCTGTGAACGATGAATACATTGGCTGAGATGCAGGTATCTATCTAGCTTCTGGACATAAAATGTCAAGGAAAGGATCAAAAAGAGAGGTAGAATCTAGGAAGATTATATATAAATAAAACTGAACTACTGTGTTACTTTAGTCAACAATGAGAAAAACTGATTTTCAACCTCTGATGACATTTTGGGTGAAATCTCATTCCCACTGAAGTCATCATTGGATAGTTATTAGCAAAAATCAGTAAGACTTTTTCTTTTCTTTTCTTACGTGCAGTTCCTTTTAGGTTAAAGATTGGCAAACTACTATGCTATGAAAGCACAGGTGATAGCCTACACCTGGTATAAAATCCAAGTTTTGGAAGTTTGTTGGAACAAACACTCTGCACTAATAAAGTCCTGATACCACCACAAATTACAGTAGTCTGCAAAACAGTGGAGACAGGAGCAAAGAAAAAATACACAGGCAGGTGAAATATTATGTGGTCAGAAACCTTTAATATGTGAATACAGGAACCCTAAAGACTGGAACCACAGTGAGAATTCATAATATTAAAGTTGGAATGTACCTATGGCAAATACCTCCTGTTCGGGAAGGTCAGACAAATTGAATTTTTTTTTTTAATTGAATGTGAAAAGCTAAAAATTACTAAAAATTTCATATGTCTAGATAATTTACAAATATTCAGACACTGAAGTCTACTACATAAATGCACATAAATGATGTTTTACATATCTATTTTTAAAATTGTACCATAATTTCAGGATTGCTTCATTCCACGAATACTGAAAAAATCCTACAGTATCATTGATGGACAGGAGGCTAGAAAATTAGGCACAGATTTTATTTTTTAGTTTTATTTTATAATAAGAAACTGGGCCATTAGAACTATGTAACTGAAGCTTGAGTGCGTGCACTGTAAGGCCCCTGCAGTCTTTTACAACTTTTCAGCGTACCGCTGTTGTGAACTGGGTTTGCACTCTGCCAGCAGAGCAGCTCTGACCCATGGAGAGCACTCCTTCAGATCAACACTGCCTCGGGCTTTACTGCTTTCTCCAAGAAGTCTTACATTTCAGGCATCAAGTTGAATTTCTTCTGGAGATGATTAACCCAAACCCATGACAGATTTTTTCCAAGATATCCAACTCCTTATGTTTATTTTATCCTGGCTCTTTTTGGATGTACTGGACACAAGTAACCTACTCATTTTACATGTTAAAGGGCTGGTGGAGAGCCATTAATTCCTTAAAATGAGAAAATATTTCAATGCGAGAGTTCTGTTGTGTGAGCTCAAACTAAATAATAAGAAACAAAGCCATAGAACTCTGATTTTAAAAGATAGATCCCCTTCCACACTACAGGTTTCTGTAATACATTTTCATCACATTTCAGGACAGATCTTACATTCTCTGGAAGTGCGTTATTCTGTCATTTTTGTCAGTGCTGTATGGTTTAGAAACTGCTTCCCTAATGTGGTATACAAATTTAAAGCCTGGGAGATATGTAATAATTGCATTTTACTGTAGACAGGGCAATTGAGCCAGTAGATTTGCAGCAAGGGCATATTTAGAATGTGGTTATTTATCTTTTTCAGATCACATCAATAAAAGATGACTAAATCTAGAAATGGATGTTTAGAAATAATGTGCTTCCTGGGAGTTTGATGCCATTTATATTTGTCCATTGAAAATAGCTAATTTCTAAAAGACAAAAGCAGTTAACACAAATTATTAGCTATAGTTTGATGTCTTTTTAAATGCTCTTAAATAGCAAACAACAAAATATTGAAAGCACAGAAAAAGATGAATATTAGCATTCCACTCTCATTACCTTCTCTTAACCCTAATGCAGACATTTTAAAGCATCAGTGATTTGAATCAATGTATATTCTATTTGATTACCACATACATTTGTTCTTCAATGTATTCATACTTCATAATGTAGAAAATTTAAGAAACTATGTTGACCACTATGTAACAATATTTTAATGAGGTCACACCATTAACTCAAAGGTAACCTTGAATTACCACTTTCCAAAGTCTCAAATTCACATTTTTAATTAGCATTAGGAATAATAATCCATAAGAAAGTTTTGCAACATTTTTTACTTGAGACTACAAGGAGTTTCATAATTGTGAACTATCAGAAAGCTGGAAAACAGATGACTTTAAATGGATCCTTGATATTTATCTTCCAATCATATGACATAATCACAAGATCATTTTACCTCTTATTCTTGTTCCAATATGAAAAATAAATGTTATTCCTACTGACAATTTAAAGAGAGATGAATAAATATTTCCATAATTAAAAGCCACCTGAGAAAGCATAATCTGTTCATTATCAAATTTGTATTGGTGAAATTTGTCTTAACATTCTACTCATTACGTTTTCTTTAGTCACCAATGAGCATAAAATGACAGGAAATACAGTACTGCCAGTTAGAAGTATAGGTTCCCAAACTACAGTAAACACATCTTGAAAACGTAGTCCAATTCATTTTTAATACAGTTAAACTTCCTGGCATTGGTCATTGTGCACATTCCTGGGTGAAGTCAAGTTGTACTGTTTTCACTTCAAAGAAGTGTATGGTATAGATGTGCCACTGATAAATATGGATATGACTAAAAATAAATGTACTGTATGTGCCAATAAATCACCTAATCTACATAATTAATTAGAACATAGTCTATGAAATTCTGAGAAACTAAGTGACTCCGATCCAAATAATATTTAGATAGTTTGGTTGGACTCTCGACTGATCTACTGCATTCTTCCAACTTGCTCTACAGCTTGGAATACAGCTTCCCATTCTGCTGAACAGAAATTATTTGGATAATCCATCAAAATTGTTGAGGTAGATGGATTAGAGGATGCCAAAAGATATATACTGTTCCCAAAGCTTGTAGCAAAACAATGTGCTAGGCCTGGGGACTCCTTCTTTAGTTTTGAACTGCTGTACTGGGACAAAGCACTCGCACTGTTGGTTGGGAAAGTAGGTATCCTTCCTCTGTGTAAACAAAATTACAGACTCTGTAATTAAAGACCTGCAAAATAGGAAATTATGAAAATTATGTGCTCCTTATAATGTTTCCAAAATGTTGAGATCTTTAAAATGTCACCATCTACAAAACACACAAAAACCTCCAAGAACGTTCAATAAAACAGTATGCAGGCATATTTTGTTTATCAACTAACTAGTGCTAACTGAAACCCAACAACCATCCTGGAAGCATAACCCTATCACGCCAAAAAAAGCAGTGTAATATACATAATCCCAGGAAATGTCCAGCAAATCATCAGAAGTGAAAGTACATCAAGTCAGGCTTTCATCTGTCTTCAGGTTTTTGATCAGGCTATAGTTTCTTAAGAGAAGCAGTGAACGCATATTTACACTTGTATATGCTGTGCCTTATTTTATAACCTATTTAAGTTAATGTCACAATATGTAATTATGATTCAAAACTATTATTTATTTAAATAATAGTTTTAATGAATCTGTATTATACAATGACCACATGCATTAAATTAATTTTAAAGAAACTGAAACAGCATCATCTGGACAGAAAGCATTAGGATTGCAAAATGCACGTTGATACTACTAATTACACCAGAGAACAATTTTTCATAACTTACTTTCCTTTCAAAAATCTACCAATAAAAAAGAGTGCTACACTCATTGAATTCACATACCTACTTATACTCCACAGTATATGAATATATATTTGTGTGTGTATACACACATGTATTGTATGCATATGTATTGATACATACATGTATGTAGACACACACATATGCACTAACATATATTTAATTACATTCCCGTGGTTCGTGCCTTCACATGTTGCTTGTATTTTTAAATGCTAAGTTCTTGTCTGTCGGAACGACAGTTCCTCGTGCTGTTGATGAACCATGTAATACAAAGGGGTTTGTCTCTGACTAACTTCTGTGTGCTATTGTGATAGAAATGTGAAATAATGGTCCCTTGTGGGGATTTTTATAACATCAGTGAGTAAAGCATGGTGACTCCTCTAAAATTTAATAAAAAATTATGATGTCACTCAAGTTTTGAAAATGTATTTTCCTACAATATACATGTCACATTAGAGATATGTGAACTATCCCATGGGGTTAAAGTTATGCACAAGTTTTCAAAACACAACATTTTGCATGTCAGCTCCTCACAACTTTTGTAACAGGAAAATAGTTGAATATTGCATCAACACTGTGTCTTCACTATGTTTAGATAATGCTTTATAAATTCTGTGTGATACAACACTGTGAGTATGATGCAGTAGCTTAGATAAGGCAAATTATGTCAGAATATAACCTTTATCTCAGAAACACACAAGCATCAGATATTAAGCTCATTCCTTTCCACTCTTAATTTTTATACCTCTAGGATTTTATTTCCTTTTTGTCTTATTTGTATTTTTTAAACACAAACTAAAGACACAATGAAGACGAAAGACATTCATCGTATATTTTAACTAGATTACCTCTTAAATATTCACTACCATGATGTGTTCCAGTTTGAAAATCTAAAACTGTTCTAATTGTTTCACTTCCGAGGGCATCCCGTTTCAAAAGTAGTGATTCTGTTATTTAACAGATAACACATGTGTGGTTGCTGTTGATGCTATGGTTTCTCCCCCTATTTCCCAATTTAAAGAAATAAAGCAGGAATATTTAGAATGTGCTTTTTTTTTTTTTTTTTACGATTTATTTAGTGGTTTATGAAGGAGATGGATTGGAGTTCAAATTTTCTACCAGAGCACTATCAGTCCGTGAAGGTAAAAGGGCTTGAATGGAGGAAGTTTACTTCCACCATGCAATGGACTGGTCTGTGTTCTCTCTTGACTTAAAATACGGTGTCCACAAGATTTATGGATACAGAGTGAAAACATTCCACCTTCTTGTTACAGAACGAACTCCCATCGCAGAACAGACCCAAAGAAATCTATTCCAGGCAAAAGAGGAAGAAATGGTCAAAAGGTGAGAGAGGGGAAATGGGAAACAAGCTTTTCTGTGAGTGAGGGAAGAAATGACTGATAACACAACTCTGTGAAATTATCATGCAGGTGCTTTGCTTTGTAGTAAATAACCAAATTCTAAATTTAGAAACTCTTAGTTCTGTCTGATGGTATCTCACATACACGTAAATAAATGCTCTGTGCTGAACTCTGGGTTCTAATTCACAACCTAGTGTTTTCTGGCCATGTCATCTGAACTAGCAAAGCCTCAGGTAGAAGGACAGTTTTATATTCTGGTCAAGCAGAAGAGTATTGATTGTCTTCTTGGAAGGCTCAACAGTTTGCACGTAAGCACCCAATAAAAGATTGCTGAAAAAAAATCTCAGTTTATTAGCTAGCCAAAGGAGTACAACGGTCCTTGAAATGAAAGATAAACGAGAGTGCCACTACAGTGCTTGCCTTTTGATAGCTAATCTGCTATGGTACCTTCTCTCCATGTATTCAAAAAGGAATTTCAGTAATATTTAGAATGCATACATTGTCTTTCCAAAACAAAGGGAAATGTCTTCAGGCAGGAACAGATAAAACTAGGAAAGCTAGGCTTAACTTACACTGACTTTAGAGTACTGAGCCTGGGATCAAGCATATTGTTTTGACATGGCTTTGAACATTCACACTACTGCTTGTAGGCTTAGGGCACCCAGTGTTTCGCAGGCAGTCTGCACGTCCTGTTTCTTCAGCATACGATGCATTCTAGCATATAAGCATATGCCACAGGAACAGATATGAGACACTGGGAATGCTAAGTCAGGCACAGTATATATAGATTTTCTATATTCTAGGTAAATTCATGCTTGGATCCAAGGCATATAATGGTGCAAACATTTTTCCTCTTCAGAATTCACCAAGAATTGTTTCCAACTGAATTTGAGCATGGATTTATGAATATGAGGCAAATTTGGACTTTCCTATAACTAGGTTGATTATTGAATTGCAGTTCAGGTATACTCAAAATGATTGCACACCTGTCTCAGAAAGGTTCTAATTTCTATCTTCATTCAGTGAATGTTAATATAGTATTATTATTTTTATTACGTTGTGGGATTGGGACTACATCAGATAGCATACGGCTGTGTCTTTGCAAAAGATAAAAAGACAGAGGTGACAACTTTCTGAGCACACTATTAAGTTGCAACAGGAATCAAAACAGTCTAAAAACGATGCCTCTGGAGATGTTCAGCTTCTTACAACAAGGGTATTTTAAATAGACTTGGTCTTATTCTCATCGCACTGAAACCAAGGAGAGTTTTAACATGAATTTCAATAGTAAAAAAGCCACATCATATTTAAATGCTTTTGGAAAGCCAATTTTATATTTGCATGCTGAAGATTCTTTTCTTGTCTTCTGTCGAAAGGGACAGAATAGGTGAGATTTTAGGGAATATTTATGAAAGTAACTTCCTAAAAACATGTCAAGGATTGTCAGGAATTAATGGCTAGCTTGAGAAAAGGTGACCAAGAATTTGAAGTCATATTTCATTTATACAATTTTACTCTAGTGCTTTGTATTTTATACCTGTGACATGCTTTGATGGTTTTTATGATGATTATTTTTATGATGAAGATTTAATAAAAATAATAAATAAATTAGGCACCAGTTCATTATGAATTAATCTCTAGGACCCCTACCCCCCCACCCCGCCCCAATGAATTGAAATTGAAATGTGTCACTCCTGTAACTTGAGATACCCAGGAACAGATAAGAACTTTAAACTCCTGCCTTCTTCTATTTGTGCATATTTTACATTTCAAGTAGGCTTGCTTAAAAGACATTAGAAGATATATACGCTTATATGCATAGAGATAAAGTGAAATACTTGTTCATACCTTCAAAGTAACCAGCATTTATAGGCTGTGTCTTCCTTGGTGGTTTCACATGGAGATGTTTATTTTCATTGTTTTTGAACAACGCCAGGCGCACAGCTGGGTCTAGACGACAAGAACAAGTTAAAATCAAAGGTCAGACCTGGCTCATTCATTCCTTCAAGCAGTTTTTCACCTTTTAGCCACTTAATAAATGAAAATACCTTTAAAAGTAGGTTTTATATTCACAAAGAATTACACTTTCTAAAATAAAGCAGCATAAATACATGTGTAACTGAGAACCAAAGTCACTATTTTGCAGGATTTTAACACTGTTGACCTTTTAGCTAGCTCATCCACAGATTAAAAATAAATTCTAAAGCATATACTTGCAGAAAATATTAAAAGGATGGTTTTAAAGTTCAAAATGAAAGCAGAAATATTAACAGAATATATGCCAAGCACAGTTTCCAAAAGCTTTGGTTCAGAATTAGTCAGCAGTCTAAATCAAGTCATTTACACCTAAAAAATGTTAACAGGAGGCAGTTTACAATTTGAGGCTAAACTTGCAGATAATAAGCTAACCTTCTTCCACGTCCCATCCTTATTGAAATAAAAACCACTCCAAAAGTCTATAGACTCGTCTATATGGCACAGTATGAAATCTTGATTAGTTTCATAACTTTTATTTTGAAAACTTTGCAAAGAAGCAAAGATGAGCACAGAATTGTCTGTAAATCTAGATAATACATGTTCCTAGACTGGAAAATAATATAAAGTTTAATTAACAAAAGCTAAACTAATGCAAAACCACACAAGTCAGGAAAGGTGATTTTCATGTGTTATACCTTATGTGAAGGAAGAATTGTTTGCTTGACACAGAAGTAAAGTAGAGTTTAAGGGAAACAGTGGGTTAGAAAGAATGTGAAAATTCTATGCACAGTGCAGAATAAACCAGTCAGTTATTAAGAAAAAAAAGGGCTGAGAAGAATGTAGAAACAAAAGCAACTATACAATGACGAGTAAAAGTATATAAGATTTTGTAGGTATGACACTGAGCATGATAACTTGAGTTACAGAAAGCCAAAGGAAAAAAAAAAATCAAAGAATTATGTTTCACATGGTTAAAAGAAGATAATAGCACAAGCAGACAAATACACTCTCAGGAATATCTGAGAAACAATGAGGCACAAGAGGTTTGTCTACAAAGGTGACGACAAACTGTCAGAAAAGAGTAGAAATTAATAAAAGGAAAGAACAAAACAGCAATAGAACTTAGCAAGAAGTAGATTTGGCAAGGAAAGGATCTAAATTTTCACAAAGAATGCAAGTGTAGCAAAAATGAATATAGGAGACACTGCCAGAACAGATAGAGCAGGAAAACAGAGGAGATGGAAAGACTCAAAGAACATTCAGACAGAATAAATTTACATGACTAATTACATCTGATGCTTCATTTTGAGCTCGTTAGATGACCTTGTTGATGTTTATTGAGAGAGTTTACAAGAACATCTATGATACTGCAGCAAAGTCAGTAGCTTTTTTTGTTTGTTTCCTTATTTATGGAAATAAAAGATCGGAATGCCCTGTTAAGTCAGTGGGCAATTTCTTATGAAATTTAACAGCAATTTATAAAGTTGGTTTTGACTAGACCTCTATATAGACACTTCAGTTAGAAACCAACGGAACATAAAGGGATCCCAAGAGCTCCACTTCTACTCAGAGAATGCTCTCTTGAAACAAGCAAGATGATGCAGACATACTGTATCTTTGCCTTACAAGCCCTGAGAAGACCTCGAATGGGCTGTGGATACTTTAAGAGATTAATGCATCAAAAAAACACGTCAAAATATTATGGTATTCTTGGTCAGCCCCCACTGCAGCAGCATTTGGTTGACAGAATGTTCTTAATGGTGCTAACCTCTCACAAAGCAGCAAACTTGACTAACGAAGGAAGCGTGGAAAATATGGATGGAAGTAATTTAGGCCATACCTTCTTCCCAAGGCAGAATCAGTGATACCTTACACATTTTTTATCTCAAACTGTCTAGAAGAACCTCTCTCATCTTGTCGTATGATGATTATAGCTTCCAGATTAACCCAGAGGATGTCAGATTTAGTAATTTTAACCCACTTGTACTAATTAAAGTATAAATTCAATGAAACGACCCAAGAAGCACAATAAATAATGGAGTTTTAAAGGTAGATTATTAGAACAATTCTGATAATGGGATCGCTTTATTCACAAACTGGATTACCAGGTTTGTAGATATTTTCACTTGGCATAGATGGATAAAGTAGGCGTATTTTGGCATGCCTCCCAACTCAGAAATAAATTTGTAGCAACCTAGTTTCTTCAGGGTAGCAAATGTTTGGGGCAGTAGACCACAGTAAGATTTGTGATAAAAGTATCTTGAAATAGCAATACATTATATTTTAAAAGTTGTCTCTGAAATTTAAATTAACAGAAGTTATAAAAATATTTTAAGTAAAATATGAATTACTACTGTGTTTTCTATACTTGTAAGATACATAGCCGTACAAGTACTATACATAGATAAAAACATACAGAATAAAATTTTGTGTGATTACAAATTTTCCAACACCCAGCATACAGTGTTGATACAATACAGGGTTGATAAAAAGACTTCTAACTTCTTCTAGCTTTATGCTAGTTACAAAACTAGTGTATTTCTTCAATGGAAGACCAAAGTGACAAAATTGATTAAAACCTCTTCAGACAATATGTGATTGAGGACTTCCAAACTATTTATGATTAACTTAAAATAATTTCTGAAACACCATACTTTTTTTCTACGTGAGTCTATTGAAATTGTTTCAAAATATTTTAAAAATGTCATCTTTCCTTAATCCAGCCCTCCACCCAATTCTATGAAAACTCCAATCAGTCCAAAGTTAAACTATACCAAGGACTTTTGGGTGAAGTCTCATGAAATTATTAGTGCCAACCTAGATTTTTCAAACATTTATTTGTGCAAAAGGATACCAGCAGTAAAGAAGGTCCATGAACTGGGAAGAGATAGAAATTGTTCTTCTAAGAGATTTCTATCAGAATATTTATCTTTGAGTCTTTGCAAAATAACTTAAATAATCTACAGGGATTTAACACAGTGCCAGACTACTTGAATTTGTGCCTACCTGGATCACCTCAACCATTGCCTACAGCTCTTTTGTTATTAAAAATGAGTCCTTTTCTTTATCTAGTCCCAAATGTAGGCAATATTACATAGATTACTTTATAATACTAGTGCTTTTCAGTCTTTAAGTGAGCTAGGGAAATGAACTGCATGTATGCTTTGATGACAAGCAATCAAATGTTTTAGATTTCACACAGAGAACTGTGAAAGAGTCCAATAGTTCAAAATGATACAAGTATCTTCCTGGATTCTGGCATACTCATTTAAATGTGGCTTATTAAATGATGAACTATGCTGGCAATCTAGGAACCAGGGAGGTAATTTAATGCACATTGCTTGGCTGACTCCAAATATAGAAGATAAGTTGGACAAACACAAGAAATGTTATAGAAACAATATGGAAGGAACAGTTACTGCCTGATCTGGCACCACATTTGCTAAACAACTTCTTGATAATATGCGAAAATGAAAAAAATTAAATGTTTGTCATCTGTTTTTGTTGTGCAATATCTGTAATTAGAAAAACATAAACATATCTGTGCCAACTTTAAAGAGTTGATAAATCAAAGTAGCAAAGAGTGACAGATGCTTATCTATAAGATAATTCAATTTGTAAATTCATTTGGAAGAAATACCACATTTTGTTATAATTGAACAGCAATTAGAACTCCAACTCATCCATGGTTGGAGTTCCCAGATGATACTGCTACATGGAATATGCAAAACAAAAGTAGCTTTCTTTCAGCTACTAAGAAAATATAGACTAGTGGTCATTTATGTAATGTGCAACAAGGAATAATAATATCCACCAGATTTTTATTCCAACTGTTGTTAATTCAACAAATCAATGTTGTATAGTCAAATAATCTGTTTTGGGGTTGTGGGTTTTGAGGTTTGGGTGTAGTGGTTTTTGGTTTTTTTTTTAATTAGTATTGCATTGCTGTCTTAAATTCTAAACTAGAACTAAAAAATATTTGCTGAAATATCTTTATCATTGTGCTCTGGTTCTAGGAGTCAAGGCCCACTCCAGCTACTTTTTACCTTTTTTTTTTCTTCCTACTTATGTGGCAGTAAGAGTTACCATCTCATGCTGTGAGTCACTGACAAAAGAGCATTCCTTTGGAGAGGAAATGGTTAAACAAGAAGTAATACAGCAGTGTAGGAGAGACAAGCTGAAGGACAAGGCTTCCAGCCATCTTAAAAGAAAAAGAAGTTAGCCTTCAGAGGCTAATATAAAATGCACAGAATCAAGGAAATTCAAAGTTCAGCAAGAAATTCTGTACTGCAGTGCCAAGACATCTTTAGGAAGCTAGGATTGTTATGAGTCATAGACACTTAATTTTTAAGCACAGTGAGGTGCAACAATGTCTGCCGTATTTAGATTTTTAATTAGAATTTCTATAGAATTTTATGCACCCATGATAAACAGAAATATTTCTGACATTATGCCAGTTTTATTTGGCTGCAAAATTTCTGGTTTCTTGCCCACAGTTTTTGTATTATCTTACTGTAGAGTAAAAATAGTTGAAGCAGACACAGCCTACATTTGGTATCGTTAAAATACAGGCCACAACTTTATTTAACTACATAAACAAGCATACATAACTGTAGTGGATTAGGGCATAAAAGGCCTTAAGGCCATTAGTTGGTGGGACTGGTCTACTGCAATATAAGCATTGCCTGAATCACTCCTTATTATAAGGTTCTGCTACTTTAAGCTCTTCCTTGTAATACAAACCACAGGATTCAGTGCACTTGCTAGTATTTTCCATATTTTTTTCACTACTGAGAAGGTATGTGGCCAGATATATGAGGTAAGATACTTCTCAGTTACTTCCACATAGCTACAGTTTAACTCTGTACTTCAGCCAGTCACTTTAGGTTTTGTGTCCAGGCAATGGAGAACTCTAAGTGCTTTTACAGTGAGATTCAAGTAGCCTGCTTTTGAATTATGTTTTAGGAGGAAATTAATAGGATTTAAGGTGGCTGTTTCTTTCCATGAAGGAATGCGGATGACTAGCTTAGATGTGGACTTCTATAATTAACCAAATAAATCCCATCACTGTTGCACTAGGAGAAGACAAAGGCTTTAGATGGAAAATGAAAAGGAATAAATTCCCACACCTAAGGATGCTAAGAATTGAAGCTGTTCGTGACTGTCCAAGTTTCAGTCCAGCAGATGTCTTGACTATACTAAAGAGCAACTGTAAAACTCTCTGAATGGAGGCTGATTTAACACTTTGTTTTTGTGAACCTCAGGCCTAAGGCAAAGGATTTTGATAGCATATGGAAGCAGACAGCATACTCTGATGGGCCATTTGTTCCTACAAAATCTGTCAGTACCTTAGCATTACCTGCAACTAATAAGATCATTACCACAGAAGAGCTCAATAGCACATAAAAGAAGTTTGGGATGATGTTGAAATCTTAGCATAAAAGATATCAGTTTATTTGTTAATAGCTTATAATTTATTTGTATCTAGAACCTGTAGATGTTGTTGGTTTGCTTCTTCACAGAACTTAAAGTTTTGCTTTTAAGTGAGATGTGTAGTAGTAAATGGATATAACATGGAAAATTGATTTTTACACCTTATAATTCACACTTTTAAGTGGATGCTGGCTACTTATTTTCTAGTGGGTAGGAATCTGTATCACTACCAAAATTATTTTATTGTAGTTAGCATACCTTAAACTATTTTAAATCAGAAAGCTAAGAAGGAAACTGTTGCAATTATAACACTGAGAACCTGGAAATTCAAAAGAACAGAAATAATAATACTAAAAATAAATCCTACAAGATTTCATATGCAGCTTCAGTAAATACAAGATGGATGAAACTCATTTCAGAGGAGATGAAGCTAACAGGATGCTAATTTCTGTGGAAACATTAAAAGACAATGTTGACAGCTACTTACTCAGATTAATTTCAATCTGCTTTTAAATATTAGAAGGAATAAAGTCTCTTATGGAATTCCTGCTTCAGTAGGGTTAAACTCACAGCAATGGCCTAAGATTGTGAACTCTCTCTCTCTAGTTACGCTGGAATTGCTGTAAGTATTCTAGCATGAGCTGCACCACACAGAGATCCAGGAAAGATACTGGCAGCCTAATGGATCTGGTTACAGTTTCCTGATCTGGAGCTGACTAGCCTCAGGATAAGGTATATCTACTCTAATTTCAACGCTGTAAAGTCCCTCTGTTCAACCAGACTCTTGACAAGACCCTGACTTGCTCTAACCACTTCAGAGGAGGCAGCTGATGTAAAACATAATTATATACGTGGAGATTCTTCTCACATGGGGAATATTCTATCAGGAACATTTTTTAGTGCAACAGCTGAGTTTTAGCATGAGTTTAAGATGAAAATACTTGGTTTAATTTATAATTATTTGGTTCTTCCTGACCAAGGAAGGACTGACTTTGTCAGTGTGCTGTATGAGAAAGAATAGTTGGCTTGATAATCTTTGTACTGAAAAGGGATTGAGTATGTAGTATTTTTAGTAATATTTCTTGGTTCTGGAAGTTACACTTTCTGCTTAACTGAAAAGAAGCATGTGATTTTAATGACTGTCAGAGAAACCTATACAGTAAAATTATGTACACAGGTTATTTTTGTGCTTGTTTTAATAGAAAGACAAAACATTCCTACATGAGGTAGCATCAAGAAGAGAAAATCTGAAGCTATAAAAACATCGTGCAAAAGTTTTGTTAATTTTTTCAACATGAGTAATATACTTTGAGAATATTCCATGTGATATATTAAAAAGCTCAACACACATATACCATATTGAATAATCTGAACAAAGTGACTATAAACATAGTAAAAAAACCCCACATTAGAACTACAACAAAAATAGGATAGCAAATCTGATATGCTCAATCAGATATTTATGACTGGATTAATTACTACTCACATAAACCAGAAAACATTTGGAGAAAAGACGATATAACCTAATAAGCTCTATTCTTTAAAAAACAAGACGCCACCAAATGGAACATACGTAAAAACTCAGTTGCACATGTGATATTTACTTTTTTTTTTTTGGTAACACAGTAGGGCATCATGGGAAGTCATCAAAATTTAAATAGAATTACTTTAACCAATTATACTCTTTTTTTTTTTTTACTAGAGATCTTTTTTGTCATATGTAGTTTTAGGCATGATATTTAAAGTAGAAAAAATTATACAGAGGAAATCTTTTCTTAACTTTATCTGTAGGCTGATTTTTTTCCATTCCAAGAGCAAAATGTGTTTCAATATTTTCACCACTTAATACAGAAGAGATTTGCAAAGTTATACAAATTAACTGTAGCTTGCGATACAATTAAAAAAAGTTCAATGCAAATAAAGGTACACTTTCCAAAGACCATTTAGAGTAAAGGTCCTACTGTCAACCAGGCTCATACACATTTGAATGCTTCTTATACTAGCAGTATTTTATTAATATTTTTATTAACATATTCCATTAACATTTGTATTAGCATACTGTACTAACAGTTGACAATTCTAAGAAAGGTTCATTGACATAAGAAATATCTGAGAAGAACCAGAAAACAATTACAGCTGCATAAGCATTATCTACTTCCACAGTGAATATTTAATACAAAAAATATGATTTCATTTCATATATATTAAAATGTCATTTTCATAAATACTTCCTGCATAAGTCAATAATTTTAACTCGATATTCCCCAAAGAGGAAAAATACAAGGACACAAGATGCAGAAATATAAATTCCACATGTAGAAAAAGAGATACATGAACAAAAAGAAACAAAATTTCTGTTTAACATAGCTGTCAAATATTCAACTTCAAAATCCAGTAGCATGCTTTTTAAAATCTGAGTAATTTACCACTGGAACAAATTGATTTCTTTCCAGAGATTTAAACTGAGTTGGTTTTACTGAATCACACTCCACCTTTATCCAAATTAATGTTTAATGTTGTGCAAACAAACATTTTAGAAGAGAGACACTATTTTGAGACTTAAGAATGGAAACATTACATCAATGTAACCATTTTTTAACTGTTCACTTACCTAAATTTTTATTACTGTATTTTTTGGGCTTCATTTTATGGGCTCTCTTCAGCATAAGCTGTGCAGTAGAAATATCCTTAAAACCCCTAGGGAAGGAGAATAACTTACTAAACATTTCACATATATTATGTTACACCAGCTGCATATCATTGTATAAAGAACTTTTCAAAAAGAATACAAGTGTATAGTACTTCTTGTGCATGGTATGAAACTTTCTGAATAGCACAGATAGCTGCAATGCTTAACATTACATTATTGCAACTTATTAAGCTGGTCCCCCAGACACTTGTAAAAGTAATTACAATAATTTTTCCTTTGGTAGAAAACAGAGATTCTTCAAAGGTGAAACTTAAAAAAAGCAAGCAACAACAGTCAACTATCCTGTACTTATTCCTGGCAGTCACTATGTAAGCAAAATAGCTTAACATACCATTCTTCTGAAATTTTCTCTTCTTTTTCAGACATGAATGAAAATTTCTTTTTTTCCTTCCAGTCAGAGAGCTGTGACATCGTTCCCTTCCCGGACCTGAAAACAAAGTATAAGAGTGGTGCTGAAAGGTAGGTAAATAAGGAAGGATCTCGGGTGACTGTTTTGCAGCCTTTGTCATCCTGTAAGTTGTTTGTGCTTTTAAAGGCACTTTTGAAGCTTGGAAATAATACAGAAAATCTATTTTAATACTCCAGGAAGGCTTTATCTTGGAGAGTAATAAAAATCTGCCATCAATTTGAAATGTTTACATTTCAATTACTTGAAGCATATTTCAGTCCTTTCTCTCCAAAAGAATGCAGCTGTGTAAGAAATCCCTTTTAATCTTTATCTAGTCTTATAAATCTCTATTTCAACATCTATGCTGTGATATATATGAAAAAATACAAGTTTTATGATTTATAGTCAAACCTAGATAAATAAAAATACACATATATATATTCTTAATTCTGGTAGTCAATGAAGAATAACAACTGAATTTAATATATTTGGTTTTAACAAGTAAATACATTTCAATTCCAGTAATATCATATTAACCAAAAGTAGCAAAAGCATCAGAAAACAGCTTCAAGTTCTCTTCCTTTTGATTTTTGTCGAATCCAAATGAACTAAATACAATGAAAAAAATATATTAACTTACCTGCTATGACAGTGGATATTTTCTGCTGAGTATGAATGTGGTCTGTTAACACACTGCCAAACTTCTTGTGGTGACAATGGCAAATTATTTGAATGTTCATTGGAATTTGAAGGCCTAGAATAATTCTACGTAAGAGAAAGAAGAAGAATGCAGTTGATGATTCCTGCAAGTTTGAGTTTAAAATGTGCAGGTAAACCTGCACCAGAGTTTGTAGAGGCTATTACTATAACAGAAAGTGTTCTTAATGGTGATATGCCCATTACAGACCTTACCTTCAACTAACTGAATAGGGCAAAAAGGTGACTTTAATTATACTTAATGTCCCCAAATAAAATCAAAGAATTCTAGATATAATGAATTATACATTTATAAGACTCCTTTCTTGTAATCGTAGGAAATAAAACATTAGTAATACTATGCTTGTAACAAGAAGAGAAAACCCTACCAAAACAAAAAGCTAAAACTTCAAAGTTTATCAAATAACTAGCAGACATTACAGTTCAATGACCTTTAGCTGTTCTGAAAACATTCAGCTGTTGTCATATAATGCAGATCTTAGTATTTTTAAAGTAGTGTGTCAAGTAGCAATTTTTAATCCATTGCCAAATGTACAGATGAAGCACATCATCTTTTTTTCTGCTACTGTGAAGTAAAGTGTTGAAATAAATCCAAAATAAAGAAGAAATTAAGCAAATGAAAGAAAATCTAAAAGAAAAATTGCATCTGGAGATGAGGAGGAAGTCTGAGACTTCTAAAAGTAATTGTATTTTTCAAGTCAATAGATTGTCATATTAATCACCCCAGAATAGCATATCCTTAAGGAATGAATAAAGACTGAAGAGTAAGAAGTTTCTGTGACATGTTACCTTTGGCCAGTGCAGCTGGTTTGAGAGCAGGAGTGTTTTTGAAGGGAAACGGGTGGAATCTAGAGTTAGCCATTCCTTCTCTAATGCAGCCTGCATGAATGAGTAAAGTCAAACAGTGCACTGATAAAATCAGTTTAGTTTTGATAACTTTTGCAAAGTCTCTTTTAAATTGTCTTACATACTGTTTCAAGTGTTTTCAAGTCGTATATCAGAACTGCCACCTGCAGAGCAATCGCACTTAAAACACCTTTGGAGATGCTGTGTTGTACTGTTTTATTTTAAACAGATCAGATTAACAGTATTTGTGGGTTGTGGGTTTTTGGGGGTTTTGGTTTTGGTTTGTTTTTTAAATAAGATGCATCCCCTCCTTCTCAAATTCTTGTAATTTTATCCCAACATTGTTAGTAAACCCAAGTTATTAAAAAAGACTGCTAAACTCTGAAAAAATATAGACCTAAGGTACTTAAAGGCCTAAAGAACATGAACAGCTTTGTTTGCTGTTTTTGACTAATTGAGTATTTTATATCCAGATGTAGGTGCCTGATTCTGTCAGACTTGCTTTTGTTGAGCTGAACTGAATTGGTGAATAGTTTTCATTGAAATCTGAGGTTAAAAAAGTGAATGCTATATGTACTTATTCCTTCAATTAATCATTTTTATTTTTGATGCAATGGAATAATTTGCAAACTAAAATAATAGTTTGGAAGGAAGAGGGGTGACAGTATTAGGTGGTAACTGGTGTCTCTAGCACTTCAAGGCAGAATTCAGTTTTCTTTCATAAAACCAAAATTTAGATTTGGTTTCAAACTCAACCTGTATACGACTTATTTTTTTCTTACACATCCTTGAGTTTTTTGACCACATGTTCTTTCAATATATTCTGATAAGTGAGAGGAGTAAATTACTCCCACACAGTAAGTAAATACCTTTGAAGAATTTGGCTTCACTTACACAGAGCTCAGTCATTCAGGCTGTTCTTACTTTAGCAGCAAATAGCCTGGAGTTCATTCTTTTGAAAATGTCTAATTTATAAAACCAGACTACCTTCCTCTCATTCACAGAATATTTCAGATTGCACTGATTTCTGACCCTGAGAAATTATCCTAACGTTGGATACCTTACTGTGTAGTTTGCATAAACAGGACTTTGCCTTCAGTTGGTGAACAAGAAGGTCTTCCAAGGCCTTTGAAATTCTGAGAGACAAAAGGATCATATTCCAGCTATTTTGAAAAGGTTACTTCAGGTACCGGTTGCATAACTTGGTGACTCTAAGATCACTCTTTTTATTTGTAAGGTAACTGTGAACCAGTGTTATTTTTCCATTCTGATCTAGCTTTTTAAAATACATTTTCAATAAATTTTAGTTTATTTTCATGTCTTAAAAGGGATGCATTCTTACATCTTTTATTCCTTGTTTCTAGAATTCCCTGTTCTTTGATTACAGTATGTTTTGGTTTTCATTCTTTTATTTAATACATCCAAATAAATTCTATGCCCTCATTATTAACAGATAATGTCTATTTACGACTCTCCCCCTTCTTACCATTTCAATTCATAATAAATACACATTATCCTTTTTATCAAACCTCCTCTCTCAGGTGGTTGTATATATTAAGAAATCTATGTAAATAAACTGTGGAGGCATGCAACAAATAAAATGTATCACGTTCTTTAACTGTTACATTTACCTACAACCCACTAACCTATCTCTCCTCAGTGATTACTCTTACGCTGATAACCACCGAGTGGTTGATACAAACAATTTTCATTAAAAAAAAAAAGTCATAGTTAAAATCTATCCAGTAGACTGTAGTAAATCAAATCAAATTCCAAAGGCGATCATTTAAATACATGAAATTGGTACAATTCAGACATAGAAAACTGACAAGTTCGTATCTCAGCAGACACAAAGCTATGACATATTCAAGTTTTGCAGTTGCCTTGGGTCTATGGGCAGAATGGTCAAAGTGAGTAACTGAAAATCTGACCAAAAACTGTCAGTGAAATGAGGTATTATTCCTCTTTGTACTACTTGAATTTACTCTTCAATTGCACTACTCAAAACATATTTCTAGCCTTTCAGATGAGAGTTTTTCACTTATTTTCTAAGCGTGGGTGTGTAATCCAGTCACAGGTAAACTCAATGTCTGCATTGACATGACTTCAGCTTTGCTAGTATATAAAGGTATATGAAAATGGCAAATTCCTGAAGTATTTTTTTTCCTCCTCTATTTGCAAAAGAATCAATACAGCTGGGAGAGAGCTAGGTTTCCACTTCTTGTACAATTTAAAAGTCAATCAACTTAATTGGCGTGGACAATGATGTGTCCATTAATTACCTGGGTACTTAAATGTCTTACATTAGCAGTGAATATGATCCAAGCTCTACTGTCAGATTTCAAGGCAAGCTTGCATCTTAGCTATTTGAATTTTTACCTCTCTGATGAAATTGTTTGCGACAGAAATCAATAAAATCAAGAAACATAAAAACTAACACTCCAAAGCTGTAGTCAATTTTTTGGGAACAAGAATCACTTAAGCAGTACACTGATTGAATCCTTTTGCTTCATAGTTGTACCATAACCCAATTAAAGTTTTTTGTTCTTAATATTTATACTGAAACTTTTCTCACAAATATTTTCTTAGCCCAGTGTTTGCCATTTATTAATTTAATATTCTCCAGTGTTTTTATTTTTCATAGCCTATAAAATGTCTTTCAGCATTCTAAGTGTTGAAAAGAAACATCAATGAAAATATAAAAGCATGATTCAAAGGTATAAATATGCAAGACAAAAAAAAAAAAACCAACCTGATTTATGGTTAAGCACATCGGCACTCCTATGTGTATCATACTACAAAAATATACCGCGCTGTTGTTTGCTTTGGCCAACAAAAACCCCAACACATTATTGATTTTCAAATATATGCTCTTCCACTATGTTTATCCCTAGAGATTTTGACAGCACTAAGTTCAAGAAACTTCTGTCCGTTATCTTTCCCACAAACACAGTCCTAAATAATAACTACTGCAAAGTTTATGACAGATTTACCAATACCTAAGGCTAAAAAAAAGATCCATTTCTACTGACATTGTTCACTAAGAAAAAAACCCAACAATCTGAGATGAATTACAATGCAAATAAAATGATAATGTTTGATTGTATGGTCTACATAAACAGTTATAAGAATACTATATCTATGTTTAATTCTGAAGTCAAATTAAGGAATTGATTTCATAAATACTGAGCTATATAACACAGCTTTACACATATATGTAAATCACATACAGTTGCCTTAACCCATATTAATTAATATCTTTTACACTTCTGGATCCTTCATAATTTATTTCCAGTGTTAGTTTCAAATCAAAGACTGTATTGACTACCTTAAAAAAGCTTCAATTTTCACAAGTGCACAAAACAAACATAGACCTTTCTAATTTTTTATTAAAACTTCACAGAAATAAATTCATTTTAGCTTACTGTTTGAAATAATTTTTAATACTTGGTAAACGTTTCAAGGGTTTCTGTCGTTTGCAGGGTTTTTTTGCTAGATTTTATATTAGTTTTCATTTAGCTCCTCCTCAGGACACAAATAAGATACTTCCAAAACTAGAAAGAATACAGACTGTGAAATTCAATATCGAACACAAGACAATTATCCCTGATAGCGTTCTTCAACAAGAAGTGAATATATTTGGTTTTGGGGTTTTCTTTCTGAATTTTAAAACTTCCATAGTATTAGCTATTTCCATTTATCCATTAGGATCAAGAACTTTTTACCCTGATTCACCATCCATTTTTTACCCTTTGAGAATGTAATCCTACAGTTTTTTTTCTCCTCTTTGATTTTGTAGCTTATCAATGAACTCTGGAGGCTTAGGGATTTCTTTTCCAAGCATATTATATATATATAACATTTTTTATTTTGTTATTCCTTCATTTTTCAAATATTTATTCTGTCCCTTCCTTTGCAAAATGTAATGACTATTTACCAGCAAACATTAAACTTCTGTGGTCTCAGAAAGAGAATTCAATCCTACAACCACCAAAATCAGTGAGAATGGTTCTACTAACTATGGGGACTGAATGAGCTATTGAAAAGGAGAATTTTAGTGCAAACTTTATTTATACTATCTAATTCTAGACATCCTTTATATGCTCTGGATTACATTCTGAAGCTACATAATCTTTTATAATGGCTATACATATAATTTGGGCTGTTCTGAGTCATATTTAAACCATGAACAAAAAACAGCTTACAGGACACAGTGTCAAACCTATACTCAGCCTTGAAGCACTTCTACAAGTAACTGCCCAAACTGTGAATAATGCTATCACATACTGCCTTTCTTTTCTCTTAGATCAAGGAGGATCACAAGAGTATAATAAAAAAAAAAAAAATCCCTTAAACTGTACTACGGTTAGAAGCAGAGGATGCAAGAAGGCACTAACAATACATGCTGAAAAGAAAGTATTTGATGTGTAACAACTCTGTTCTGGGTCAGACCAAATATCTATCTGCATCAGTACTCTGCTTCCAGAAGAGTTCAGCAGCAAACACTTATGGAAAGAATGACAGAAGCTGGACATGTTGAGGACAATCCTTCCCTTGGTATATTCTTTCAGACTTTGGAAACTGGTGGTTTAAGGACTTTCTGCTAACATCTAGGAAAAGAATTCTCAACTTAAAACAGTAATCTAACTTCTTATGACAAATAAAACCATGCAATCAGTGTGTTTGCAAGTTTGTCTCTATCTCAATCCAGAAAGAATGCAAATCATTTACAATACTCAGAGCAGGTAACTGTTGAAGTTGTGTAGATTAACTCCAAAAGGCCAACATGTTGTCTGCCATGGGCACTGAAGCTACCTCAGGTTTCCAAGCATGGTGGACCTCCGAATTACAAGATGAATCACCATCTGACAAAACCGTGAAACTATTTTTGAAAATTAGGGAGAACTAACTCTTTATATCTCTTTCCTTTCTTCTGTCATTTCCTCATTGACTCATTCACTGTTTGTAGGACAGCAATGGTTTAGCCAGAAAAAATGTTTTATTCATATTTATGTAGTGCTTTTATTTATACGGTAACTTGAGATAAAAATAGGACAAGTACCCAACAGAATATAAACAAGCAGCAGAAAATTAATATCCAAAACTCTCTCTGAACTCAGAGTCCTGACTGGCTCCTGAATATTACAACAGAATAGGAGGAATGGGAGGGGGAAAAAAAGTGTCTTTTATTAAAAAAAGTATTTCTACATTAAAATTTCACAGAAATAGTATGTGGAATTCTTTACTTTTAAAAAAAGATTTTCCCTCCAGTTCATCTGCCTGGTTTTGTCTAACTTGTTTTTCTGGACTTTTGCTCCTCTCAGTGAGGCAGGCTATTAGTGTCATTCTCAGTCTGAACGGCCCTTTTTCAACTAGATTTTACAAAGTCTCTGCCCTCTCTACATTCAAATTCATTTTTAATAAGAATAATATGTAACAAGAGTAAATAAATAAATAAATCAGAATGAACCTTTCCACTAGTTTTCTCTATAGAATACAAATTTAAATAAGGTTCTTGGGAGTAGTGATGTCCTCGATTTCTGCTTTCCTAGCTTTTGGTGAGTATATTTGAATAGTGCAGTTAAAGTCTAGTTCACTCCAAGAAAATAAAACAAAAAGTTAAAACAAAAAGACAAGTGAGAGACAGTACTTTAACCCAAGGCAGAACATTCAACAGCATTCTACGACTATTTCATAGAATCATACAATTGTTTTGGTTGGAAAAGACCTTTAAGACCAACAAGTCCAACTGATAACCTACCACTGCCAAGTCCACCATTAAACCACGTCCCTAAGTACCACATCTACACGTTTTTTAAATACCTCCAGGGATGGTGACTCAACCACTTCCCTGGGCAGCCTCTTCCAATGCTCAACAACCCTTTCCATGAAGAATTTTTTCCTAATATCCAATCTACACCTCCCTTGATGCAACTTGAGGCCATTTCCTCTTGTCCTATCACTTGTTACTTGGGAGAAGAGACTGACACCCACCTTGGTACAACGTCCTTTCAGGTAGTTGTACAGAGCAATATGGTCTCCCCTCAGCCTCCTTTTCTCCAGGCTAAACAACCCCAGTTCCCTCAGCTGCTCCTCATAAGGCCTGTTCTCTAGACCCTTCACCAGCTTTGTTGCCCTTCTTTGGACACACTCCAGTACCTCGATGTCCTTCTTGTAGTGAGGGGCCCAAAACCGAACACAGTGCTTGAGGTGCAGCCTCACCAGTGCCAAGTACAGGGGGATGATCACTTCCCTACACCTGCTGGCCACACTGTTTCTGATACAAGCCAGGATGCTGTTGGCCTTCTTGGCCACCTGGGCACACTGCTGGCTCATATTTAGCCAGCTGTCAACCAATGCCCCCAGGCCCTTTTCCGCCAGGCAGCTTTCCAGCCATTCTTCCCCAAGCCTGTACCTTTGCATGGGGTTGTTGTGACCCAAGTGCAGGACCTGGCACTGAGCCTTGTTGAATCTCATACAAGTGGCCTTGGCCCATCGATCCAGCCTGTCCAGAGCCCTCTGCAGAGCCTTCCTGCCCTCAAGCAGATCAGCACTCCCACCCAACTTGGTGTTGTCTGCAAACTTGCTGCGGGTGCATTCAATCCTCTTATTCAGATCATTGACAAAGATATTAAAGAGAACTGACCCCAGCACTGAGCCCTGGGGAACACCACTTGTGACCAACCACCAACTGGATTTAACTCCATTCACAACTCTTTGGGCCCGGCCATCTAGCCATTTTTTTACCCAGTGAAACGTCTGCCCATCCAAGCTGTGAGCAGCCAGTTTCTCCAGGAGAATACTGTGGGAAATGGTGTCAAAGGCTTTACAAAAGTTCAGGTAAACAACATCCACAGCATTTCCCTCATCCACTAAGCGGGTCACCTTGTCATAGAAGGAGATCAGGTTAGTCAAGCAGGACCTGCCTTTCATAAACCTATGCTGACTGGGCCTGATCACAAGGTTATCCTGTACATGCCGTGTGATGGCACTCAAGATGATCTGCTCCATAACTTTCCCTGGCACTGAGGTCAGACTGACAGGCCTGTAGTTCCCCATATCCTCCTTCTGGTCCTTCGTGTGGATGGGTGTCATATTAGCTAACCTCCAGTCAACTGGGACCTCCCTGGTTAGCCAGGACTGCTGATAAACGATGGAAAGTGGCTTGGTGAGCACTTCCACCAGCTATTTGATTATTTCAAATAAGCTGACAAAATTTCTTTCTGATTAATACATGCCACATGAAGAACTACTTTTCCTAGTGTTAATACATCCTGTAGGTTAAATAATTGCTCAGACTGGGAGGGGGAGTGGTCAGGCAGAAGGATCACAAGCTGAAGGTTAACCCTGTGGATGCTCACAACAGAAATGGGCATACCACAGCCAGCCATACTGTACTGTCTTTCATCTGGCAGAAAGCTGTAACTTTCTCTCTTGGTTCCTGGCAAACATATTTCACTCTGTGGGATATTTCTTTCAAATATCATGCTACTCCAGGACAACATCCTTCATTTCTTTTTAAACTAAACTTCATTTCTGCCAAGGCCAAAGTATTCTTTGCTAGAAATTTCTTCTCCAAAAGCATAAGTAAGTTTTGATAAACTTCTCAAAAAATCACAGATTTTTAGAGCTCTTATAGCTGATACAGAAAGACCAGATCACTTTCCTATGCTCAGTTATATATTGTTGATAGACTGTGATTGAAAACTTCCTTTGAAATTAAAGATCTGAATATTTTTGTGTATTTAGCCTTTTCTTTCATCCAGTCTTTTTAGGAATCAGATTACTCTGTGGGCTAGCTTTTCTGAGAAACTCAAGTTCATGCATAAAGTTTAGTTCAATGTTAGGAAGTTGAATATCAATTCAGATCCAAACTTTCTAAAAAACTTCCAAAGCTAAGATAGTACCAAATATGAACATCCTTAAATTAACCAACTATTAATTGCATTATTATTCCATTTCCAATACCACAAAAAAAAAATCAGTCTAAGTTCTGCCATTTTAAAACTATACGTAAATATGTTGATTTGAACAATTTTATAAAAACTGTATACAGACTTTTTAATTAGACAGTTTAGTGACTATACATTTTATGGAAAACAGATCTGTAAACTGCAAGCAGTCAGAAAAATAGTCTTTTTCTCTGGGTTTGTCTTTCATGCTTTTTCACATATTTTATGTGGTGAAGATACATAGGTTAGCACCCTAATAAAGGTTATTTTAACCTTTGGCAATGCTTCTTTTTCAACCCTGTCTTTACATAAGACAAGAGAATTAGGAAAGAAAGCTGGGCACGACTGCATTCTTACAACTGCTAAAAGCAAACAATGTTTCAAGCCAAAAATGTAGTGACTATCATAGGGATTCCAGAGAAATATTGCAATGATTAATTGATCCAAAGAGATTTTATAGACTTACAAAAGCTGGTTAATTATTAGAGTACATTCTTGTAGGAAAATTAGAAGACAAGCATAGTTGTGTAGTTGTCCATTTATAAGAAGGATATATTCACAATTACTGGAAAAATCACAACATTCTGTTAAGAAACACATTCAGGAAAATTTTATTGGGGAATGTCTTCTCCAAATATCATTTTTCTGAGGTGTTTAATAAGCTCAGAAAACTAACTGTTCTCTCAAATTCTAATACATATATATATAAATTTATTTAGTATATGTACCTACATGATTTCTCTAAATACATATGAGTAAAATTATGGAAACAATTTATTTTGTAATATACAAAAGTAAACGAATGATGAAAATCTCAGGGACCCTAAAAGTTTTCATTCACCAAAAAAGGTTGAATGTATACATACATAATTAACTCTCCAAAAGTCTGAATCTTATTGTAGTTCATGTCAATTGTTCATGACCTATGTGACCCAAACTTTTCTAGAAACGCATTTTTGTCTTAAGCCTGACAGTGTTCAAAGGAAGCTCTAGGTCCCACATATTTCTGCGAATACAGGAATAAAAAAATACAGATGGGTAAATGGTAACTTCAGCTTCAGAGGTTAGACATGCTTCAAGTAAGCAGCAGCAATGTATGCTTCAAAAAAATCTTTTGAGATGTATACCCCCACCCACTTCAATAAACATCAGGCTCCTGACACCTTCAGGCCACCCCTCAAAATGGCTCTAAGACCCCAGATGCAGTCTTTCCCCATTAAAATGACAAGAATCTTCAGGTCTTCCCCTCTCAACTCTGCCACACAACACAAACTTTAGCTGGTATGTACCTATAAACCTTTTTTCAAGTTGTTCTACCCCTGTGAAAACAAACACACACAGCTTTCAAGGGACAATTAATTATAAAACCCAACAAACAAAACAGCCAAGGGACCCCTCATCCTCACCCCTTAAATACTGTACATTCAAAAAACATACAATTTCAAAGGAAGATAACCCAAAATGTTCTATCAAGTTTGGGCAATAAATACTAAAAACACAACAGAAAACAAAGCTGTACTTCAGCTTGCAGTTTTGTCAAAGGAAGGGAAGTCAGCACAGGGTAATAAAAAATAGACTAGTCACAAGTTCATAGTCATCTAACCTTTAATATGTTTCAAAGTTCATGTTACATGAGAAATTTGATTCAATCTGAAGACAACTTTTCCTTTTTGTTTAAAAGTCCCTATTTCAGAAATAAGAACAAAAAAGTATTTGGAAGATAAAGAGAAAAGAAGGACTAAGTTTTAAGCATATATTTTTTGAAACTGATGATAACAAATCTCTAATTACACTAAAAATGCTTAATTCTAAAGAAGATATGTCTTAATCACCTCCGAGTTTCACTTACACTGTCCTTATACGTCCCTAGCACTAGCTCTTCTATTTGAAGTAAATGACGCAGAAATGAATCTGCAAGTTGAAATTTGTTGATGCATAAACGTAGTCTCAACACCTTAAATCTTTTGGGACCTGCACTGCTACTCTCTGGGAAATTCAAGAGCTTCAGGAGCTGATTTTTGGGATGTTTTTCTGTTGTAAACTCAGATTTGTGAAATGATCAATAGCTACTGCTATTTCCATATCAAAATATTCTTTTAAGTATTTTCCACATAAACAAAATTATTAGACTGAGTATCAGGAGATGGTTTTAACAGTATTTAGCATTTAGGATTCCTTAGCCCACTCCATTCAAAGACAAACTAGACATAAAGTTAAACAGTTTTTAGCTAAATTAAGATTGTGTTGGAGGGTATGGTTGTTTTTTTTCCCTTCTCTGTTTCCGCTATTAGAAACTCAAGAACTGCACAGCAAAGAAAGTCCATTAGGACCCTAGATCCTTTTCCGTGGTACTGCTTCCCAGTCAGCCAGCCCCTAGCCAACAGTGTTGCATGGGGTGACATGGACTTTGTACTCGCTCTTGTTGAACACCATGAGGGTCTAGTCAGCCTGTTTATTTAACCTGTTCAGGCTGCTTTAAAGAACACCCTGGTCCTCCAGCATACCAACCACTGCCCCCAACTTGGTATCATCTGCACACCTGCTGAGATTGCACTCTGTTCCATCATACAGGTTGTTAATTAAAATATTACCTATTTTGGTCCCCCAACCATGCACGATGGGCTCTATTAATTACTGTCTCCAAGTTGGATTTTGCACCACAGAACACAACTATTTGAGCCTAACAGTCCAATCAATTTGCCACTCACTTTATGGTCTAATTGTCTAGCCCATACCTCAAAAAATTTTGAGAATAAGACTGTGGGAGACTGTCAACAGCCTTGCTAAAATAAAGGTGTGCAATATGTACTGCCCTCCCCTTATTCATAGTGCCAGTCACCTTGTGATAGAAAACAATGAAGTTCATCAGCCCTCGGTAAACTCAGGCTGGCTGTTCCCAATCACCTTCTTTCATGGGTTTACAAATGGCTTCTGAGAGGATTTGCTCTGCAACCTTCCCAGGAACTGAGATAATATTGATTGGCCTCTAGTTCCCTGGATCTTTCTTCTCACCTTTCTTGAAGATGGGTGTGATGTCAGCCCTTTTCCAGCCACCAGTAACCTCCCCCTGTTGTCAAGACCTTTCAAAGATGACAGAGAGTGACCTCAAAATGACATCAGGCAGCTTGTTCGACCCTCTTGGATGCATCCCATCTGTTCCCTCGGACTTGTATATGTTCAGGTGAGTTAAGCTGTGCTGTGGTTGGATAACATCTGCTATGTTCTAAACTAAAAGGACTTCACGCTTCAGGCAATGAGATATGTATGAATTTAAGTGTGGAGGAAAAAGGAAGCTGACATCTCACTTTCCTCTTTGGTTCCTCCAAAAGTACTGCTATTTAACTCAATTACAATATTAGCTGCATCAATGGCCTCTTCTCACAGAGCACAGACAAGTCAGTCAGGAGTTCCTAAAATTGGTAAATAGGCATTACTAAAAAATCTTTTTCAACATAAATCAATGTATGTGGACATGCTAAATATCAGATATTTAACTAGATCCTTTAAACACAATCTATATCTACACTAAAATGTAAGTTTTAACATTACACAAAAATTAAAGAACTTGGGGAAGTTATATTCAATGATTTGGGACCCCTAGCTCAGCTTTCAAGAGACTCTGGATACAAATATACTCACTGAGAAGAACTGATGGCTCTGTTATTATTTCCATTTACAATGATGTGTTTGGCTTAAAACAATTTTCCTTTGAGGCTACAATAATGAGTCTAAAATGCCACAGAACTAAGACTTTTTTCACTTTTATACATTTTCCATTGCTTGGCCTGTTTATTGAATTCTGATGCTTGACTTTGTCTTTAGAGAAATAAGACTAGGAAGTATAATTAATGACATCACTATACTTTGATATGTCATACAAGCTAAATATAATTTAGAAAAATACTATACCATTTGGCTAAATACGGGTTCCAAATTATATCTTTAGTGTCATGCACCATTAGTGGGATTTCCTTTGGAAAGTAATTTTTTGAATCTGGCTATTTAATCAAGAATTACATAGAGACAAGCCATGAAGATAGCTGTGGTTTAAAAATTAAAAGCATTTCAGGTGGCATTAAGAACTGAGATCTCACGGTGGAAGGCCAGAAAGCAATCAGAGCACGTTCTGCATGAGCTGTGAAGTTGGAGTGTTAGCTACAGCCACAACTCCTAATAGCTGTGTTTGTGTTTATTTTATCAGATACTGACTGCAACAACCTACTTCCAAGGCCAGCATATCAGATAACTAGAAAACAAGATTTCAGCATTTTAGATAAGCGTCATTGCTGAAAGAGTTAGAAAAGAGGCTTTATGTATCTGATGATGCCACAGACTGAGAATGGCATGTGATTCATTAACATAGCAGCTGAAGAAGCAGGATCTTATCAAGACATTGTTGATACACACACATTGAAAAGATTGATCTTCTGATATGTTGCTTAGGAGAGAGTTTTTCCTCTCTTTTTTAAAAGAAGAGGAGGGTTCTAATGAAATTTTCATCGTACAGTTTTTTGCTTTTATACAACATTGTAACTTTATAAGAACTTTGATGAAAATAGGATTGCTTTTTTTTTTTTTTTGTGTTATGCAGTACAGAAAGGCTGGATTCTGATCTGACATTTATAAGCAATTACAAGAGCTAGACATGCATGAGAGTGTCAAGATATAAGAAATGTTATGGGGACCTTCTAATCCATAGGCTACACTTATTTCCTGGCACTAGCCAGAAAACAGCAATCACTGTCACAAGCCCACAACCACAAGCTCACAGCCTGAGACAAACCACATCATGAAGAATTATCTGAAAAGAAAACAAAACACATTGTATGTGTCTAGTTTGGACATGTGATAAGAATACTAAAGATGGGAGATGTAAAGAAGCCATTGTTCTAATTGCTATTTACTTTTCAGGAGTTAGCACATATAAGGTACTTTTTATTCTACACTCCCCTCAAACAACAAAGAAGAAAAAGAAGAAAAAGAAAACTGCTACCTAGCTGGCATGGAAGGCAAGAAAAAAGTAGGAACGGCTATGTGTCTGAGCGTGGATATGTTAAACAATGTGAAGGAAACCCCTGATCAATAATTTCAAAAGCTGTCAAAGACTGGGATTTTAAAATTCTACATAATCAAGCTCCGAAGCAGAACACCCCCCTGTCTCAGGGCAACAGATTTATTCCCTTTGATGAAGGAAGTACTGATGGATTTCTTTTTAGCCTGGTTACAACTTAAAGTTACTTTCTTTTTGAAAAAGCATGACTAGATAGATCTGATTTAAACTAAATTCAAAAAATGAAGTTTTGAACAATACAGTACTTACTTTCTGTGCCATGTACCCATCAATATTGGTACTTATCTTGATGAGAACACGACATATGTCCATATGCTGACTCAGTGTAGGGAAAAAGAATTTATTCAATAGCCACTGTTCTGACTAAAGAATTGTCTTAAAACTGACTATATTCACTTGGTTCAGCTTTCTGACACACTGGCAAGTTCAGCCATTTTGCATTTGGCTCACATCATATTCTCATCAACCAAACAACAATGCTGATGGTTACATGGTACAGAAAGTAAGAGCTGTGTCAAGCAAATGTGTTGTCAGATTTTGTCCACCAGACGTAAAGTGAGCTCTGCCTTGTAGATCATTTGCTATAAGGATGGACTGCTGATGAAAGGTTGCCTTAAGATCAGCCTTCTGGAGCATATAGGCTGGAATTCTCCAAAGTCCACATGAAAGACATGAAAATATCACTAAATACCAGGCTCATACTTTCTGAGACATCTGTCGGCCAGATCTTTCATCTCTTCTGGGACAGCCTGTTTGACATTGCACAATACAACAGACACAAAACACTACTGCCATCAATTGCCTCTGAATGTCTTTGGCAACGTATGGGAGCTGATATGAGTACAAGAAGGTATCGGTAATTGTTCAGGTGAAATGATTACTATTCATGCTGTTGTGAGCAAGATAAAAGCCGTTCCTCCAGCTCAATCACAGGTAATCCATTTTTCACATGATATGGTGCCAAACTTGTACTAAAAATATATCACTGCTCAATGTGCATAAATGAAGTAAACAAAAGATCTTTGGCAGAGACTAGAATTTTCCCCATGCTGTTTCGCCGCCTCACCCTCCACAGAGCACTGGGTACACCAAGTTTATAATTAAAATATTAAATAGTAATTTAATGGAGACGGGTACCTAATGACTTACCGCATTGTGATATTTGCAAATGATTTAAACAGGTACTTGCACACTAGTGTTTTTGTAGAATGCTAGATAACACTGAATAAAATCATTATGAAATCTACATAATACTGGTATAAAAAAACCCCAAACAATGACTGCACCACAAAATAGTGGACTACTCCAAAAACTTTTGGACAAGATTTAGCATGTTTGTATTGGCTTGCAATAAGGAAAAGTTTTTCTGCCCTTCTCTCTGATTTCTCTCACCCTATCCAAGAGAGAAATCTGCAGTACAAAATGGTGTCCAGATATTTTTCTCTTCCTTCACACCCTAGCATATGGGATCTCTTAGCTCAGCAATATGTACTCCTCCCTACACACTTGTTTGAGGCCCAGCAGATAGCCACTGATATCATGTGTCATTATTTGGCTCTGCTTCAGCACTTTGCTATAAAACACTGAGGCCAGAAAGGAGGGAATGGGAAGTATAGACTGTTCCAAGCTTCTGCTGCTTGTTTCTGCAGAACTAGAAAGTCCATGTGATTTGGTATCACTCAACTGCAGAGAATGAAACAGCCGAAGACACATGGAACCAAGCAATTTAGTACTGAGGATGACTAGTCTGGGCTAGGCAGAGCAGAGTGTAGGCCCATTATAGTTACGCCACACATTTCTCACAATCAAACTCTTCAGCACAGACAAGGTATATGCGTGAAAAAAAGAAAAAAAAGAAAAAAGGAAAAAAAAGAGAAAAAGGAAAAGATATGACAAATATTGCAGGGTATAATCCTAGTTACAGCCATCAATTTGAACATTGACATGCTCACTGAACAAAGTATATCCTTCATGGGTGTACAGATTGTAAATTTATCACATACGCTGCTTTGTGGAAAACAAATGTTCTTATATTTTTCATCACGAGAAGCTAAGGGCGTGAGTAACTTGACATCAGTCCCTAGTTCAGCCTTTGAGCCTGCTGTGCAAATTAAAACGTCAGCTCATGGTTCTCCTGTCATGATATGGACCTAAACACTTTCTCTGAGAATTGTTCCCTAAATCCATGTTTTATTTCTTTCCTAATAAACTCAATAACAATTTGAAAAAAAGAGGAAGAAATGTGTGGCAACACCAGAGGGTGATACAGTGCAAGCTTCTCTGAAATGAGCTGGTGCTTTTTCCTGCCTTCTCTACTCCTTCCTTTTCTCCCTGCCTTCAGGAGCACCTGCCCAAATGCGATTGCCTTGCTGACAAACAGATGGAACAAAACTGCCCGTGTAGTTTTCAGTTTAGCGATTTAAAAAAAAAAAAAAAATCACAGGATTATTTGGGCCGAACAGAGTGAAACAAGAATGGCTCAATTGAATTACAGTATATAAGACTCTGGCCTTCTGGCTGAATAATTCAAAACAGGATATTTTCCTTCTTTACTATATGAACAGATACTTCCTTCCTGTGTGAAAAAATAAATCCTTCAACTTTCTGCTTTTTATTATTTTAGAAAGAAGCCAGGGATCAGAGAACATCAACTAATGAGACTGTTCTTTTTTGTATATATATTTCAAATTAAAATGAAAAAAATCCTAAAATTTAAGCCAGATCTCTATGTTTACACACACACATTTCCTGTCTACCAAATGATTCCTGGGACTCCTGCCTCAAACATTTTGCATGCTCTTACAATAAGACAGTAATTCTGAAAATGTATCTTAAAACAGCTGCTGAAAGGCAGAAGAAAAAACTAAAATTACTCCAAGTTGTCAAGTCATTGGTAATAATTTCATACAAAGCCCAACTATGTTATAAGGGGATGGGGGTGGCAAAAGAAGGCTGATACTCAGATGATCAAAGACCGATCACCTGCAAACAGTACTACTCCAACCAACAACATATTTGGTTTCATAACTCTGTATGAGCCATACAAACATGTCATCATAAATAGGATCTAATCCTGCCAGTAGCAGGGCTATCACATCAATCTCCTTTGCAAAATTACAGTGGAATATTGACAAATGACTCTTGCAAAGATGTAGCAGCTGAATAAGCATATTCAGAGACAAGGGTTAATGGAAAAAAACTTCAGTCATATCCTCTTAGGTCTCAAATGGCCACATTGTTATCAGCAGTTTTCTTTGCTTTACCTGAAACCATTAAAAAAAAAAAAGCCAACGAATGCGAACAATTAGAGAAAGCAGTGCTCCAGACGAATATATAGGTACACCATCAACAGCTGCATTACTATGCATACTGAGTCTAGAACTTCCCATGTAGACTGTGTCTCTTGAGGCTATAAAAGATAAAATTAAAGACTCTTTTCCTTGCTTACTGAATAACAATATTGATCCTGTAGACATTTTTATTTTTTACTTAATTATCAATAAATTCAGGTTTGAATGCAATGTTATTCCTCAAATTCCTTTGGAGCCTGCTTTTATTTTTTAGAATGGAAACTTAAGAGCCAATTTCAATCCTTTGAAACTGAAAAGACATTATTAACTACATAACTTGTAAAAATTACTAGTAATAACTTCTGGATTTTGTATATCACAGACGACCTAAGTGTGGTTTGTTTCTGATTTAACTATACTTCTCTTCATAATTTACTACTGTATTCAGACTTGTGATCTTTTTAGCACTTTACCTATAAGACAAAAGAAGAGCTAATAAGCCTGCTTCACCGCTGGTTTTGGGAGTGTGTTCTTTTTACTGGAATACCGCAACACCGAATCTATATTTTCTATAATTTCAGCTATATTATTGTTCTCATTCTATCATGAAAATGAACAAAACATACACTCAAATATTGTTGACATTACAATCTGTTACTAAAATATTAAAAGGCTCAACAATTTAGAACAAAAGTAGCTGTTTCCTTATTCTCATTTGATTGTCCTTTAACTGTAGAAATATATGGCTTTCTACGGTGGGTGTGACATTAATAGCACAGTAACTACCAGAACATCTCAAAGAGCAGGAAGCAATTAATTCACGACAAATACATTTAAATGAGCTATATATATATTAAATGCCTCTTTATTTCTGGACATCCAACTTGCTAATTCTAGCCCTGTAATCCTTTCAATTTCTTTTATTTCCAGCACCTACACGATTGCTTAATAAGAATAACATTTATTTTTACATGAAGCTTTTATGCTAATGACTGTGCTTACTTCAGAAAATGTGAAATCATCCACATTTATTTCTTCATAGTCATCCTCCACTTCATCACTTTTAACGGCTGCAAGAGCACTGGCCAGTTTCTTTCGCAAAAGAAAACCCTTCCAAAATGCCTAAACAAAAAATTTAAAGCATGTTATACAAAGCCATAGATCAAACCCAAATCCAGATTCTCTATGTTATCCCATTAGGAAGATAAAACATCTTGGGCCTTGGTTTAATAGCTGAATGATCTGTTTTTTGAACTTTATGTGACATTTAAAACTACAAGACAAATTAAATGCCAGCATATGTCTAAAGCTTAGAGTACTCAAGAGGCTCTCCACAAGTAAGCAGAAAGGAATCCTGAAACTCCCTCAACTACAAACCTGGGTCAACTAATTAATTATTTGACAATTCCTTCAGGGACTATTATAAACTGAAAGGAAAGGCTACATAAGAAAAAGCTGAGTGTCAACTTTCAAATTACTCAGAATAAAAATACACTTGTACTAAATGTCTTATAGTTTACAAGTAGCAATTCTGGAGACATCTCATGCAATTGACCTAGGTCAGTTACTCTTTCTTAACTGTCTAAGATCTTTATTTTTAAAAAAATATTACCAGTAGGCACAATCATATCTAAGAAAAAAGAAGCAGATTAGAAATTAAGTGCTAGAAAAAGAGGAAGGGTGTGAGGAATACATGCCAAGATATAGAATCAGATCCAGGAAAACACTTCAGAGATCACAATTACATAGATGGAATTAAGAAAACTAAATTCAGGACAGCAATTTTCTCCAAAGTCAGCATTTGACATGATTAGAATTCAAGATGCTCTAAGCATTTAAAACACCATCCAAAAAATTTTCACTGTCCTGAAAGATGTAGTGTTGTCCACAATTAATGGCTTTGCAATGAAGGCACTAAAATAGGAAAGGTAAATCTCATATTCTGGCTTAACATTTATCTTATTAATTTTTAGGAAATTATTGTCTAACTGCATAAATTATTGAAAATGTCACCGGTTTTACACACACAATTCTTGATTATTATAAAAATTCTACAAACTGCTTTCTTATAATTTTCCTACAGATCTTCATAACCATTCAGATAAAATACCTGATATTATTGAGTGATCAAATGACAAATGGATTTCCTTCAGCAAATACAATTAGTTTTTACAAATGCAAAGGAGAAAAGCAATCCTAATGGTACATGCAGAAGGATAAACTGTAAGGCAGCTGTTAACACAGATCTATGAAAGCACCAGGTCAGTGCTCAGTAATTATCAAAATGAAAAATTATGATGTTAGTAGTTTTTAAGAAACAAGATGAAAACTATCTTACTGAAAACAAGATGAAAATTCGTAATATATGTACCCATGGCATTGAGTAACTTCTTTAAAAAAGGTTATGATAGAATAGAGGTAAAGGTTCAGAGAGGGACAAAAAGATAAAAAGTACAGAGTAATATGAAAAAATGGACTAAACTTTTATTTACAAAAGAGTAAATATAAGGATGGATATAAGAGAGATCTAAAAATCCATAAAATGCACAGAAGATAAATTATTTCATACTATATTTTATTTTCATACTAATTTGGGAAATTATCAGGTCTGAAACAAATGAAAGGAAGCACATTTTAATCACTATATAAATTTGTGAAACTCATCACTTTAATATATAGTAGAGGTCAAATATATAAGTTCAAAAATGGATTAAATAAGATTATGGAGATCGACTGTTAATATACTAGCTACACACTAAACTCCAGAAGCAAATTTTAGCTCAACTTTCCAGACAACTGACAGCTGTAATATGCTTCCGTACTTGTCCTGTTTCTTAGTATGCACATTTACTAAACATTTTGCTACTGCTCATTTATTGAATAGATACTAGTGAATTACTTAGATTTTTCAGTCTGAAAACGGAACTTAGGCTCCTACATCGCTTTGGCACTGCTGACATTTTTAATAAAGATTTACAATATCAAATGTTTTTAAGTTAACTTGAAATCTGAAATCAATACTCAGTCCATTTACTTAAAAATGTAAAAACCCTCATGAATTCTGGCAACTTGGCAGGTAAGTACTATATCTGGTTAGCAAGCTAAACAGAGCCAAGGCACGGACTTAAATTCTTGCACATAGTAATCGATTCTGTTTAACTGTTAGCTCAATTATCTACCATAGGACAGCCTAGGCCATGGTCCGTTCCAATGGCAGTACGGATGAGGCAATCCTGGTTTTGGGAGATGGGGAGAGAAGGAAAGGGATGCATAGGTAGGATAGAAGAGATGGGAAGAGTAGTTAGTTGTATAGATATCAAACATGATGTACCAGTTACACAGCATCTGTCAGTTTAATAGCGTAGACATACCCCAGTAAGAACATGGGCACAATAAGTCTTAAATGTAATGTTAGAATGAAATCAAGCACAACTAATTCAGGGAAATACTTGGTGAAAAGAGGGAAAATATTTTTATGCTTCTGTAAAACTTTTTGTAAAGAAGGCTCTCTTTTAGAAACATCAAGCTTATGCTGATTAAATAAAATAAAAAAGTTTAATTATGAAACTATTAATAAAATCATAAACAAAAATAGAAGATGACAAGTACACAAAACTAGTTAAGATTTTTTTCTTATTAAATTTGCAAAATAACTAAAGGGAATACCATAAACCAACCTGGATTAGTGTGGCAGCTTCATGCTTCTGTCTCAAAGCTTCTATAAACTCACAATTCTCTGTTTTGGTGCAGTCAGCTTTCCTCCTGGCACGGTGCTGCCGCCAAAGGGACTGTATCACTGATGCTGCCATATGTAGCCTCATAGAGAAATAAATACCTTTATGAATGACGTAGCCTCACCAGTACAACTAGATTATCACAGCTGCCAAACTATAACCATAAAACATAGCACTATGCATGGAGACAAATGGAAGGCTCTACTATTAAACTGTTAAGAAATTACAATCCAAATGTGACATATACGTTCAGAAACACTGGAGGATATTCACATCACATAACTTTGGAAATCCAATTATCTAAGAGGACTAATCTCCACTGGGCTCTGTTCCCTGTATATTCACTGGAGAGGATGAGTCTCCTCAAAGGAAGGCTTTGGAGCAGAAGTGGTTTAACAATGACTGAATAAACTATTGGAGGGATCCACTTATCTCCACTGTCCATATAAAAAAAAAAAAAAAAAACCCAAACGAAAAACAACCAAACTCAAGAGAGCTAAATGCTGAAAACTGCATGAGACAAATATCTCCAATAGAGCAGACAGGAAAAACTGAGAAAGTGCAATTTCATCTTTTGCCTACTTTCACCCTTCAATACTACTGACCACTGGTTAAATGTGTGCATTTTCTAATTTGCTCATTGTTTAACAAGCACTGATTACAGACTACTTGATTTGTTCAGTGATTGAGCTTACTAAATATATGTTCAATTAATTTATACTGATGGAGAAAAAGTTTAATGGCAGCTCTGCATTATGACTTTACTATCCTGGAATTCGTTTCTCCACAAAATTCTCATTTCGATTGGACAGTGGGTTTAAGAAAAGACATCTAAATTTCCCCCAATGTTTACATATTTTCTTTCCTTGTGCAGTGCATCTATTTAAATAGAGTACTTTCCAGCAAAAAAGCACACTTCAGAGGTTAAGCCAGAATTTTTTTAAAAATGTGTTTATTAAGGTTATCAATGCCAAAATTTGGTTTATTTATAAGCTTTGCATCTATAAAAAGCAGTAGCTGAGTTAAAAAACAAATAAAACCCCCTCTAATGGTTTGTATTCTGTGTTGAAGAGAACTGTCCAACATCAGACTTAAAGAATGCATTTAAAATATTAACTAAAAACTCTAAATGAAATATTTCAAAAAGATTTTTCTGAAGCATTCATCTTCCATAATAGACTACTGTACTCTTACTTTTAACTTCCTGAGAGGCAATGATGAACACTACGGTCTTCCCGACTAATAAATTTTATGACAAATTATTAGTGTCTTAAGTACCTATTAAGCACTACTGCCCATTTACTGTAAGTCTAAACAGCATGAAGAAGCACACCATCCATGCTTGCTCTTCATAGTGCTCTCAAGACATGTATTTTTGAAACTGAATTCTTACGAAGTTGTAACTGAATTTTTGACCCTTTAGGGCAAAAATTTCAGCTTCTGTTTTCCCTGTCTGTACATCCAGAACCATACAAACCAGCAGCAAATGCATTCCAAAGAGGTAATAAACCAGTCTGTTTCATGCGGGAGAATATTTAGGGGCACAGAAGAAGTTGAACTGGCCCCTCACCCTGCCTCTACTTTTAAGAAGCAGGTTGAGGCATGTTGGAGGAGTACCAAGGGCAGGGCAGGCTCTTCAGTCATCACAACAGCAGGAGACTGGCCTAAGGTCAAGGGAGTACGATGGTAGATTTGAGCAACTTTCCCCTCTTGTCTTCTAAGCGGTGCTGACTGTAAACTCTGCACAGATGAATCCTGAATGTCTAATGAATAGTATAGCAAAAAAAGCCTTACACTGGTTTGTAGTTTAAATTGCCCCAAGATTCCTGCTAACCATGCAGCATTTTCATTCCTAACATTGTATGTGTCATTGAATTGGTATCATAAATTCATTGCAAAAAAAGAAGGAAAAGGTAGGAGACAAGAGAAAGTTTTCCAATTCTCTTACTATGAAGTATTTTTAAATTATTTTAAATACATATGTATCTAGATTCTAATATATCATCTGACAGAATACCACAAAGGATTGTTGTTAATACGGAAGTCCAGTGTGCATCACATCACCATAAATAACTCTTTATTGTCTAATAAGCTTAAAAGTTTTCTTACTACAAGTTCTGTGCCTCTGTTTTAAACAAGAAATGCTCCCTCCTACTGCCTATCCATATAATTTATTTGAAAGCAATCTGACATCTGTCTTACCTTTCTGTATCATTCCCAAAATGCTGAAGATCTCTTCCCATATTACTTGCTACTATCACTGACTGCTGCAACGTGAGTTGGGCTGATGTGTTATTGTTGCCTTTGCTCTCCCCACTGTAATTAATACAAGATTCAGTGCTCTTCTGCTTCACTCTCTGATCTTTATTTTCCTTTTGGTGCACAGGTATGGAGGAGTTAATGAATGTGGCCTGAACATGGCCAGTAGTAATCCATCTTGTGGAAGGATCCAACAAGACCTGTTCATTTTCTGTCCCACCCATGATAAAGAGGTTATTTTCCTGTAGGCAGCCAGTAGATGTTTGCTTTAAATGATTTTGCAGTGCTTCTGGTCCATCTCTGTCGGTAATGTTCAGTTCACCATACTCATGTGCATATCGATGTTTAATACTAAGTTTCATCAACTGATTAAAATACCAGCATTGTCCGTGTGCAGAATCAATAGAAGATGCAATTCTGAAAAAAAGACAAAAATGCTTTTACATGTGTTTCAGACTGTACGAATGCTTCCTAAAAATATATATTCCCTCTATTATTCTCTAAACTACCCTGTATTTTCAAGGACTCTTACATGTTTCCATATTCATATGGATACATATCCAAATAGTAATTACTCTGATTGAAAACCAATTTCAGTATTTATAAATCTTAATTGCATTTTTCTTTTTGTGGCAGCATTTAAAATATACTCATATATATGATATCGCTTTTTTTACTCTAACATTTTTTTGTAAAAGGTTTCAGACTGTTTAAAATAGGCACTAGGGCATGCGTTTCACTATTAATTTTCTGTGTGGTTAGAGGTATATGAAGCCGAAAATTTTAGAGGATTTGAGGCAATTTTGTTATAAATCCTGTAATAGCCTTAATAATCCAATTTTATCTGGAAGTTAAGAAAGCTAATATATAAATAACAGTAATTTTAAAATTTAGGTTAGAACTACAGCAACAAACCCCAAACTTAGATTCAAACCAAAAAACCACAATGCCTAGAGACAATTTATGAAAACAGAAACTTTTTTAAGTATAGATATTTTTATGAGTATAAGCGAAGGTGCTAGATTGAAGCAACATTAACCTATGAAGTCTGGCTCTCATTAGTTCTTTGTGTTACACAATCTAAATTATGAGGATGAGTAAGAGCAAATATAATCTAATGATTCAGAAGGCTGTCTGTATTTGGACAGTGTTGGTCCATTGTATTAGGTAGCAGGTACTTTCTGAATCACAAAAACATTTTCCTTTGATAGCATAGATAGATGCAGAGATCTGGAATCTGGAGCTATTTCCAGAGGAGCATAAAGTCAATTCTAGGTCAGCCATCCAAGAAAAAATAGAAATAAAATAAATTCTCTAGGGAGTCTGGAAAAACCAGGTCCTAAGATTATAGTTTGAATAACAAAATTTTCCTTCCTGTTTATCATTCTTGAAAGGTGAAGCTTTTATAAGGTTTTATTGTGAAAAGATTCTTTACCTATATATTTCCCCTAGAGAAGTTCAAGAACTTTTTAGATTTTTAAGAACATACAGAATCAGATCTTACAAGAGTAAAAAGGATTTCAACTCTTCCTCTGCTAGCACAACTTCAGTGCTATTAGACAAAATATGAATGGCTAAATTGGAAGCCAAACCCACGCAGCCTAATTCATACAGCCTAATTACACATCTCACCGTGCATTAGTTGTACATTTGATTGCCCATTACGCAACATTACTCCTACTCCTGTTAATTCCACAAGTATGACAACAATTCCTAAAACTATTTAAACCAATGCATATATTTGCTTAAGGATCTAACAAATTCTAGCTGTCTCCTAATACAGTAGGAATTGTAATTTCTTAACCATTAGATGATTAAAACATTACTTAAATACTTTAGTTAAATACTTTAAATTAGTTAAAGTATTTAAGAAGATAAATTTGGTACAAGACCATTACCATAGTTCTACAAAACATACTATGGTGAGAAGACAGAAAAAGAAAAAAAAGGAAAATACCCTAAAATTCATTCCTACCTTTTATTTCCTCTGGTTTGTTTTAGTGTTGTTGTTTGTTTGTTTATTCGAAGATTAAAATATTGTGGAAAAAACACAGAATGTTTTATATATTGGACAAAATAAAATTATATATGAAAAGTATATCTTGAGTATACTTGTTCATTCTCAAAAAACAGAAACAAAGAAAAATGGAACACTGTAACTGTGAACAGAGTAGGATACTTGTGCTCTCCTTTGACAGATGCAGGGGCATCTCGAGCAGCTGTTTCACCTTTCCAGCGGCTATGAATGTGGCAAGCAGAAACAGTTCTGCGCAACAGTGGTTACAAAATAGAGTCTTGTCACTGTGGGCATGCAGCCTATCTCCCAGCTTACACGTTCCCCAGAAATCCACAACTATACTCTGATTTTGTAGGATTTTTTGGCTGCCCTCTGTGTATCAGTGGCTTTTCTTTCAGGCAGTCAGATCAGCCTACATTTCAAGAAACTACAAAAGAAACTGTAGTGACATCTCAGAGAATTACAAGCAGTGAAGTGGGTTGGTAACTGTATTTGGGGTTTTCCTGCAAAGGTGAAGCTCCAAAGCACAGACAACAAATATTAAGATGGAGCCTGAGTGCTAGGTGGCAGTCAGCTTACCGGTTTCCTTAGGTGAACAGGGATTTCAGGCAACTCTGGAGAAAAAAAGAACTATTCAATAGGCTTGGGGTAGAGCTATCCTACCAATGAACTGTAGCTTTCTCAGTGTCTCAAAAGGACTGCATTCTTGATACCAGAGACGTGGTCCTGAAGACCACTTATTCAAACCACAGAAAGGAAGCTGCTATAATGGAAAATATTCAGGACTGATTTACTTCTTTAATGGAAAAAAAACACATACAAGGAAAGAGAGAAGACAAAGCAAGAAATATGACAGTATTAGGATTTTTGATAGCACTATATTTCTTTTTCCATTAATATAAATTGGTTGTTTGCCTTCCAGACCTTTTTTGGCATTATAGGTCAAGGGGTCTAGTCCCACTAACTATTCTGGAATGGCTTCTTGGTTAAGATACAACCAAGGTTTTAAGCATAAATTGGCATCTAGACAAAACAAAAAATGGGATTATCCTGATGAAAGCACCAGTATCCATACTGCCTGGCTGCTTAGTATATAATGAAATGTGGACGAATATGGCAGTCTTGCTACAGAAAAGTTTTTATGGCTTCCAGCTTTGACCAGCACATTCCCTTATGTTCAATGGCCACCCACAGCTTTATTTTGATCTTAACAAGTGAAAGTAATCTACGCCGTACGTAAATTTTAGTATAGCCACAAAGGATGCACTGCTTTTGCAGTGGGAGAAAGGGATAATAAGCCAGAAGAGGAAGGGATGGGTCTTTCATAGCAATGTACAAACATGCTAGAATAGGGGGCCCTGATAGCACCTAAAGACCAAGATATTACTTTCACAAACAAATGCTAACCTACCCGTAGCTTTCTTACAAAAAGATAACCCCTCAACTTGTGCTAAGATTTTCTAGGGATTTTGAGGAAAGATAAAAGCATTAGAATGTGATTTTAATATATTTGGAAATTCAAGTTAGGCATTTATTAATGACTGCTACAACTTCAGTCATAACATCAATCCACCAAGAGTATCCATCATAGTCATCTTGGTAAATTTAGACCAAACACTGCTCAGTTTCACATGCAGTGACTGGGGAGGAAAGAGTAAAGGTGAGGAGGAGCAAACCCCCACCGACACCACCTAGGAAGTGTAAGGACCCATGCACAGGCTGACTTCACTGATGCGGAAAGGACAAGTTATTCATCCATAAGGCTTTTCAGTGGAGTTTGAATCAGCCAAAATGTTGCCACTGAGGATGTTTAAGGTGGCAGTAGAAGCTTGCTTACAGAGCTGACATGTTTTGTATAGAATTTCCAACTGCAATTGTATCTGCAATGACTGCCAGGATATTCAAAGAGCATTGTTTTTTTCAGAATGAGACAGTAAAAATTATATGGAAAAGTCAGCAGAACAAACCTCTCTGAGGCAAAAGGGACACTAGACAAACAAGCAGGTTCTAATTAGCTGTGGCAGTTTTCTCCTGGCCATTGCAGCTACATCATAAATAATATTCTACCCCTTTGTGTGCTAGTTGCTTAATGTTGTTTTCCCCTGTGCAGCTCTACTGTGATTTTCATAATTCTGATACATGGAATATTCAAATAGTACACTCCCATTTTAACTAAGCTTTTGTTTGTAATAGTGTGGTAAAATCTAATTTGTCTTCAGGGAAACTTCTACAAGCATCATTACTGATGTTCAACTGCAGGTTACAAAAGCCCCTTACAAACACATGAAAGAGATCACTGTTTACATATTCTCTCCTGCAATACCATGCATGAAATTCCTGTCGTTTTCACTGTATTATACATACAGTATTTATAAAGTTCAAGTTCCACTAGCCAGACATCTGCATATCTGATGACTGAAAGCAAATTACTGCAATAAAGGTGTCGTATTATTTTTTTTATATAATTACTCACTACAAGACATCTACAGATTATGTGACAGAAAGCATTTATTAGAATACAGAAATTTAATTTTAAAATCTGTTTCATTCTTAAGTATGGCAAGAACAGTGAAGTTTCAGGCAGAAACAGCACACACAATTTAATTGGGCGGCAATGGTGTATGAAACATGGATTAAGGAAGCAAGCAGTGATTACTTTTGGCAGCTTACATACTTGAGGTCGCACCTACAGGGGCTCGTAACTTAGTAAGATGTGAAACAGACAGAAGTTTGCTCTATTGTTGGCCTGTTCTTTAGCAACGTCACATTAATTCAGTCATACTGAATCAAGTATTGCAGCATGTACATATAATAGCTATTCTGGTAAGGCTTATATACAAACAAGTTGTTTAGTGTTCCTTTTATGAACTGCAGTTGTCAATAGTTTTCAAATCATCCATAAATTGTACTTTTAGTCAAAATAAAAGAGGGCTTTAAACACACAAGAAATTAATTTTAAGACTAAATCTGATACAAGATGCTTCAACCATGTCAAAGTTACCACGTTAAAAGATTGTAACCTTAAAAAACCCACAACCCTCCCTCTCCCTTCCCCCCCCCTCCAAACTATACATTCGGGAAAGAAGAGACATTTACATAATTTCCTCTTCCCACTATTGTTCTTCTCAAACATCTGCAAGCTTTCAAATGAATCCTGCACAGAATCATAGAAAAATTCTCAACTGGAGGAACCTCAGGAGATCTCTAGTCCAACCTCCTGCTTCAAAGGTGGGTTAGTTCTGACATCAGACCAGGTTGCTCAGAGCTTTATCCAGTCAGGTCTTGAAAACCTCCAAGAACGGAGACTGCACAACCTCTCTAGGCAACCTGTTGCAATTCACCCCTGTCCTAACAGAGAAAAGGCTTTTGCTTATGTCCAGTTGTACTGGCTCTGGCTGGGATAGAGTTAATTCTCATTACAGCCGCCCATACAGTGCCATTTTAGATTTGTGATTGAAACTGTATTGATAAAAAAACCTGTATTGATAAAACACTAATTTTTTGTCGAACAGTGCTTGGACAGAGTCAAGGCCTTCTCTGACCCACTCAGCAAGCAGGCTGGGAGTGGGCAGGAGGCTGGGAAGGGACACAGCCAAGACAGCCGACCTGAATTGACCAAAACTACATTCCATGCCATATAACATCATGCTCAGCAACAAAACTTGGGGCAGGGGGGTGGTTTTCCAAGGTAGCCATTGCTCAGAGAATGGCTGGGCAACAGTCTGCTGGTAGGAGGCAGTGAGTGATTACTTTGTATCACTTGGTTGCTTGCTCTTTCTTTCTTCCTTTCTTCCTTTCTTCCCCTCTTTCCTTCAGTTATTAAACTGTCTTTATCTCTATCCACAGGTTTTTCTTGCTTCTGGTCTTCTGATTCTCTCTCCCATCCTGCTGGTGGGGGGAGTAGTGTGCAAGCAGCTGGTGGGTGCTTAGTTACTGGCTGGGATCAACCCACTGCACCAGTCTGAACCTCTCTTGTTTCAGCTTAGGTGCTTGCTGCTCATCCTCCTGTCATGCACCACTGCAAACAGCCTGGGTCTGTCTTCTTGAGCATGTGCTTCAATGCCCTGACCATCTTAGGGGCCATGTGCCAAACTTGTTTCAGTTTATAAATGTCTTTTACATACTGGTGACCCAAAATACAAGGCACAGTATTCTAGATGCAAGCTAATAGGGGCTGAAGAGAGGGAAATAATAACTTCTCTCAACCTAGTGGCTATGTTCCTGTAGATACAGCCCAGGATGTTCTTAACTTTCTTTGGTACCAGGGCACACTGCTAGCTCACATTCAGTTTCTTATCTACCCAGATCCAAAGGTCCTTTTCAGCAGAGACATTTTTCAGCCAGCCAGTCCCAGCCTGTATTGTTGGAAGGGGTCACTCCTTCCAAGGTAAAGAACTTTGCACTTGTCCTTGTTGAATTCACAAGGCTCCTGTTGGCCTGTCTCCCCAGCTTGCCTAGGTCCTTCTGAATGGTAGCCCTGCCCTTAGGCATGTAAATAGTTTCCTCCGAATTGCTGTCATGTGCAAGCATAAGTGTGCACTCCACCTCCTGCTCCAGGTCTTTGACAAAGATGTTAGAAGTCAGCCTCCAGAAAGTAGCACAAGCCATTAACTAATAATAGTTAATGGATGGTCTGACTACCCAACAAATTTCTTACCTGTCTAGCTGTCCATTCATGCAGATCATGGTTAAATAAATAATTACATTTTGTGAATATAATTTTTCCTCCTATTTTTTAGCATCTTGCAGCAACGTATGTGAAAGTTAGGTCCTTAGATTCTGCTACAGCTCTCTCACAAGTCATATCCTAATTACAGATTGTCATTTTTTTCTGCAAAGGATACTGATGAAACAAGTCCTGAATATCAGACATAAGAAAATTTTCTCTACCACAAAGAAGGAGTACATTTTTTTGCCTCTCCTTTTTTCCTTTTAAGAAAAAGAAAGGAAAGAACACTATAAATTACCACTTGCAATGTCTAAGCTGAAGTCACTGGACAACTATCTATGTTAATAATGATAAAGGAAGTAAGTATGACAAAATCAAAGACCTGAAAACAGAGCCATCTGATCCACAACTTTAGGAGAAAAAGAGGTCAAATCTTTTGCAATCATTTACAATGTGAATAATACAGACATGGAAAATAAATGCAGGAAAAAAATAGAGCATATAGCAATAATAGTCAAACTAGGTTTGATTAAGCTAAAGATGGAAATCATGTAAATATGATTATAGCACTTTGAGGATTTAAGCTACTATTCCTGCATACCACTGTATTATGTTGTGTGTATGAATTCATTCAGCTACTACTAACTGCAGGTTTTGAACCACCTGTTTTCTCAAATTTAAACAAACAAAAGTCAAGGCCCACGTATTTTAATATCTGTCTGAAATACTCTTTGCACTGAAGTCAATGATTCTAATCTCTTTCTTAACATAATACATTTCCAGGCAAAAAGCTAAGTAAAATTCATATGACACCAAGAACTACACTAACAATACATGAAAACATATTTCTGAACACAATTTATATTCATATCAATACATACCCCAGTTCAGCAGCCTTTTTTTTCAGTAGAACATTTTCTTCAATTTGAACTTGACAAAGTTCCAGAAAAGTTCTTGATTCTGATCCTTTGATTCTTTCAGTTGCGGGTAAGGTATGACAGTTTAAGATTTCACCATCAAGAAACTGTAAACTAGGAAGGACCTTACACAAGGAAGGCCTTAGAAAAGAAAAAGTCTTAATTACTTTTACGAAGAAATCCTAATGCTAAAACTCTCATTTTATTGATATAATCACGTAACAAGACAGAACGTGATGATAGTTCTCTAAGTATTTCTATATATTTGTCCTTCATGTGTTAATATATTAACTAAAACTTTATTCTTAATAAACCACTGAACTTAGCAAGATTTCTTAACACTTTCTTGATATCAAGACCATTGCTGAAACACTGATCCCAAGGAAATCAATGACAACATTCTCAATTCACTAGAGCTAGCATTTTACCTACTTAAACAGGAAAATTTGACACACCTGTGCATAGGTACCTGTAATGCATTTGATTAGAAGGCAACACAGCAAACTAAGTCATAGGATTAAGATACAGCACTGATTTTGTTGGCATAATGAAAGGTTTAGATTTAAAAACTCCACAGAATACTAAACACTGTCAGTCCTAGTCCCTTTACCATTTGCATATACCACATAAAGCAATATGATATTCAGTATGACTGACAGGAAAAAAATCCACTTCTGAAATATTGAATTTGAGTCAGTGAAAGGGATGACAGTAGAGATGACATTTCCTTGCTATGAAAAGGACAGCTGGGGCCACTGATATAAGAAGAAATATGTATGAGAAATTTATCTACCGATTTAAAAAAATAGTATCAACAATGCTCTCTCTTTTAGGTTATTATGAAATATAATCTAGTACTGCAACCTTGTTTCACGTATTTCTTGTATCAGACCAAATTTGTTGAAAGTTTCAAGACTGCAAAATTATTTAAATCAATACATCAACACTCAATATTTTCATTAAGTTAGTTTTAAGTAACACTTAAGACCTCTTGAAAGAATACTTATTGTAGTCTGTAAGTCCCTTTACTATTAAAAAAGATAATACCATTTTCAAAAATTTAAAACTCCCTGACTATTCCCTGTGAAGGTAAAGGACTATAACTCAGCTCAGACAATATACACTAAGTTTAAAATCAGAGAAAGTTTCTATGACTGAGTTAGAATATTCCAAAATGTAGCTCAATAGAACAGAATAATCAGTTTTTTGCAAATATAAAACTTTCCTTCTCTACTGCCCATTAATGTAGGAATAACACTGTCTGAAAGCCATTTGGAATAAAACAATGGGTTTAGATAGGCAGTCCCTGAACACACTGAGAGAAATTACCAAAGCTGATACTGCATAGTGATACATCAAAAAAGTGCCATATGAAAGTTGATTGATGCTGGAGGTATTGTGTCTTAGAGCTATGGGATCTCAACACTAGTTTTTCCAGCTGGGTTTCTCCTGGTGAAGGGCTGAATCAATATTTCATTTAGTGAAAACTTCCTGGTGAATATTCTGTCACTTAAGAGGCTCTATTAATCATTACAGCATTGAAACACATTCCCCTAGGAGTGCTCAGACTGATCCCAGGGTTTAATTTTTAAAAAGCAATTTCTTACTACTTCACTTTTGTTGGTGTTATCACTGGCTGGACATGAAAGTACAAAACCGATTGGGAAATTTTACAACTAATTCCTTTGTTGGTATCAAGGGGTTATGTAAAGTTCACTGGAACATATTGCCTGAAGTTATGGTCAATGCTGTATTCAGCAAATCCATATTTTATAGTATCCCATACTTTAAATCCTTTAGACAAATGAATCTCTTGTCTAATCATAAAAGCTCCACTGGGTCAAGCAATCTAAAGTGTCAGTTCTTATAGTTAAATTGGAATTAAGAAAGCTTTTCCCCTCCAGGTTACAAGTGAAGTAACAGTTAATTCTGTAAAATAGTGGGAATTAAAACAATACAAATGGGAATTTAAAATATTGTCACAGTCACTGAATTTTATTCACAAAATTACCTGCAGGAACCATGGGAGTGCAAATAAGTCTGTTCATTAAAAAACAAATGAACCAACCAAGAACGTATTTTTACAGCTATCTTTTAAACTACTAAAACATTTCCAACTAAAAGTTTCAAATAGTTTTTTTCCACTGGAATACTAAACAAAAATCTTCTAATGGAAGATATACACGTAAGGGTGGTTTCGTTTTGTTTTTTCTCTTAATACAACACATAGTCCAAGACACACATACCCCAAAATTTGCTGCTGTTATACCCAGCAATCTAATATAGCAAATGTGAACACAATTTATCTAAACACATTCTTGTGTGACATTGCAGTGTAAAGCCTCGCCTTTAACTGACTTGAAATTATACAAAGAATAATTTTGGTCATTCTTCAAAATTATTAAGCTTAAAAAAAAAATCTTATTTTTCTAATAAAAAATCTCAGTCACCTGTTTTAATTACATCCAAAATGAAAGTCCAACTGTATTGTCTCATTTCATTTCCTCAAATATTTTATTATGTCAACACTTTCCTAGGTAAATACTTGATTTCCTTAGCTGAAAGAACTGGTAATGATTTAAATTCTTACTGATTAAATGCTTCTTTGTACATTTAATGGAATTATAGTAACAGTTCACTAAAAGACACTCTACCATTTCAACACATGTATTCTGGAACATCACCTAAAAATATAAAATTGCATTTCCAACTTATCATTCTGCTCTTGAAGGCCTGTAGACGAGAAAGTATTAATTCTAAGGAAGATGAAAGAACACTTCACATTAAATTAACAGCACTACTGTACTTTTGCTGAGTAATTCTCTCAGCTCTAAATCTTGATGGCATTGGCCCACGTACAGACTTTCAGACCACAGAATTCTCAAGAAACCAGGACACTTCTACTAAAATACAAAAAACAATAAAATAGAAAAAACCTATCCATGTACAAGTTTATTCATATGGTCTACAAATAAAATCCTATCACAACTACTCATTTCAGGGATTCTGGTGACTTCATCTTATTTCATATGTCAAGTTTCCTTTCTACGCTATTCAGTTTATATATATTCACATATAATAGTCTATAGGACCAGCTCTTTAATTTTTTTTTTTTTTGAGATTATTTCAGTATTATACATGATTGGAAGGCAAAGAACAGCCTTATTTTTACATATGTGTCTCATAAGAACTAGTAATTTTTGGTGTAAAGATAAAGAATTCTTAGAACAAGAAAAAATGTCTAAGCTTCAACTACTAAGGAAAAATCAACCATTCATTCTGACTTTTTCTTTTTTTTCCTTAAAAGATGCTATGCCAAGGACTTCTAGATACTTTTATTATAGACACCACCCTTTCTCTAGCTATGTGCAGCGTGAACTGTCACAGCAGCAAGAGTGTTAAACAGTGAATAGATGAAGTGATGGAATGGATTAAAGAAGAAGAAAAAAAAAAGACAGCAGAGAGAAGCCCTCTAAGAACCTATGTGATAGGCAGTCGGAAACTGACAGTTCTGAGAAGGGCAAGTAAGCAGTGTAAGAACATTAATAATCAGAGAAAAAAATAAAGGTTTCAAACAGTGCAGATGAAAGAGAAGGAGAAAAAGGTTGAGTGGATGGTCATATCTTTGTGCAAACATTTTAATGAAATGTAAAATAAGGTAATAAAGATCAAGCAAAACCTCAGTCAGAAATTTAAAGTTACCAAAGGTGGTAAACTTGTCAGTAAAGAGGAACCACCAGAATTCATGGTGAAAAAGAAGATATTGTGATCAATGGACAAAGAAGCAGGTACAAATAAACAGTGCAAAGAAGGCCTATATCATCTTTATAATTTCTGTATTCGCGTAAGGAAATTGTCATAAAGAAAAATACTCATTTAGGATAACAGTTAAACAGCATAGAGAGACGATTGTTGAGTTTTAGCACAAACTGCTTCCTATTAAAGTTCCAAGTGCCAGGTCAAACATCAAGATTTTTGTTTAAACAAAACTACAAACTGGAATTCTTAGAAAATAAAGATCACAATATCAATTTTTATTTGCTGTTTTCATATGATCCTCTTCCAGTTTGTGGTAGTGTTCATACTTACCTCATTTGTACTATTTAACTAACGTACGTACACCAAGTTTTTGGCTGATTTTGACTGATGAGCAAGAGGTAGATACACCTAGGTTTTGGTTGATTTTGATTTTTTTGATTTAGCAAATGAATTCATTTTCTTACCTCCAATTCCTTTCTTGGAGAAGAGGATTTCCACTGAGTGACAACTCCCTTAGTTCATGACAGCCACTTAACCATGTAAGGACACCTTTAAGGTCTGTATTGTAGTAGAAAAGAAAACTAAATATAAATTTGAATGCAGAACCATATTGTTTCTCATAAAATCTTACATGAAAGTAAAATGTACCAAAATAATGAAGCACTAGAAGCAATTCTGCTACCTACACAGTATAGTTATAATTAATATCTATAGCATCCTTGTTTGGAAAATTTTTACATGTTTTCTCTATAAATGTCTCATAAATAAACAAATGATCAAATTCAAGTAAGTTTATAATTTAATTAAGAAGTTCTAGTTTGGATAGGGTTTTATGTTTTTTTATATAACTCACCTGACAAGCAATTATTTTTGATATCCAGCTTTTCCAAAGATACAAATGAATTTAAAGGCACAAGCTCAGTTAATCTAAAAAAAAAAAAAACAAACAAACCAGAAGAGGGGTTTTTTCAGCTAAATAAACCAGCAGTTCATAAAAGGAAAGGGACCAGAATCTTTTATGATTATGACAATTTACTTATTTGCATAAGAAAATACTCATTTAGCTATCCAAGGTGCTAGAACTAATTAGTGAAATTTTAACTTGAAAACATTTCTTAGTCTTCTCCATAGCTCAGGTTTTAATATTTACTCATTAATGTCTTGTTTTATCTAGTAAATATTTCATTCCATTTCTTGCATTTAGTGCTGAGGATCTGAAGTCTTGTAAAATTTACACAACTCAACTGGCTTTTCTTCAGGCACCGTAACTATAATGAAACTAACAAGAGGCCTTGATTCTGGACAAGAAATAAAATCTGCTTCTCCTCTTGCCTCTGCCTTCATTTCTCATTGCTTGAACTTCTTGTCAGTTTGTTTCTCTTCTCCACTCAGCCCATTACTTCCTAGATCCTAAAACTAACATAATTATTGTCACAGTTGTATTTAACAGGTCAAGGCTGCACTGTCCTGTAATATATTTTTAGTGCTTCCTCTGTCTTACTACTTATGTAAGACAGTGTCAAATAGGTGCCTATTATACAGACAGTTATGGAATTGCTCTTCTTGCACGTCAGAGCTTTTCCTGTGCAATAAAGCAGCAAAGCAGTAGTAAAGCCATGATAAAACTCTTATTTTGGTATTGAAGAGTAAATGTAAGGAAACTGAGCTGACATTCACCTCTACAAAGGATTTTGGATTGTAAGATGTGTATTATCATTACCACTAAAACATTAGCATCCAGTATTATCCAAGTTTCTTTACTTACAAACTTGCATCGGTACAACTAAGAATGAATGTTGAATGGTTCGGTCAGCTGCCAGACTATTTCCAAATATTACTTTTCGGATTAAAAAGTTTATTTTGTTTTATGTTAAATATGAAAGAGGGAGGGAAAATTAAAATCAAGATGCAAAAAGTCCCATCCCAGTCTTCAATTAAAACTAGAATGTTTATGTATAAGCACATACTAAATCAACTACACCTTTTTTAAAAAAATACACGTTTAGACAACTTATTTCATCCCTGTAAGGACAAGGCCTAAGCATATTGAAAGAATGGTAACACCAATGGTAATGTCTGTAGTCACTTTATGACTGCTACTTTTCACGGAAAGCAGTATTTTCTGAGGATTACAGTGCCTTTGAAAGCTATAAATCAGAATTCTTATCGTTGGAAACATGACCATGCAAAAAAACAAAACCCACTCACTCCACAAATTTACAACTGGTCAGAGCCAAAAGTGCTTATTTGTTGCTCAAATGTGTGACTATGTTGTGTTTCCAGCACAGGCATTACAACCGAAAGACTCTGGTACACAAACTCTGGAACAAATGTTGGTTGCAGATTCTTTAATCTTATTGAAAATTTGACCATATGCAAAATAGGAAAAAAAACCCCTAATACATTTCCACATTCAGTTGACAAGTATTTCTACATCACAACACATTTTAGTAGTAAATTCAGAGGAACAGATATAAAGAGGAACAGATATAAAGCCAATTGAGTATGTGTCTCTTGTTCTCAAATCATATTGTAAAGTTGTCCTGGTTCTAGTCCTACTTAGTTCTATTACCTCCCTGACAGTTTTCCATGGAATCAAATAAATATGAAGTTTTAACTCTAAAAAGTATTAAGCCTTATATGTAGATCTGTACATAGTACTGCATATATCAGCATTTTAGGTTCTCATGACCAGTCAATAGTACATCAATATATTTAGTATTTGTAACAAATGTCATCATAGATATTAATGTCTAACAGTATGGCTGCAAAGACTGAAAAACCATGATTCAGATTATAGATTCACATTTTCAGAAATATCCAGGAAAATAAACATTGTACTTTGCACAAGGGACGAAAGATAATACAGTATTTTTTTATTTATAGTGAGTGGGATCTCTGGATCTTTATCAGTATATGCTGTGGTAAATTAGAAATTGTCTACTGGACTATCCTTGCCTGCCATTGGCATTATGAGAGTTAAAACGTTTCCCCGTCATTCTATAGCTTTCCCTTTACTGACATTCTTTGTTAATTTTTTTCCTAAGAAAATTCAAACCAGAAAGACAAAGGACATTACTGAAAACTTAATACTACTTGACCTTGTCACATTAGCCCTGGGCATAAGAGAGATATAAATTACAAAGAAGACACAAAAGTAAAAGATATTCACAGAAAAGCAAGCTATAGCTTCCTCTTTCTGCTCCCATTTAAGGCTATAGCAGGACAGGTCACAGATAACCACAGAAACTCTGTCAGAAAGCAAGACTTAAGAGAGTAGAATAGTCGCAAGTATGCATCAGAGAAAATAAATATTGCTTTTCTGAACACAAATAGCAGTTACTGCTCAGGATGGTCCAAATCCTGCTGTGCATCTGCTTTTCCCCAGAAAAATTACCATTGATGTTAATGAGAGGTTAGCAGGAAGGAAGGCAAAATAATTAAAAATAAATTTATGTTAATCTATATCTTTAAGTAAAGCCTATATTTCTTTATCATTCTTTAAAAAGAAAAATATTTTAGTTTTCAATATTCACCATATTTATAAGTAGTTATCAAATATAATGTAGGAAATTTGTCAGTTAGCCACTTGTTTCTTGAATACTCTAGAAGGCAATACTTCAGCTGTATTGCCCATGGTGCTACATACTTAGAGATAAACTTATCACCAGCAAAGAATTACTGAAAGTGATCAAAAAAATCTAGACTGGTAAGGATGGGATGGGATTTATATACATAAATATAGCTTTTTCATGACTGACTTATTTCAACATCCAATGACATTTAGATTTACTATAACTCTGGAAAAGTGGTCAAATTCTCAGATCATGATGGCTTGCAATGACAGTGAGTTCAACTCTTACATCTGAGAAATTAGGTTAAAACCACAGATACCGTATCTATTTCAGTAGGGAGAACAATATGTTCTAAGAACGAACTGAGTTGACTTTTTAATCATATAGCATTTCTATCATAAGTCTTTTAGGAATAGTATGCATCTATTTGCAAAAACATGAGAGCAACACGTTCACAAAGAATTTGATTTTGGCCAGACCAGTTCCCCCTCCAAAAAAAGGATTTTTTGCAGATGAGTGCATTTTTTTTAAATATTAAAATTTTTATCTACCTCACTTAGCTAAATTAATGAAAAACAAGAGATAGTAAAAAAAAAGAACTTTCCCATATGAATGCCATATTAAAACAGAAATTTTAAGAGGGATAGATTTGTCTATTTTGAATTTTTTTTTAAAAAAAGTAATGCCTACCTGAACAGCAGATTGATTTAGTGTCTCACTAGAAAACTTCTAAATGAAACAGACATTAACAAGTAAGCTACATAATGAAGTGGGATTACATGTAAATATAAATACCACATGAACTCTTAACACATATTAAATATGTATTTAGTCCCAAGGGCAAAGTTTTTCTCTCCTAGACCTAAATCTTTATCCACAACAGAAGAAAAAAAGAACATGAGCCTTTTTTAACTAACTTAACAGTTGTGTTCTCCAGTTGCTATAAAATAGAGCACAGATCTTCGTAGTCCCAACTCCGCGGTGACCAAGTCAAGAGGATATTCATCATTGGCTTTGGTTCACTTGCACATTGACCAAGTATATGCTTTGTATGTGAAAGCCACAATAAAACACTTAATTAAAGCAGTAGTGGTGAAACAGCTGCCATTTTTATATTTGAACGAGTTAATCACTACCTGTTATATTATAATTCCTTGTTGCTAGATTGTAGGTTTAAAACAATTAGTTTTTGGAGTTTTATTGTCAGTTTCTAGCTTACAATACAGACAAAGCATCTCAGGAATAAAAAACATCCTGTAAATTAATGTAAGAATTTTCTTTTCACAGTACTTCACTTTTAGAAAGAATACAGATTCACAGCATTACCATTATATGGGCTTCCTGCAATCAGTAAAAAGGAAATGGCACTCAGTGCACACTTGAAAAAAATTCACAAAATTGCACTAACTGTAGGATAAAAGTAAAGAAACAGCTTTTCTTTCAACAGCTTACTCCATTACATTCACTGTTTCTATAGAACATCGAGTTACTTATGCTATAGCACACACATATGGAGCTGCTTATAAGTGTACATAAAGTGAGTGTTACAGAGCAAGCTACTGAAATGCCAGGAATTTTGAGGCTTTTAATATGCATTTAAGGCTATCTTGTCCTGTTTGTCACAAAGATTTGAGATAAGCTATAGATACATCAAGGAAAGAAAGGGAATTGTTGGGGGAGGAGGTGTGGGTTTATTTTCAGCACATGCAGTTTGCAGATGCAAAAATATGTACTTTCTCCCAGTCCAACAGAAGAAACTCAGCGAACCAAACACTGCATCTCAGCTTGGCCACTGGAAAACCAGAATAAGCACTACAATGGACATTAAAAACTATACAACCATGGGATAGGAGAGTGACATAGAGTACACCTACATGGCCAGTCCAGCACAGCCTTGATCCAGAGGCTGCATTCAAGCTATGCCTGAGACTGTGCTTCTAAGTCTGTTCTCTCCCTAGCAGGCACATGAGGTTTTCAAGCAGTTTTGCAAACTTTTTATTACACACAGCACAGCTACACCTTGATGTTAGCAAAAAAACAAACAGGAGGAAGACAAGGAAACTACAAGAAGATAGAGCCACATTGCTGTGTGTCCCACAAAAAGCTGAACAGGACAAGGAGGAGAAAGAAAAAAAGAAGCAAAGAACATGAATTAAATCAGTATGTGTGATTCAGATTCTAACATTTAACAAATAATGCCCATGTTAATCACTGGCAGGAAGCACTTTCTCCAAACTCCAGAAGAATTAATTAAAGAACAAAAAAACTCTAAAAGCCCAGCAACTTGAAGATTAGATTATGTAAATATAGCTAGGTGTTATGTTTACATCCAAGAGTTTATGTACATACTACTTTATGTGAGATGATATCAAAACAATCTGAAGAGTTATACAAAAATATAGGTTGTATATATTCAATTATATTAATTTTCCATGAAGGACATTCCTTCTAATAACAGGACTCAGTCTTACACATCTTTTCTCCCACAGGCTCCCAGCTACACTTGACTCTGCTGAACTAACTGTCATATAGGATGGGATTCATCTGTTCAAATGCAGACACCTACATATGTGCTGGTCATTTTGACTCTGTTAATAGTCAGTGAAGAGGCACTTAGAGAGTATGACTAGTCTCAAAGCAAAAGGCTAAAAGTGGCAGATGAATCACACTCTAAAAGCGTCTCCTCTTTACTAACAGGAGAGTAAAGTGATAAGTTCAGAGTGTATATCCTGTATATTGTGTGTAACAGCGTATATTCTATTTGTTTAGCCAAGATCAATCTTGTTCAGAGCAAAATGGTCACAGTAAAGAAAAATAAATAATTTATACTAATTTAAAATTCATTTTACTATTAACACATTGTAAATTACAATAATTGTTCCTTATTTTTCTAGCAGAATTTAGACTGAGAAAAAGGGGATGGGGAAATCAGAATTTTGATTCCTGAATATCCGCTCATTCTAACTCTACAGATGTACAGATTAGCTTAGAAAATGAACAGAAAGCTAATTACAGACTTGAGTGCATGACCCAGTTTTATGCTGTGTGTCTTGATTCTTCTTTTATACCTTTCAAACTGAATCATAAGAGTGAAAAAAATAAAGCAAATATGCTTGTTTTGGAGGGCATTAACATATATATGTAAAATAAAACCCAATATTCTCATTTGTCCTTTTTAACTCTAGTAGTTGCACTTAATGTAGCCTTCAGAGTCTGTTTTGAATAAGCTAGCTGTGAAATATGAAGTTTGACAGACATGCTCTAGAAACAATTGCTAAAGAAAGAAAAAAAAAAGAAACACCATGGTTTTAATAATGCCACAATGCTCAAAAATTATTTTCATATAACATCTAATAGAAAAAATTACTTTTCACAGATAATGCTGTTTCAAATTTTCCTAGCTATAGGTAGCCAATGTCATTCATTACTTGTCAACCACATATTTTCAAAGAATATCTGGAAAAGATAGTGATATTTTAACCATACTGAGAATTATACTTTTCACATAAGTCTGACATTAGTAAATTCCTCTGTATCAGTTTTGTAAGTGGAGGAATGTTTCTTGCTTACCTATTTTGAGACAGCAAAAGAATTTGCAACAGAGGCAACCAATACAAAGAAAGCATTCTCATAGTAGAAATGCTATTGTCATCCAAATATAGTTCTTTTAGGAGAACATGATTTTCCAGTCTTGGAAGCTAAATAGAAAAGAGATGGTTATTTAAAAATAATATAAATTAGAGAAACAACAATGGAATGCTTACCAGATGCTTTTCATAAATCATTACTAAATACACGCAAAAACCACATTTTGGATATGTGTATCATTTCCTTATAATGTATGTACCAAGTGTCACACATAATTTCTACCTATCAGGTGGTAAGTATTTTTTAATGTCTTCTACCTAGTCTGAATAGTCAATACAAGTTTGAAAAAAAAAAAAAAAAAGTTGTCAAGAACCCAAGTGCCACAATCTTACTGTTTTATTCATGCAGTTATTTGCTGCTTATTGACAATGTTTTTCCCCTCTTGGATTCGTAAGAGAATCATAGTCAGTAAATATGACTAACTGTCCTCTTAGCAAACTACTTTCCTATTTTGAATGCTGCAGCACAAACTTCAACTTTTGGAAGATCAGCATACATCAAATCAGCCTGAACTATTACTTATATATAATGATAATAATATTTTGTTACATTTTAAACAAAGAATCACCATCATATAATACAACATCTGATGCTATAAAAAAGGAGGGAAATATAATTACTGAGGGGCCAATTTTTCAAGGACTTAGGAGCAAGAAAATACTTAACTGCTAGCCATTTGTATCTCTGAAAAATCTCCCTCTAACAGGGGAAAAAAAAGCCTACCTAAGAGCATGAAATATCCCACAGCAAACAAAGAGCACATGATCAGCATTCTTAAAAATATGACTGTTAACAAAGATGTATGCACAACAGCCACCGAATTCAAAGCTTTTACCTCCTGGAGGTTATTGCCTTGCAACTTCAGAATCTGAAGGAGGCCACAATTCTCAATGCCTTCAACTTGTGTGAGATGATTAAAAGAGCAGTCTAGGTGAATGAGAGTAGGTGCCTCACAAAGACCTTTTGTGCTGATTAACTGATTATGGTCCACAATTAATTGCTGAAGATTTTTCAGTGACCCCAGACCACCTGAAAATTAAAGATTTTAAGCTGAATTAAGCCATGATGAAATAAAACCCCATTGGTTTTCAAGTACTAAGAAAACTCTGAACTTTCAATATATTTATATTATCTATAGTAACAATTAATATTAGTCCTGTATAAGGTTTAAAAATAATTACTGTATTTTGACCCTATCAAATATACAATGTGTACAATTCACAAATTTCTGATCCTGTTAACCAAGCAATAATAACAGTTCATAACCCCTTTAGCACTTTTGTTGGCACAGAACATTGTTTTAGTGACAAACTATACCTGTTATGCTTTAAGCACTTTATAACTGCTACTCAGAACCTATGGGCTCTGTGAAATGCTAACAGCCCTCTTAAAACCACCCCTCAGAATGGAAACAGTATTTATGTTTAAAAGTTGATTTTCATTATTTCATTCTTAAGTTTTCTTTAAGTTATCAGCAAGGTGAGAATAAATTGTGTTAAAACTTAGACCAGCACCACCTCTATTATTTAAGTGCATCTTGTTTAAGGAATTATGTTATAAAATATATTTAATGAAGAAATTTATAAAGAAAATTTAGTGCCTTTAAGTATAAAGCTATACTTCTGTAGCCATCACACTCTCAAGCTTAGTCCTGCCAGCTAGCGTAAAGAGCAAGAACATGTGCGATCTCTACTCCAAAAAGATGCAAAGGAAAAGGTTCCTGTCTGTGTCTGTTTCTTTCATAGAATTTTTCCGAAATCATCCTGTTATGACAGCAAAAATCACACTGTCTTTCCACAGTCTTACACATGCTAGATGTTCTGCAAAGGCACTGATGCATCTGACTTGCTACAGGTCCAAGCAGTTTTTCTGTATCTCTGTAGTAAACCCCCTTTGAAGGGACTCCCTTTACAAAACATATCTAAAATAAGGAATTTCCAAATTTACTTTTCTCTCATGTATTCTTCATAGGATTATTTGAAGTAATACTTTGTCTCATCTTTATTTCACCCAAAACTTCCCAAGTTCCCAAAAGGAAGTTGGGTGAGCTTTATAGAGCTTAATGTCTTTGTGACTGTCCTCAGAGAATTAACTGGATTATGACACCAGAGACTAGTTTGCACCATAGATTATTGAGAATACAGAAGAGGAATTAAAAAAGAAAAGGAATGATAAAGAGAAAACAGAAGTAAAAAATTAAATGCCAAAACTAGCAGTAAATTACAAAAAAAAAAGTATCAAATAGAGGCCTTTGAATCATAGTAATTTAAAAATGGAAAGCACCTAGTAGAAATAACACAATTGCCTGATATTAAAGAGATATCATCCTAAATCTAGAACAAATGTCCCATGCTATAACTTCAAAACTGTGCTTTAGGAAATAAATATAAAAACCTTTAATTATTCTGAAAGAATTTCAAACATGCCCATGACATACTATCCTGACTGCAAGATCCTGGTCTGTATTTTCTTTTATGCTTGGATAAAAATAAAAAAGGAACCAGCACCATCTAGTGGTTTCAAAACAATTTCGTGTCAGACTGTTAAAATTAGCTCTCAAGACTTCCTCACAAAAGCAGTCCTTAAATCTCCACTTTTAAGTTATCAGTAGAGCAGTACCGGAAACTTTAAAAGCACTGAATTAGCCTGGAGTGGGACAGAGAGGAGAGATTGTACACACAGTAGGAAAAGGAAAGGAGTTAATACAGGATCTGGAAATTTCCTATTCTGCGTGCTGCACAAAGCACCTTTTTTACATCTCCTTCTCCTCATCTGTCTTGTTTAATTAGACCAAATGTCATTCGGAACAGACATGCCAAGGCTACATACAATGGGATCACAATCTATTCTGGAACTATCAAATGCAGTCCAACAGAAACATACACAAGGGAGAATAATGTAATGCAAACAGATGGTATTTTAATGTTTCTTCTGCACACATGCAAAATTAAAAATAAGCATGAAACTCTTCTGCACATTTCTAGAAGATACTGTTTGGTTTACGTATGATGCAACCAACATGAGCTATAGCAATATATGGGAGAATGCATTTTGTTGAAAAACATATGGTTTCAGCAAGATTTGTGGAGAACCTTTATATAAGTAGCTCTATAGCAATTTGCAAAGTGCTGCTGGAGTCTGTTAGCTAGGGACTCTATCTTAGCTATCAATGCAAGTTCTGAAGTAACAGTCTATGTGTGACAAAGATGAATGGTAAGAGAGGAGTGAAAGCTGACAGTGAACATGAAGATGAAAAAACATAAACAAACCCCCGAACTGAAAGGTGTCTGATAAAAAAACCTGTGCTTTCTTAAAAAGAATAGGTCCAAAGAAGCATTTACGACTACCCACAGCTATGCATTGCTATTCTTAGCACTGCCAGGATTTTAGCCAACATACTATGACAATATAGACACCCTACAAAAGTGTATTCTATGACTCAAGTCAAAATGGTACTTTCTGTGTAAAAAAATTTTTAAGTAAAGCATTCATCTTCCAAATACAAAACACATGCACTGAACTTCAGTGTCTTATTGACACAATTATTTAATTTGTGATCATGCATTCTCTAAGTGGAAAAGCATAACTGAGACATATTTCTGATACTTCTACTGTTATTTTTAAGGGTTTTCTGGCAACTCTAATTTATCCCCTACTAATGCTATATTTCAATGAGAGGAGGAAAAAAGAAAAAAAGAAATCATAGTATGCTTGAAGTTTCCTACAATAAGTTATTAAAACATAAGTATTACAAAGATAAATAAGCCTTACTTCTCAGGAAAAAGCCCACAGCCTTTGTTAAACCTGAACGAACAGAGAACATTGCGCAGTACTGCGGCTTTCAGAATTGCTAAGGGACATCCTGCAAGATTTACAGATGGGAGGGATACATTAACTTCTTAAAACCCATAAATCCAGTTTTGTGTATTCTATGCAACTGCTTACAACCAATATGTTATTGTATGAAATAAATCCGGTATTATGCATCTGTTTTAACCAGACATCCTCAAAGCAGTTCTGGACAGAGGAGAAAGACAGATTCCAAGCTGATTTTTGTGACTATTCATTTACCCACTCAAATTCATCAGAGACTCAGTAAACATAGCAGCACACTGCACAAAACAGAAAGTACAAGAGGATTTTACTACACTTGGCCTGTACAGATATTACATTCCACACAGATGCCACATTCCTAAATGTCATCCACTAATATTATTCTTACAGTAATCTTGCAGACATTTTTATCACATGAGACAAATCTGAATAAGAATCTCATCCAGCATTATTTGCCACAAGGATATAGATAACGCTTCTTTAACCAGTTTATTGTATTGTTTCTCATTAGGGTACTGATATGCTTTTACAGTAAACATGGATATTCCAGCACCTTTATAAACTCTGTATTATAAACTCTGTTCACAAATACTAACATTCTAAATTTGCACATATTAGGAAAAAATATTAAAAATATCAACATTAAACCCTTTAAATCTACAGATTTTATTTTAAGTTTTCCCATTTCCTGTTTGCTATGCCATTGTTATTTATCACAGAATTGCATTATCCATGTTCATACTGTTTCAGTCTCCTTTTTTTTTTTAAACAGTGGAAACCAATTTTTTTATATAAATGTCTTATGTGAATGTGTTTCATCCATCAGCTTCGTAATTGTTTTATATTATTTTCCTGCTCGGAAGCAGGAAAATAAAGTATGTCCACATAATTTAAAGAAAATGAAAAGTCTAATTCAAGACAAATAAAATGAAAATCTCCTTATCTCCTTTCCATTCCCAGCTCTGCAGTCTTTCCAAGTAATGTCTTTAGATTTAGCACAGACTAAGAACACAACTAGAAAGTCACCTTTTCTGATTTCATGTTTCAATTTATACAAAATGAATTACTTCATCACATGCAATTTTTTTCTTGACCATAAGATTTTATTTCAATCGACAAATCTCTGAAGATTCATCTCTGTTAAGACTGTAATACTGAAATTATATATTCACCCGTATTTTGGCGGCCTTTACAAATTTCACAGTATGTCATGCACCAACCCTCAGGTCCCTAGAGTATAGTGAGGCTGTCAAATCTAGTTCTGTTCTATATCTGCTGTGCGGTCTTCTTGAAGGAAATTTGCTACTTTCAGGCCTTGAGAGCTCCCTTTCAGGTAATGATATGGCAATTTACTACTACCTTTTCTCAACTCTTAATGTTACTTTGAGGGACCACTAATGATCTTCCCTCTGTACATCATTCCAAAAAACAAAAAAATGGCTTCTTCACTTACATACAGCAAAGGTCTCAGTTATTTTCACTGCACTACACTTTCCTGACCTTTTGTCAGTAGAAAAAGCTGTTGATCCCGATTACATCTATATCAAATCTGCATAACACAAGGCTCACAATGCAGTATTTTTGGCTTGCCAGAAGCTGAGCCACAGTATCTACCCCTTAGGGACTTTATAGTCTGAGCGGCACTACAAGCAGAGAGGCAAACACTTGTTCGCTACATGAAAAATTCCTGGCTGGCCAACAGAACACATCTATCTCCTGGCAGAAAGATTTCACGTATTGATGCATCTGTTGAGTAGTCTGGGTGCATGTAAATTCTAACTGGTTGACTGCATGCTACAGGTACATCTGTTGCCTCCCAACTGTTGGGCCTAACAAATATAGCAAACTACCTTTGTAAATACAATAGGGGTTGGCACACCTGCTGTGCCTAAACGATTTGCATGACTTTACCTTAGACTCATTCTTTTTTCCAGCTTTGGTGCAATGGGCAGCAATGAAGAGCCAGAGGGGGAGGGAAATAGGGAACAATAGTTTGGAGCCAGAATGGGCAGCATTTTAGTAGAAAGACAGGCTGTGGTCCAGCGTTAGCATGGTTCACAGACTCAGATAAAATTATTTCTGTGTAACTACTTACCGTGTCAGTCAGGTACATGCTGGAATTATCTGCAGTTGCAAAGCTAGGCTTTATATTAATTGTTTCTGCAGATAAACTGAACTCAGGCTACTCACATATTCCAACCGAGTTAGTGCAGGTAATATTAGGGGCCTTTCTAGAAAGATTTTTAGTTCTCTCTGGCTGACAGTAGTTATATGGCCTGGTAGTTAGAATACATGACAGTAGCTAAGCCATAATACAAATAAATACGAAGTTGAGTATGCTTTAAAATGCAGGTCTGCTCTGTTGCCTCATTCTCCTTAGGCTTAGCAGCTGGCTGGCTTTGAATCCAAGGGAAATACAATTTTGAATATAAACAGCACAAATAGTGTTATACAAACTGGAATAATTTTTATTCATTTTCTTACCAATTCGAGTGATTCTATTGTAGGAAAGTTCAAGATTTTGGAGATTTATGCAGCCATCTAAGCCACAAACTGATGAAAGATGGTTCTTATTCAGAATCAGAATACGGAGATTTTCTAGGTTTTCAAGGTCAATTATCTCAATGTTGTTTTCCTGCAATAAAGGAAAATGAGAATATTAAATAGAATCTGAAGTCAAATAGCAGAATTAAGCGTAAAAATATGGTAGACTGTCATCATTGCTTATTTTTATCAGAAACTGCTAGGTACGAGTAATGGCATCGCTATTTTTTCCATTAGAAAAATAAATTGATGAGTCATAGAAACTGCCTTTTGTGTACTGCTGGGATAGAACAAAACTACATCTCCAACTTCATTCTGGTTCTGAAAATGCCCAGAAGTTGAAACTAAAAGTGTAAGGAGAAGTTAAGGACAGAGTGGTCTTTTCCATACACGCCTGCCTAGCTTCCCAAGTTCTGGGAGACTGACCTAAAAACTGCGTAGAAACCATCATATTTACTAGACACTAATGAAGACAGCTATGACTTTGCTAGAATCCTATTTACTAACAGTGAAAATTTGCATTTAGAGGCATTTTGGTCACAAACATCGACACTGTTCTCAGCTAATGTTCCTCCCCCAAGAGATCTTCCTCTTTTAACATCCCCTTCCCCAGGCCTTAATAATGCTTCCTTGGATTTTTACTTCACTATTTGCTGCCTTTGTTTTCTTCTGGTTTTCACCTGCAGATGCTCAAACAAACAAAACTTAAATTCCCTGCCTTTGTAACAAACTGATTAAGCCAAAGAGCCCAATTCCTATTCCAGAATTAACATGCTGACTAGATTTAGGTGCTACCTTCAGCCGCAGGCAGAGATTCACAGATTCACACAGGTTCACAGATTGGTAGGGGTTGGAAGGCACCTCTGGAGATCGTCTAGTCCAACTCCCCTGCTAGGGGAGGATCACCTAGAGCAGGTTGCACAGGATCACATCCAGGCGGGTTTTGAATATCTCCAGAGGAGACTCCACAACCTCTCTCGGCAGCCTGTTCCAGTGCTCAGTCACTCTCAGAGTAAAGAGGTTTTTCTTCATGTTCAGATGGAACTTCCTGTGTTCCAGTTTGTGCCCATTGCCTCTTGTTCTGTCACTGGGCACTACTGAGAAGAGTCTAGCCCCTTCCTCTAGACATCCACCCTTTAGATACTTATAAACATTGATTAGATCCCCTCTCAGTCTTCTCCAGACTAAACAGACCCAGTTCTCTCAGCCTTAATAGGAATCAAATATGCTTGGTACCTCTACATTGATATACTTTAGGTCTTTGCAGCTACTTAGTCCTTCCAGTGCAACTAGTCCACAGCGCCTCAGAGTCAAAACTTGAAGATTTGAACACTCGGATAACGTTGAGAGGCTACAAGCTGGCAAATCTTCGAGTGTAAGTGTTGTAACCTACATGCATTTATTGATAAATAAAATTAATTGTTTGTATATTGAACATTCATTGTACAATATCACATTATGGTTATTTCCTTTAAGAAGAAAAACAGACCAAAACTACATTCTACTAACTCTTCAGAAAATGCAAGCAGCTAGTTAATCCTTTCATACAGAAAAGAATGGCATTGATGAGTTTGATCTGTTAAATGGGAGAAGTTATTATGAAAACAATCTATTTGATTTTAACATCCACCCTAAAATAAATAAAACCAATCCTTTGCTAATGACATTGAATTTGAATGGATGGAAGATTAACACTAAGCAAAGCAATTAATAGTATGAATTGTTTCCCATCACACCATCATAAATAGCGAGTGAGCGCGCAAGAACAGACAAAAATAGTTCAGACTAAAAGTGTATGTAGTCCAGCATACGCTGATAAGTTAGTAAGCGCTAAGATAAGTAAGTGCTGGCAACCAAGAGATGTTCTTGACAGAAAAGCACCATCTATAAGCTGATCAGCAATGTCCTGTTTCTGGAAGAGACTAGTCTTCTCAAAACTGAAGGGGCTAGATGAGTAGCAGCTGAAGTACGGACCCTCATACAAAGGCAAAACCCATGTTAATTCAGCAGAAAAGAGGAGCTAGGAGCTCCTGCCTTTTACAGGTTTAAGATACTATCAATCATCTGAAGACTAATACCACACCACTCTGCTCCACAATCCTCACAGGAATTCAAAAGTCATTCTCATTGCCCTTATTCTGCATTTGTGCAGAGGAATTCTCACTGAGATCTATATCCTGCTCAACAACAATCTCCTCCTCTTCCAAAACAGCATTCTGCTGACATATCAAAATGAAAAAAAAAAAAAAAAGGATAAAAAAAGAAAAAGTGATGGTATGGCTTCCCATTTCATTCTCAATCTTCTGTATAGTTACCTGCTGCAGAGTACTCCAAGGGCCACTATGAATTATCTTTTGTGTGCTTAATGGAGGCATCTTGCTAACTGAACTTTTCCTTGGTCGTTTTTTTACAGTTGCTTGCTTTCTTTGGTTTTCTTCATATATTTTAGACCAAGATTTACATGTGTTCATCCAGTTTATTCTCTTTTTTTCAATATCATCAGGAAGAACTAGTCTACTGGAACACTCAGCTACATCCTGAATTCTGTCCCAGGTCTCTCTGACCTCCTTATTAGCATCTTCCATTACAAACACAGTTTTCTTCATTGTTTCAGACTGAGAAAATTGATCTTTGACTTTTCTTTTACTTGCATTTGGCTGGACATTTAGTAGACTGCTGCATATATTGTTTGCCTTATTTTCTACCACGTCATTAGCTCCAAAATTAATAGATTCATCACTTGAAGTATGACTATTTGGAGCTTTATTAAGATCTCTAGTTTGTGAGTAATTTTCTTCTACATGTGTTATTGAATTCATGTAGATGTTCTCATTATTTACTTGAGAAGAGTGTTCCTTCTTCTCAGAGCCTAGCGTATTTGGTGTTGGTGTCAAATTTCTTTCTGCTACAATCATCCAATTATTTGTTTCATTCATCATTTCAGTCTGTTTTTCTTTTTGTTCTTCTACTTGCTTATTTACTTCCTCCTCCTGTTCTCTTATTACTTTTGTATTTTCTGTCTTCTGCTTATCCTTTTTTATGTTTTCTTTGTTGTTTTCTCCACTTTCACTCATCACAGCTTTTGCTCTTTTTTCTCCTAGTTTTCTCTGTTCTTCTCTTCTTGTTTGCAGTTGTTTTTCTCTTTCAAGTCTCAGGCTTTCTTTCTTTTTCTCATATTCCTCACGCCTCCTCATCTGTTCCAAATATTCCTGTCTTTCAAGTTCTTCTTGTCTCTTTTTTTCCTCTTCTTTCTTTTGCCTCTTTTCTTCCATTCGTCTCTTCATTTTTTCCTCTTTTTCTTTCATTTCTCTCTCTATTTCCTCCAGTATTTTCTGCTTCATTTTTATTTCATCTTTCCATTCTTTTAAGATGGGAGCATATTTTTTACGGACTAAAAATGATCTAAAACTAGCTTGGATTTTCACAGCTGCTGTATTCCTTTGTTCTGCCAGGTGTTGTCTTTCTTTTGCTTTCTGCTCTTCCAACGCCTTTTTTTCCTCTTCCATTTGCAACTGTAGCTTCATGATCAATTCCTAGGCCAAAACAAGTAGGACAGACTTAAACTACTTTTAAAATATGACACACGTTGCAATGTGCAATTTATCATTAATAAACAGAATCTGCTGTACTAACTGTTCCAGAATAACATTTATTCTCAAATTGATGATAGTAACCTCACAGTCCCTTGACAAAAGCTTGTTGTACAACCTTACCCTATGTTGCATCATTTTGTCTCTCCAAGCTGTCTTTTCTTTCTGTAACTCATCTTCCATCACAGCTTGTTGTTTCTGCACAACAAATTAACTTAGATGAATATTGTACAAAACCTGGAACATCACAAAACACCCTCCCTCCAGTCTCCCCCATCTTCTTGACTTTCCAACAATCCACTTTTGCGAATGCCTGAATTAAAATGAGAAACTTGGCTGTGTGAGGTTCAAGATAAACAACTGGACACTCAGATTAGTAATGCAGATTTGGTCATGTACTGACAGATGCCTACCTTCAGGGAGTTCGCATCTCAGCACTAATCCAAACAACTGCCACCTTCCTCTCCAAATTCTGTACTACTATCGAAGATGAAAACTACGTTTATGAAATCAACATTCAAATTACAGGTAGATAATAGCAACTTAACAGAAACAAAAGCTCTGAAAGTACCATGAACTGTACACCCCTTTAACTGCACTGGTATGTTACCGTTAATCGTATAATCTTTCAAACAGGAATTTTGTTCAATAAAGTTAAAGAAATTTTTTTCACTGAAATTGTTTCTTGATGGAAAATGAAAGTTCAAGTCTATTTTCTCTATATTTGCAACTAAATAGCATTTCCCCCTCTCCCAACATACTCTCAATCAGGAAAAAAGAAAGTTCCAAATGATCTGGAATTACATCTGACTGAAAATTAGCAGACAGTAAGTGCCTAAAAACCACAGGCTGATCCAGAACCACGTAACTCCTGGTGGAACCAAGATAAATCAGTATCAGCCAAATTAAATACACAGCAGTATATGAAGGTACCAGTATAAACAAACTAGCACTTGCATCTTGGACAAAGGCTCCCAGGTGCCTAAGCACTGCTTTTCATGCATGTTCAGAAGCATGCTGTTCAGACAGTAGGGCACTACAAGTCCAGATCCTTTTGTAATGGGGGAAATTAGACTCCATCTCTCACCTCCACAAAGAGCGTGCTAGTGACAGCACTACCAAAGTGTCCAAATGGGAACATGCCCTACCTTCTCTAGAGAAAGAAAGCCATTCTACATCCAAAAGTGATTTATGACATCAAAGAGCAGAGGAAGCCTAATCAGTTTTGTGGCCTGTTGAAAAGGGAGCTATCTCAGACTCTGAACTGACCTTCAGAGATCAAAGGTCTTTTCATTTACTCAGACCTCCCTTAATTTTGGTGACGTAAATTACCTTGCTGGGACCAAGATGCTCACCTCTTCAGAAAGTTACAAATTAGTTAAATCAATATGTAGTGTTAATGCATCTTCTAAAACAGAAATATTTAGGCTAAATAATAAAATATTGTGGCCCCACAAGTATAATGTGTGCTGGTTACATTTTATCACATTCTGATGCTCCTTTGTGGAGAGTTACCAAATTTTATCCTTCTGTGTGCAACATGCACTATAGCAAAACATGGCTAGACACTCTGAGAATGCAACCAATCAATGTATGAAGTCATGTTCCGTTGTGGCAGAACTCAGTAGATTAAGTCTGACTCAGTCTCCCAGATACAGACAAGAAAAAGGAGTCTTGTAACTTTTACCAGATGAAGCACAGCACCAGCGTTTCTGAATGGAATGATTTTGATTCAGATTACTTCACCTGTGATTTTTCATCTAACTGCAAAATTGGGGTGGGAGGTCTAAAGTAATTAAGTATTTTCTATTAAGGCACAGTGACCATTTTTCATTTGTGAGTAATTTAGCACAACTCTCATTTCCAATACTTTGGCTGGTGTCATAATATAAAAACTTAGTAAGGGCAAAGCCTAAAAAATAATGTAACATTTAGCATAGCAAAGTCATTTACTGCTGATCAAAGCAGTAAATGCATAAAACCCAAAGGGACTGTACATAAATATGTCTTACATCTCACTTTGGTATCACAAGTAGACAGAGTTTAGGACAGTCATACCATTTGGGATAGTACTCTCTTTTTCACATTAGATCTTGAATTCAGATAGTCTAGATGGGAACAGATTGGCTTCAAAATCATTAATTACCTTATGAAGAATCTCTAACTTTATTCTTTCAGCCTCAAATTCCTCCAGACGCTGCACTCTTCTTGCGTGTTCCTCTTCATTCTGTTTTTCCTGTGCTTCCCTCTCAGCTTTCCACTTTTTCCTCTTCTCATCTTCAAGCTCCTTTTGTCTCTTCTCCCACTGCTCAAATTCTTGTCTACACTTTTCTTCTACCTCACGATAAGTAAGGCTTATGCTCATTTCAACATCAGCTACAAATTTGGAATCAACAAAGCAAACCTTTTATTTAATTTCCTAATAAGTACTGGGGGACATTTAACAGTCTTAAAGTACTGACAAGAAAAGGATTCTGTGCTGATACAGCCAGCAATATATATCTCCAAGGAAAGCGGAACTATAATGCGAGTCTTTTCTGTCAAAGACATCTTATTACCCTGATGCACGCTTACTGACTCTGCTACAATAATGCTTATTCTACCAATGTACATTTCAGGATTATGCTTTGTCTTCTGTGGCTCTCCGCAGGGGTTTTATAACTGATGCACTCCACCCCAAAACATGCAAAGGCCATGGCAAAAGGAAACATTCACAGCCAATGTGAGTATAAAAAAATTAAAGAAGTTGTGGCCAAAGCACAACCTACTTAATGCCTCCAATCTGGCTTCCATTTGTATTCATAATTATTTAAATAATTTTTGGGTAGTATTTTTAGAAACAAATTTCTATCAAGACATTAAAGACTAGGATAATTTTTTTATCCTGAAACGAGATAGAAGCATGAGCATTTGCTCATGTGCAGTTCATGAAGTACGAAAACCTATTGCATACTGTAATATGTAATTCATTACAAAGAATGTTATGATACTCATGAAAACAAAAAAGCAGGAAATAGTGATATGATACTAAAGATCAACTCAACCAAATGACTAATGCATTTGTTTACCTGGAACAAAACAGTCATCAGTGACCACATCATCACTGGTGGACTGACTGTTATAATTAGGTGGTGTAGCAATCTGCAAGTCTTCATTTTCAATTTCAAACAGTACCTAATACAGTTTAATATTGCCATTAAGAAACAAGAAACAAAATTTAAGAGCGTAACATTATAAAAATCTTCCAGAACAAGGATAATCTTTTCATCATATGACAAGTACAATAATACAAAACTTACTACTAACTGGAATCCTTAGACATTGAATTATGCAAATATGTAATCAAAATTTTGTTTTCTAGAGTAATAAATATTGGAGTAATTCCCAAAATACATAATCTTTCTATGTGTTTTTTTAATATATTTTACATTTTGCCTTGAAAAATGAATGTTTTGCATTTGGGATTTGTTTTACTTTCTGTAGGACTAAGTACTATATTTGTGGATGAATACTTTTATACACATAGGGGAAAAACTAGTTACAGAGTAAATTTTTAAGAAGTCTATTTGAAAATAATGCCATGGGCATGAAAATTGCTTTATTTCTTTCATTGTTCTATATTGTCAAGAAGTAATCTATTCCTGCTCATTTATCATCCGTTCATCACATGCTTGGGGCATATATTAATATTTGTAATGCAGCTGAAGTCACATAAAGTAATTGTGCTGTTCTAAACAATGGTCTTCTGAGAACAAAAAAAAATCATGTTTGCAAAAGTGCTCACTAATAAAAGCCAGGTGACAAATTAAAAGTGATTAAATTAAATACAGGTTTATGTTTTTCTAAGAACTTCAGCAAGTTATTCAGTCAAATCCTATGAAAATATAAAAGAACCTAGGGTCTTAACTTATGATTTCTCTTTGCCATTATTATGTTTACATTGTCTATAAAATAATGGAATATATTGGCAGCAAGATTAAAAGTAGCAGATCCTCCTGATCATCATAAAAAGAATACGATTAGAGAAGTTTAATAGTGTTATCATACTATTGAGATAATATTCTGCAAATAATTAACAATAAAGGATTATTCAGTTTTGTTTAATTTTGTTGATTTTTGTGCTCAGCATCTCAACTACTGATGGAGAGAATTTATTCCAAATTTTAAAACTTATAGACATGGTGTATTACACCCGATGTCTCAGTTCTAAAGAATGGCATATACAAACTTATCTTAATACCTTATGGATAGTCTGACAGAAATAAAACTGAAAACATGTACAGGTCTCCTTAGGAGGACAACAAAGCAAGTGTAAGTTACCTAGATTACTTAATGGAATTTTGTTCATTATAAATATTGTTTAAATAGAGAATACCCTTTTTTTAAATTGTTCTGGATCTTCATTATATTCAGAAGCTAATTCTGCCAAATTATCTGAAGCATGGCAAGAAACTACTCCATAAACATTACCTAAAGAAAAAATAAATACATAATTTAGTACACAGAGAGAGAATCCCTTACCAGTACTCAGTTCTACTCTATACTGATTAGCTACTATACTTCTTTAAACTAAAATAAAGTATTTTTTTCCTTTAAAACTCTTACCCACCCAGTTTTACTCAAACATATATATATGGGAGTCATTTATCTACATTAAAAGCAGCAAATATGTGTAACTGGAACACACACACAATGATATTGTAAGAATCCAGTGACAGCAACTATGAAAGAGAATTGCAAAGCATAGAACACAGCAGAACATTTTCTGTGTAGAAAAATACCGTAGAAATTGTATCAGGTCAAAAATTGACAAAAAACTAAAAAAAATAATGAAAAAGAGTGTCCATTACAAAAAAAAGATAAAAGGAAACCTTCCTCAAATATCAAAATGTATAGACAATATTGAACTTTTGTTCACAAAGACCATTACACTGAATGAGTGTGAAACCCAAGATTATGTGAAAAAAATAGAACGGAACAGACAATGCTAGCTCTCTGGCATATAAACAATGAGCTTGGCTTCAGTCACACAGCTCACACAGCAATATTGTTCCCAATTACAAGGTCAGTTTATTTAATGCTAGGTTGGATATCTCTAAAGACAGACTGTAAATGTATCCTATGTGGTTCAATTGTATCCGTACTCTTAACTTCAGCTCCTAATGACTTAAATTCAGATTCTCATGAAGGGTCTGGCCCAGGTCCTGTTTCAGAGAATGATCCTGCAACTTGCCTTGATCTATGGTTTAGCATCAGATGAATGTTTAGAAAAATTCAATTCATACTCAGATGTTAATCCTAGAAGACAGCATTGCATGGTTTTATTTAAGAACTTAGAGATTTACAGCATGCATTCAGAAGCTGATGCAATAGGTTTCACTGCTTGTTCTACTTAAAAGTTTGCACTGTTTTACTGATGATTGTTAGTCTAACTTCCACTGGCAATACCAGGTGCATAAATATTTTAACTGTGATCCCTGCTTACTTGTAGTTTCTTCATCTTCTAAGTCTTGCAGTATAAGCTTTTCAGCATCTTGATTTCTGCTCTTTATAAAGTTTACATAGGAGAGAAATGATTCTGGCAAGTCATCTGAAATCTAGAAAAACAAGACGTTTGACAAATTCTACATTTTCATCTCACAGGCACAACCAGAGGTAAATACTTGATGTGCAAGAATAAAGACTCATTTTGATTTCCCCTATAAAGCACTGATGCAGATGCAGTAGCAATTGATACCAAAATTGTTGCCAATTCCATGTTGTCTTATCACCCACACAACAATTAATAACTCTCCTTTTTAATCACATACTAATTAAATTTTGATTGGAATACATTTTAGTAACTTATCTTCCACTACCTTCAGAAACATGCTTCTGTTAACATTTTCTTTATAATTGTGTTGGACCAAGAAATTAAGAAGGTTGAGACAAAAATTAACGAATACTTATGACACACAAGATCTTTTTTCTTAAAAACATTCAGACTCTTTAAAAAGTAAATTAATTTTAAATTTAATAATGTTTAAAGTATGCATGTAAATCAGATGCTTCAACTTTCTTTACTACATAGATACTTTTTTATTCAAAAGACTGTCTTTTACTGTAAGGATTTGGGAAAATAGATTGTCTTCTCTCAGACATGTAAATTGCGGTAAACTTTGCTGACATTCAGCATGTGAGTGCATAAATAATTATCACTGATGCCTTTGCCTATCTTCATGTCAAATCAAACATATGATTTATGGTCACATATGACCAGTGTCATCTACCCTAATATCCTATAGACCAATCCTTTTGCTATGAGTCTGAAAGGTTAAAATAACTGAAAAGGACCCAAATAACTGATTGGGTTTCAGAGGAAAATATTTTCCCCAAAATAAGGTGTCATCCAATAAAGAGGACTTGAAGCACCAATTTGTATGAAATTAGTATCAGGAAGTCTCCAAACATAAGACAGTTTCTTGAGAGATATAAATACAGATTTAAATGAAGAATCATTGGCTTATTCATCCAGATTTAATCTATCTCATTAGCTTTAATAAAATCTTCCAGCTCCAGAGAATTCTAAAACAAATTACTATCTACGAGTCCGATTTTCTCACTTAAGCAGAATGCTGATATTCATCTCTTTTATTGTCTTGTCACCGCTGGTGGTTACATTTTTCATGAAGCAATACTACTGAGACTACTTTTCAGAAGAAATCCTCAGGTTAGGTATGTCAGGAAAAAGTTCATTCATCAGATCGGCTTTCCAACGCCTGTACCACTTTCAAGCAGAAACAGAAGCAGGTTTGGCCCATTGAATACTTACTGTGTCACTGTCACTCAAAGCTTCGTCTGATACTTCTATGTCAGGATCATCTGCTTCAACGGAAGAAACACTGATTCTGCTTAATTCAATTTCTATTTCTTTTTCAATTCCTTCAATATCTTCTGACATTCTACTTTCCACAGTGTCTTATCTGCTTTCAAAGCCACACAAAGAAAATATTAATTTTCAGCACTGCATGAACCAAAATAAAGAAGGTGCTCATTTAGCATAAGTTTATTCAGATATATTGATTGAACAGTTGGCTTAAAACAAGAAAAGGAACAACAGGAGTGTGTTCTGAACACCTCGCTCCATACCAACAAGCAAAAAATAAGAAAAAAGTTAGTTTATGAGAAGAGAACCCCCCCTCAGTCTACCCATCTAAATTTTTCAGGTGTTACCAAATTTGAATATTAAAAACCCCTGCCTGCTCTCTACTCCTTATGGAGAGTATCAGTGCTACGACCTAAGCCTCACAAGGGGTTTTTCCAGCCCCAATAGCTGACCAAAAAAAAAAAAAAAAGCTTCAAACAATAAATACATATTAATAATTACAAAATAAGACTAAGAATCCAGAAAACACTCGATGGAGTTGTAATGATACAGAGAAAACAGTGAGAAATGGCCTAACCCACAAAAGTAGACTTGTAGATTGATCCAGGCAGGAGGGGAAGGGGTCCCTTGCCGTTCCCCCCTCCCTCCACAACACGCACCCCTCTCCTCACCCCTAGTCCCAATTAGGGGATAGGAGAGGCAGCCCAGACCCGCTCCATCAGAGGCAGCGAACAGTTCCTCGTCCCTCGCCGGCTCCCGGAGCAGGAGAAGGGACACACTGAGCGCATATCAGCCGTGAAGGCGCGAAGCAGTTCCTCGCTGAGAGAAACTACAACTCCCAGAAGGCATCGCGGCGGGGAGGCTGCCCGCCCACCGCTGAGCCGCCCCTTTGCATTCTGGGAGCAGTAGTCCGCCGCTCAAGGCACCCATTACCCTCCGGTTTCCGCGATCTATTCCCTGTATCTACTCACTTCTCGTTCAGCCAAGCTCCTACCGGAGCCCCCACCTTCCTGGCCGCCGCCGGAAACTGCCGCCCCTCCGCCCTGAAACGCCGCAGCCCCCAACCGCCCCCGGTTAGGTCCTCCGCGGGGACGGCGAGAGCGCCGCCACCGCGCTGTTGAAGCGGGAGCGTCACCACGGCAACGGGAAGCAGCGGCTCGGAAGGCAAGCGGGAAGTTCCAAACTTGGCGAGCAGCGGGCGTTTCGCGCCGGGGGGGGCGAGTGGCGGTGCCCCTCGGAAGGTCGCTGAGTCGCCGTCGTCAGCGTAGGACGAAACACGTCGCTTGGTTTTTTTTGGGGGGTTTTTTAAATTATTTTAAGTAATGGACTGGAATTTAGTGGTCCGCATAGATTGGAATCAGCAGTTAATCGAAAGAAAAAAAGAGTAAAAGCAGACCAAAGACAAAGTATAGGAAAGGTGGTTTTGCTCCCTGTTTGCCAGAACTCCAGAGGCATGAAAAATGCAAACCCGCCAGACAACAGCCCTTTGGCCTTCACACGTTGGGGCCCAGTCGCAGCTCGGAAAGGCCGGCGGTCGGCTGGTGTCCAGGGGCGGTGGCAGGGGCCCGGGCAGGCTGGGCCCGGGGGCGGTTTACCTGGCCAGGCCCCAGGGGGACAGGGGAGTCTGCAGCTCCGCACGCCCTGCCGCCTGCGCCGCGGGCAGGGGACAAAAATAATCATTCCAAAAATAAAATAAAAAAAAAAAAAGAAGGGCACATGCAAATTATTCGAGAGCTGGAGAAAATGTCCAGTCAGAGAATTAAAGACAACGCAATTCAGCGTAGCAAAAGTGATACGAGGCAGGGAGGGTGCAGACAATATCATTTTAGTGTGTAACGGTATTTATAGACAGCGCATCTGTCCCTAAAGTCTAGTTAGGAATACCAAGATGCAAAGATAGGTATAGCAGACAACTAAGAGCTGAAAGGTAAAGACAGTTTGTACATGGAAAATGAGCACTGTTGTGAGCAATGGGAAGGCTCTGCCAAGGACAGTAGGGGTTTTTTCCCATCTACCATCTTTAAAATAAACTGAGTGCCTTTCTGAAAGACATGGATGTTAACCACAAAATACTGGATTCGAGGGCAACCATTTACCATTTTCTCACCAGTGCTATGGATGAGTAAGACATTTAAATCTTAAAACAATGGAAACTCATCCATTTGAAATCCACATTGCGATGCCTCACACTTCACAGAATCATGTAACCAGGGAACCTTTCAATGTGGTCGAGTCTTCAAGCGCTGAGTTGAATGTGCTTTCAATACTTGTTTTGTAATGCGAGTTACGCTGTGATCATGGTGACTGAAGACCATGGACACTGTGTCATGTATTTAGCAAACAGCTTTGCCAATAAAAGAGACGTCTCTGTGGGCCTGTTGCCTGTAACCAGGAAGTCAAGGCTGATCAACAGAAGGAAACTTCTCTGTTGTAAGGATGTGGTTAAGTTGGACTTCAGGAAGAAACGTATCATTGTGAGACTGTGCTCTTTAAGGTAGGACGGAAATATTCAGAGCTGGTAAGGATTTTCTTGTGCAGTAACAACGTAATGTAAAATGTACATCTTATAAAGATAATATTTCTGTTTTTCAGATAAGATAAACTAAATTGTTATTATTATTAAAATGGCTTAAAACAAAGCATTGGAACCACATAGTTATTACAACAGAACTATTGCAGTTGCCAGTTTTCAAGTGAAATATGTAACTGTTCAGGGTTTTTTACTAGAACAGTGCATCGCACCAAGGCTTTAATACATTCTGGTTTTGAAAATTCTAATGAAGTTTAATTTGTCTTAAAAGTAGTGGATCTTCTTCAGGGAAGGTGCAAAACCAGTTATGTAATACAGTCCATAAATTTACATGGTGCATTACTGACCCAAATCCGCTGTGAAGCTAGTTTGAGAAGCTTATAGCTTTCTTCATTCTGTGATTCAGCAACAGAAGTTGTGTAATGCAGGCAATGGAGATCTTGACAGGGCAGGCAAAACTTATGCTTGCTGAATCTTTTCTTCTGATCAACAAATCTGATACATATGTAACATATGTTTTGTAAGCAAAATAAGCTGTTAACACAAGATATTTTTTGACCGCAGAAGCTTCATCTTTGTAATTTTTTTTCTGTTTTATAAATAACAGAAGACATAACTTCTTACTGTAATCAGTCTGTAGTAATTCTGACAGAAGATGAGCAATTCCTTTCAAACAAATCCCTTTGCATTAGGGAATACTTTCTGAAAAGTATGCTTATAGTAGTTCACAGGTCTGTGCATGTTTGTGTGCCTGCCTGCTTTACACATGAGAGGTGTACAACAACCGCAGTCAGCTGCTGTTGGTGAAACCATCTTCTAACACTGCTGCTCTTGGATGCCTCTCAGCTTGTACCATGAAGCCAGGCAGACAAAAATGCCAGAGTATGTTTACAGAAAGAGGCAAGACGGGTGAAAGGGAACATGAAGTGGGGGACAAATGTATGCATTTCACTCTCTGTGTAAAAATCTTGATAGGCCCAGAAGATACGGCATACAATAATTATAATAATAGTAACGATAAATAAAAAAAGAAGTCCTGAACCAGAGATCCCAGTGCTAGGGGTCTTTTGCGCTGAAACGTGCTAAACTACGCTCAAGATACGAATGCCCGTGTGACTCCACTGCGTTCTGGTTGACATTTGCAAGCATTTGCAAGGATGATACAGTTGGTATTCAAGTTTATATGTATTTCAGGGGCAGTTGCTATGGGCAGGGTCTCTGCTTGCCCTTCCATTGACCAAGCACCCAGTTGCTATTGATGACAGATGAAGTGCATTTCTTGATTTAGTTCCACTTGAAAGGAATTCAACTTTTCACATCCTGTTACATTCCACAACAAAAACAGAGGAAAAAAGTAAGTGGGAGTGACTGGGAGATTCACTTTGAAAGTGTAAAGCGTGCTCTGGAGTTTATTATAAGACAGTTGGTAGCACCATTTGACAGCTCTCATGGCTTTGCTAGAACTATGTGCTGGATTGCAATGAAATCATTAGGCTGTATCTGCTGTTTTCAACAAAAATTGAATCAGGTCATGTAGACAAAGGAGGGCTTATATCTTTACTATGGTTCTCCCTCTTCATTTCAGCTTGGTATCCTTAATAATTAGTAAACTAAGTGTATTGAAGAATATAAGGACAAGTGTATGCCAGGCTACGTAACTCTTGCCATCTCTGAAATATAAATCTTCCTACATATACGCTGCCCCCAAATGTCTTTAGTAGATAAGGAAAAAAAAGCTTAAAAAAGGAATTCATACATGCAATATAACATTAGAGGCCGTTGAGACCAGACACCATGTTGATACTTCTACTGTTGCTACTGGTTTTTTGTTCAACAGTATGTATCAGGTAACTGTTTAAATTTATAAAACGTTATCTGAAGCAAATAAATCCCACTGTAATTGATAGGCTTAGCTATATCTGTTTCATATTGAAATGAATATATGATTATATTTTCAGCTGTGATTCAAAACTGAAAAAAGAAGAATGAAGAGAAGAGATAAAATACTAATACAGAAGTACTACTTAAATGTCTTCAATGGAATTTTCTTGGTAAAAATTCTGTTTTCTTTTTCTTATGTAGCAGCTTCAATTAATTTTTTAAAAATGTTTTGAATTAAAACAATAATCCTTTTTTTCAGGCTCTGGGTCTTATGCTTTTAACATTTGGCCTGTGGCTTTTATTTGACAGAAACAATTTATTCAGTGTGTTATGTGAGTATAAATAGAATTTTTCTTTTATTTCAAATGATTGCAGGATAAATCAACAGAAACAGTAATAGAATATTTTTTCACAAGGTGGCAGTATTGGATTGAAATGTATAGGTTATTTTTTTCTGTTGTGTATATTTTCCATCATTAGAAAGTATGATTATAAAAATAGGGGAAAACATGTATCAGTATATCTACAATTTATATATGATTATAATTTATTTATTTCTCTTGGTGTACGGCTTATAGGTGAATCACTGAAATATAAATCAGCTCTATTGATCTTTCCTTCATATAATTTACTAGACTGCATTTGACTTTAAGTGGATATTTGGGTGGAATGAACACAAGTTGGGGCTTGGGCTTCTCCATATAGATATTCCTTTTTTCCAGACTGTCTATCAAATTGTTTCACAGAGAAGTAAGTTTTGGGTCACAGTCCTGCTTTCAGCTGGGATAGAGTTATTTTTCTTCCTAGCAGCTGGTATAGTGCTGTGTTCTGGATTTAGGATGAAAATAATGTTGATACCACACTAATATTTTAATTGTTGCCAAGCAGTCAAGGACTTTTCATACTTCTCATAGCTTCTCATACTGGCCTGCCAATGAGAAGGTGGGGGGTGCCCAAGAACCTGGGCACGGGCACAGCCAGGACAGCTGACCCAAACTGGCCAAAGGGATATTCCATACCATATGATGTCATGCTCAGTATATAACTGAGGGTGCCACATGGCTCAGGAACTAGCTGAGCATTGGTTCTGGGTGGTGAGAAATTGTACTGCGCATCACTTGTTTTGTATATTCTATTATTATTATTATTATCATCATCATCACCATCATCATCTTCCTTTTCTGTCCTATTAAACTGTGTTTATCTCAGCTCACAAGTTTTACCTTTTTCTTTTCGATTCTCTCCCCCATCCCACTGTAGGGGGAGGTGTGTGAACAGTTGTGTGGTTGTTTTAGCTGCCTGCCGCGTTAAACCACAACAGTCACCTAACAACCCCTGAGCTCTTAAAGGGTTGTCTGCCTTCACTATGCCAAGGAGCATCAGTTTCCAACTGGTGGGGTGGGAACCATCCAATACAGCAATTCTGGGATGAAGCATTTTAGATGGAAGTAATGAAAACCCCTGCTACTTTCCATATTTATGCAAAAATGGTTAAAGTGGAAAGGGAAAAGTGGCCAGTCACAAAGAGGGAGGATAGCATTGAATCTGAGTCTGGATTTAGTGAGAACTGTATCTATGTCCACATAGGATTTGTACATGTGCTACTAATTTTTGGCAAACAGAAAAAATCTGTAAACTTCTAATTGTTCTCTGATTTCATTGTGAGTGGTTCACATTGTTCAGCTGAGTTATGTTCTGTTTACATCTCATATGTTGTTACCATCCTTTGAATTTATGAAAATATATCTTTTTCTTTTTGTGACTGTAGATAGCATTAATAATAATAATAATAATGCCCTATTATCATTCTACTATTTCTATCCTTTCAATAATGACATTCCAAAGATTTAATTGTTTTTCTGAAATAAATTTTGTAAGTGGAAGTCTCAAAAAAAAAAAAAAAGAGAAGTGACAGTATGAATGCACTGTGTTACAGTTTCTTCAGGCGAGAACCAACCAGTGGCATATATTTCTTGTATATTACTTGGAATTGGATCTGTTATTACTATGACATCAGCCATGGGATTCCTTGGAAGTGTTATGGAAATCAAATGTCTGCTAGTTACAGTAAGTGTAAATCAGACTCCAACTTTCTCATAAAATGAAAGGAAGTTTTGCGTGCATGAAAACTGTGATCCTGTCTTGATGTTATGATTTCCACATAGAGTGCTTAACAAATCTGCTGATAGAAAGATATTTTTAGATAAAGTCCTGGCTCAAATGAAATCTGAACAAAACTGAAGATCATTCTGTATCACTGCATGAATGTTTTCAATGACAAAACACTTGCAGTTTGATGCAGAAAATATTTTAACCACTGTATTTATTAACTTAGAGGTTTTAAAAGTATTTTAGTATTGAAACCATGCAAAGTAACTATCTCTCAGTATGTTCTCACATGCTTGGTAACTGATGAAGAAATGAAGAAAAGCCTGCCCCAAAATATTGCAGGTTGAAGGCACAGGTATCTACAGTATGGCTACAATATCAAAATGGATAGTGTGATTAAAAAGCTGTTACCCATGTAGACCTACTTGGATCCTCCATATTTATGTATAATTCTTAGTTTTTAAAGGAAGAACACTTTGATTTCTGAAAAATTACAGTCTAACTATACATTCTTATGATATCTTTGATTACGGTTTTTTCCTTTGTCCTTTGTTTGTTGTCAACCTTTTTGAGTGATCTGGTTTAGACTGTGTGAAGGCTGAAGCATAGAACTGTTCTACTGATTTCATTTGTTTAGCACTACAAAGATCAGTTGGCACAACAGTGAGAGGAGCCCAGGTGCCATAACCGGGAGTCTTTTTCCTTCTTCCTTCCTGCTACCGCCCTAGGCACGTAGTGTTTGCCTTACAGTTTATTAGATGATGAAAGAGAAGGAAGTGTCTCATTTCCAACTTCCATGGAAGTATCTATTATCACAATATCTAGATACTACAAGTGAAAATTTGGTCTCACTGAAAATGAACAAAATTAACTATCCTTTTGTTTTATTTGTGTGTCTTATAGTTCAAAGGAGTCCTTGACTAGGTGTGAGACTAAGGTACCATGATAATTCAAACAGAAAATAATGAAATAAGAGTTTTCTTCAGTGGAGAACAGCTATTTAACAACAGCTTTTGTTCTTCACTTCCAAGAAAGTTATGGCTTTGTCTTTAAACAAAAAAAAAAAATGAGTTGTGCTTTGCCTGAAGCCTGTCTCTTAGACTATGATGTCACTTTCTGAGGGTTTCCAGGAAAAAAATATTTCGTACTTTTCTTGGAATGACTCTAAATAATATACATGAAGGATTATACAGGAGGTTGTTCAATAGTATGTTTATAGATAATTGGGGTTGTTTTTTTCAGTCTATGAGTTTTCAAATCGTGGTGTTTGTTACCCAGATGGCAATATTGGTGCTGATATTCATGAAGAAAGAAGAGGTATGTAAATAAATTATGTGAGACTGCTGATAATTTCAAAACAGATTCTTGCAATTAATTAGAAAATTCTAATAGTCAGTTCTCACTGTGTGCTATATCACTGTTTGAACTTGAGTATTCCACATGTTGATCAGGCATAGCAGAAGATGTGGAAAACATAATTTGAGGAATTCAGCATGGTTCAATATTTGTAAAGAAGAGTGCATGGAAATACGTTTTCAGTTTCTCGTCTGTGACAAAACATACTCTTCTTGTTCAGGTATGTGGAATCAACAGTGTAAGGGACAGCTTTATCCCTTTTTAGGGTCCCAGAAAGTCCCTCTTTCCTGGACATCAGCAGAGATAGAAGAAAGCATTAGATGCTAACCTGTGTCTCCTAGCGTGTGATAACAGTAGTCCGCTGTGCAATTGATAGCAGAGGTCATTGGTATCATGGCATGCAAAATATACTAATGAGTTACTAATATTATTGTTTGAGCCTATATTTTTAGATCCAAGTAGAGATCTAATATAAGGAATATGAAGCAACAATAAATACCAACATAGCTGTTGTCACTAGTAACTGTACTGCTTTGAAGCTTTATTCATTCACTTATTTTTCTACATACAGCAACTCCAATAACTTGAGCACTCCTTACAGTATTACATGGAAAGTAATCTGTACTGAATCCATACTGGTCCGATCACTTCCCTATTCCATAATTCCAAAATCTATGCTTTGAGAAAACCTCCCATGACACTGGTCTCATAAGGTTCATACAGTTCTCCAAATCCTGCTGCTATTCAGGCAGCACAAATAAATTAGTTTTACTCCATCAAAGTGAATCTGTATCATCAAGATTTCTTCATGAAATGGTAATTTATAATGGTGGAGTCCTCCCTGTTTTATATGAAACATATTACATATTGAAAGATTTGAACTGTCAGGAACGATGCATTCTGGAGTCAGCTATTTGTGCTAGAAAAATTGGTTGAAAGATTGAAGTTAAATTTATTTTATATCAGCTGTAATTGCACTTGATCTCAACCTTAATTAAGCGTTGCTGAAGTGTAATAAATGATGGTAACTTCATCATTCATTGTGCACGCATTTGAATTTTGTTTTTAGGATGGCTGTAGCAAGGGGACTGAGTTGGAGAAGCCTCATTTTTTTCTTGTTTTGTAATGAAACTTTTCAGTGGCCTAGGAGTTCTCCTCTGCATGTATTCCCTGCTACATTCTCTATAATCACAGTCTCTGCGATCAGCTTGTCCACGTCAATTACTGTTGAAGGTTATTTAACAGTCTCTGCAAAGATGCCTAATCTAGGGCCAACATGAGCTTCTAGTTCCTCTAGCCCAAAGCAATACATGTCCCAGCCAGACTGTATGGTGCTCACACAAGTTTGTATCACATTAGGCGTAGAATCAATTTTGATTTTGTGCTTATTACTATATGATGGTGTCATTATTAAAAACGAGAGGCAGGATTTAGTATTTTATGACAGATCAGGTGCGTCTAAACTATGTTCCCTGGCTCTTCTGGCTCCATTTCAGCTAATCACCTTGTGTCTGCCTGTGCTATGTATATGATTTCGGTGACTTCATTTATCTTCCCCTTCTGCTTTCAATGTTCCCTTTAGTGCAAGGGCTGTGACATGTCTTAGATTGTATTTGGTAAATGCTGCTGCTTGTAAGTAACCCATGAAGAAACCTGAATATCAATAGAAGATCAAGAATTGAACTATCTGTCCACACTCTTACCAATATGCATATACCAAATGCTGTAAATATTTATGAACAGGTCCACAAGCAATGGAACAACAGAATTGATGAAGTTATTTCTGAATACGGGAATGAGAGTCTGACTGAGCGGGAACCTGTGTGGAACATTCTGAACGCTGTGCAGCACAATGTAAGAAAAAAAACACACAAAATATCACCACCAAATATACTGCATCAAACAAAAAACATTTATACCAATCAGAACTTAGTTTAAAAAACCAACTCCTTTAGTAAAGGATTTTTTTTTTCAAGATCTGCTGCTAATGTCTGATGTGGATGGGCAGATTCCTTGCTGTTATATGGATTATTATGGGTGAGATTAGGCTTTTGAAGGACTTGTCAGTGTATGTAGGAGCAGACAGTTCTGGTCACTGAAGTTTACTGCAGCTGAAAAAAACAATGGATCTCCTAATATCTTGACAGTGTTAGGTATCATGAAAGACTTGGTCTGCTTATATCTCAAGGCTGACATGGACAGTCTCTCTGCATGGACAAGCAGAGATGCTATGAGGTCAAAGCAGAGCTCCTACTGTGAGAGCGTTTGAATAGGTATTGCACTGAGACTGTCTCAGAAATAATGCTTAAAGCCTCAAATGAGCTTGAAAATCAATACTTTCATCACACATACTTAATTATTAATCATCATAATTTTTGTGGCCTGGCAGCATGTAATTTGTTTCCTTTTTCAGAAAAGTCCTTTAAAGTGTTTGTATGAGATTGATTATTTTGGAAGTTGTTAGCAATGTTTTTGACCAGTAGCCCTTCAAATTAATCCTGCATCATGAGCTTTTAATTACAAACACTACAACTTAACATTTTAATATGGTTTAATATGTTTCTGTAGACCAGCTGTGAGTCCCTTAGTATGACTTTTTGCAGAGGTGAGTTCTATAGTTCTTGACAAGTGTTGAAGATAATTTATGATTCCAGATAACTCATAAAGCATATATGTCTAGGCTCCAGATTACAAATGCATTTGTGATGTATATTTAAAATCTGTTCTTTGAAAATCCAGTCTTCTCTCATTGCATTCATGATTTCTCTAGTGATTAATGGTGACCTCATTATGTCAATGGTGCAGCTAGACTACGTGCTGGTCTACTTGAGCTCAGTTTCATTGAACTATTGTGGGAGCACGGATTTCAGCAAAGTCACCTACCCACCACCTACTCTGGTGGCAATGTTTAAATCGTGGCATGTTTCAAAGTTCTGTGGATATTTTGCTGTTGGTACCTAAACCAGATAAACGATATTAAATCTGCCAAGGTGAACTGTGATCACACTTATGAATGAAAGCCACCATTCCCAAGTCTTGTGGTACATGCTTCCGGCTCTTTACAATATCATCAGCATCTGCCGTGAGAAAAAAGCCTAAGATCATGAATAGTACTAGAGATTTTTATATATTCATGGTAGAATTTAATGTACTGCTTAAAGTTGGTGATGTTTTTAACTGAACTTACAGGGTTGTTGAAATTGAATGTTTGGGCAGTTTTGGCTAACTTATCTAATTTTTTCAAAATTTAGAAGCGGTATATTTTGGATTTGCTCTTCAAAACATCCAAATGAGATGCTTTTGTTTAGCATCTCTAAGCCAAAATATGGCAGACTTTTCATCCCACAAAACAAACAAAAAAACCCCCAACACCAAAACCAACCATTTCTGAAGTTTCATCCTGATTCAGAATGAAAAACTGCTTGAATTTCCTACATGACAAGAATTCCATTCTCCAAGCTGTTTGATGGCTTGGTTTGGTTTTGTGTTACTGGTATTGAAATAGATTATTGGGAAGAGCTAGCTGACAATCCATTTGAACAGGGTGCAGTGTTTGCTTTGTGCTTCGAGTTTGAGCTGTGTGTTCACAGGAGATCAAGTGCTGCTAAAACATAAGTTGGAATAGGGAGGCTTTCTAAAGATCTCCTCTTGCTAAGAACAGAGAATTTTTGCAAATACATTAGAAGTGACAAAGGAATAACTAAAAAAGTTTTCAAAATCTGGCCCTTATTTAAGTTCCTAGATCAGAGTAAAACAGTGTCTGTATTTTTAATTTTATTTATTAAAATATTTTTTATAAAATCTGTCCCCATATACTGCATTCATTATGAAACCACATTCATTATGTTGTTTCCAATAATGTATTGTTTTCTTTGTTCTTTTTCTTCTGCTTCAGTGAGCACAATCTTAATATAGCTCACTGCTTACACACGATTTCTACACTGAATTTGACAGGTTAAAGGGGATAGTCAAAGTGTTTTACTTCAATTTGGGTTTGTGATTTTTTTTTTTTGTATTTACATGTGTTCTAGAATAATTTAGAGTCTAAAAGAAAGTTCCTTTCAAAGGTATATTTTAATATCATATCCTTTTAAAACCTGTACTATCCAGTGCACATCATGGGAAATTATATATACGCAAAGGTGAAACATCCCTTGCAGAAACCTCTATCTACTGAATACAGAGGAAAGCTATCTGGCTAATTTAATCAACTAAATCAAATAGCTAGCACTATTGGTTGGTGTGGAAATTCCTCTGTGTGACAGTCTTTATAGGTGTTGGAGTTACAAGTTACAGGATTTTTATTCTAGATGGAATGCTGTGGAAGATACAATGTCACACAGTGGGAAAGGAATAAAAACAAGGAAAATAGTACTCAGATCCCATGTTCATGCATAAAATCTAGTCTGAAGAAATGGTTTTGTGATGTCCCAAGGGATTCAACATACAGTATGGTAAGAAATAAAAAAAATGTCTTGAAGAATGTAACTTTTGCTACTAAATTGTCTTTGGAAAAAAATACACAAAATGTGTTTTCTGCCAAGACTTGGCTTACAAATGCAAAGGATTAATAATATTCATTGTTTTGTCTTTCGTCACTCTGAAGTGACCTTTTACTTGTTAGGTGTCAGTCATGTAGGCAGTTCTAAATTAAGGATATTTCAAGAAAATGGGAGTCGTGAGTATTGCAGATCAATAACACAGGGACATTTAGTAGTGGTTTAAGAAGTAGTAAGCATCTTGGCATTCAAAAATCTGTGCTGTGCAAATCAATGACGACAATGGAAAGTGACAGTATATAAAAACTATACAGTCCATTTTCCACTAGTAGTTACTATTCATTACTTACAGAATGTCAGCAACATCTCCACCTGTTTGTATTCTGTGTTTCCATAGCATCTTCGATACTTCACAGGATAAGAGGAATGAGCAAGACATTGATATAGAGATGTGTTTCCCAAGACCATAGCATTTACATGTCTTAATATCAAGGGACCAGTTTGCATAGGACCATCAGATATCATCACCTGATAATAGAAAACTGGAGCAATACATATTATGCTTTTCTGTAAACCTTCCAGTGTTAATAGGACTATCCAATGAGAACAAAAATTCAATGGCCAAAGGTTGTTTCTTGACAATGCAGGACAGTAAATAATAGAAAGGATGTTGTTAAATGGCATCTGGTATTGTCTTCCTTCACTCATCAGTTTTGAATTGTTCTCAGTTTCTACAAACCCTTGTCACTACTAAAAGAGCACTTCAAAATATAGAGAGCATTTCTTTATACGTTTTATTGTATTTATAGCTATTTTAAGCTATCTAGTAATTTATCATTTATTTTAAAAAGCAATATAATAAGAATAGACTGTAATGTGGAAAATATGTACGTCCATTTCAGGATGCATAATGTATGAGAATCAGTGAAAATATTGTTTCAAGCATTTACTTGTAAGGTAGTCTCTCAGTTATACAAAAGCAAATTCCCTTTTGATTAAGTCACAAGCTCTGGAACATTTCCATGCAAAAATATCAGATTTACTTATCTGGAACATTTCCATCCAAAAGTATTAGATTTACTTAACTGGAACATTTCCATACAAAAATACTGGATTTACTTAAGAACAATCTGTTTAGTTCAGATAATTTTTAAAATGTTATAGCTAACTCTCTGCAGTACACATTATTGATGTATTTGGTTTCTAGCAAGTAAATATCAGAACCCATCATAACATGCAGAAAGTTCTATTCTATAAATTTTAAAAGTATATTCTTATAAAGATGCAATATGAATTCAAAAGTTGAAATTATTTTTCTTGAAATCTGTTCATCTGTACTTGCTTAGGGATGTGAAGAATATTTAAATACATGGTTTGAAAACAATGTTTTGATCTTAACTGCAATTACTGTCAGCCTGCTAATTACACAGGTAAGAGTACTTTTAAGCAAAAAATCACAAAATATTGATATTCTGCTGGTGGTAAAAAATCAATTCAGTACCATTAGGCTTTGGCATGCTCTCCAAAATTTTGTAAAGCTTTCCATCAATTTTAATTAGAAGTAAGATCAAGCAGTGTTTACCAACAAGCTCCCATATATTCAAGCACCATCACAGACGTTGGTTTCCAAAGTTTGTTGAATGAAATGGTCGACCTGACCTGTGAAAGCAAACGGCATTGCAATGACAGGAAGCAGTTAAAGAGAATGTAAACTCTATGGAGCAAAAGACCTCTTTTGTCCCCTGTTTGCACAGAACCTAGTCCATGAATATGCTAAATCAAACAATACAAAATAATGAAAATGCTCCCCCCTACATATCTATGAGAAAAAATTATTGGGTAAAAAGGAATAAAACTTTCAATTAAAAAAAAATCATATGAATAATGGCAACAAGAATTGATCATTCACTCCACAGACACTCTGAAGTTTGCAGCAGGCAGAAAGATTCTTGATAATATCTAAAATCATGATGTTGAAAATGATATGAGTTCATTTTTACTCAGAGAATTAAAAGTGATATATTTTACCTCTTCCATATGTCGTACCTACCGATAGAGGTATGTAGTAAAAGCATTCCGGCTATGGAGTGGGCCGGTTCAGTAGTGAAAATGTTTCTTATTCATACTCAGCTAATCCTCATTAGCACAGTACATGAGTGTCTCATGATCTTCAGTGTACTATCATTGACACCTTCTTGTCAGGTGGGAAAGAGCTGTTATCCCCATTCAAGAGGTTAAGACCAAGATTCATAGGGCACTGAAACACTTAACACTTGACTGAATTATGTGCCACTTGAAATCAATTTCAAGATACTTCCATGGATGTGGGCCCAAGTGACTTGCTGGAGGTCACACAGCAAGCCTGTGGCAGAGCAGAGAATTCAGCTTGTGTCTTCAGGCACATGTCATGACAGTTCTCCTTTATATCCTTCTGTGTTGTCATTCATAGGAGCCAGGTTAACAGTCAGATTGACTCCATCATGAGTGAATATCAACACTTACTCTGTTGTTTTTAACTCACCTTTTTTCCTTTCTCAGATATTTTTGATCAGACTAACCGGTCAGCTGTTTAGAAACATCAGAAAGAATAATATTTGGCCAAATGAATCATGAACTCTTCTGAGCATTGCTATGGTGCAAGAATTATGTGATCCATGCCTGTGACAGTCAACGAACTAACTTCCACTAAAATTTGGATTGGACTCTACATATTGCAATCACTAGCATATTAACATTTGGGCTTTAATATGTTTGTTTATTGTTCTTGGCTATGCATATGGCAGTGTGCTACAAAATTATGTGTGTTAAAGTCTGAAGTACAATGCCATCTACTAGCTGGTTAATAAAACTTCTTGATAAGCTGAATATTAGTTTCCTGACTCTCTGGAACAACTTATTCAGAGTGTTGTAAAAAGTATTGCATAGTATACTGCATTTTGAAACAGAAGGAACCCTTTACCATGTTCAGTTGAGAAATACATTTACTAAACCTACCTGATACTTCTTTGGACCGTTACCATTTCTTCCAGTCCTTCTCTGCTTTGTCCTTGCCTGTTGTGCAATTTAACTCCAAAAATTTAACTGAGTCTCATATATTAGACTCATATCAGCTCTTTTCTAAGAAGTGTTGTAGACATCTTTCATTCTTGCTGAATGGCTCTTAGCATGCATTTAATCAAATGGCTTTAGGGGTTTAGGTGGAGTAAGCTTGAAGCTTTAAAACATTCTTTATCCTCTGAGCAGTGAGGTGACCTGGAATGTCTTGAGGAAAACAGAAGAAGGCGTGATATTACAAGTGTAGGTAGTAGCATTGTTAATTATTTTTGTGCCTAAAACTTCCCATTTCAGTAATCCATTTTCTGATGCTTATAAATTTGGTAACTTCTTTTTATTTAGTCTAAAAAAATTACCATTTCAAGTGCCTGCCACAGGCTGAATTTCTTATTTAGAGAACTTCAAATAAAAGAAATGTGTCAATTCAGATGTGAACAGCATGTTTGGAACAGAATCTGAATTCCAAACTTGTATTTTTTGTTCTGCCACCAACAAAAATCTAAGGAACACAACAATGAAGTCTCTCATCCCACTCAGAGGTGCACTTTCATTAAGAATGGCAGATACCTGTTACCTTGATGTCATGATGGCTTAAGAGGTTTTAATCTTGTTATTGATGTAATTCAGTCTGAGAATACAATCTGAGGAGGATATTAAATAATAATAAATAAATAAACAAGGTTTTTTTTTTCCAGTAATCTTCATTTTGCAATTTACAGAGTATTTCAGAAAATTAAGAAGAATTAATTAAAATTAAGAATCTGAATTTTATTTCATAAATACCATTCTAAAATATAACCTGACTTAAGTGTAACAAGCATTACATTTAAAGATCCCAACAACCTGGTAAAATAACAGAAGCCAATTTTTCATTAGAAAGTAGATCCATTTCGTTGAACAGGTCTGTGATTCAGAACAACTGTTTTTCACTTACTTTTTTCCATGCATCTAATATTCAACATGGAAACTAAATACAGAATTGTAGAACCATACAGTAATACAGGTTCAAGTGGACATCTGGGGACTATATAGTCCAGTCCCCTGCTCAGAGCAGGTCCACTTAGATCAGATTGTTCAAGGCCGTGTCCAGGTGAGTGTTGAATATCTCCAGGGATGGAGATTCCACAATCTCTCTGGGCAACCTGCTCCAGTGTTTGACCACCCTAACAGGGAGAATCTTTTTCCTTACATCTGCCTGGAACTTCCCATGTCACAGCTTGTGCCCTTTGCCTCTTGAACTACCACTATGCACATCTAAGAAGAGTTGGCTCCCTCTTTTCCACTCCTTCTCAATATGTAGTTGAAGCCAGCATTAAGATCTCCCCTTATGCTTCTCTCCTCCAAGCAGAGTAAACCCAGTTCTCTCAGCCTCTCTTCCTATGTCGTGTTCTCTGGACCACTATTTTGGGGTTCCTCTGCTGGAACTGCTGCAGTATGCCAATGTCTTTCTAGTACTGGGGAGCACAGGACTGGGTGCAGTACTTGAGATATGGCCTCACAAGAGAAGAACAGTCATTTGCCTCAGCCTGCTGACTTACCACCTGCTAATACAGCCCAGGATGCAGTTGGCGTTCTCTGCTGTGAGGGCACACTGCTGACTCATGTTCAATTTGTTTTCTAGCAGAAGCCCAAGGTACTTTCTGCAAATGTGCTTTCTCCTCATTTGGCCCCCATGCAATCCGTACTGCTGCATGGAGTTATTTCATCCCAGATGTCTCTACTGAATGTCATGAGCTGCCTGTCAGCCCATTTCTCCAGCTTGTCAAGGTCTCTCTGAATAGAAGCTCTGCCCTCCAGATTATTGGCTGTTCTTCTTAGAAGTTGCTGTCATTTTGCAGAGCTGTTGAAGGTGCAGTTCATGCCATCATTCACGTCATTAACAGAATTGCCCCCAGTCTTGATCCTTGAGGGGTGACATAATTAACCGGCCACCACCTCAGCTTTAAACTGCTGATCACAATCATTTGAGCCAATTTTCCTCCCAATAGCCCTCTTATCCTGTCCATATATCACCACTTTGGGTGATAAGGTATTATGGGAGACCATGCCAAAAGCCTTGTTAAGGTATTTAGTGGACTACTACTCTTTGAACTCCTATTAAGCCAATGATCTCATCACAGAAGGTAATCAAGCATGGTCAGACATGATTTGCCCTTGGCAAAGCCAAGCTGCCTGTTCCAGATGACTGGAGTTCTTCATCTGCTTGGAAAGAGTTTCCAGAAGGATTTGTCCCATAATATTCCAAGAGTGTAGGGTGAGGGTGACCACCCTGTGGTTCCCCATACTCTCCTTCTTGTCCTTTTTGGAGATGGGTGTAACGTTTATTTCTCTGCATCTATCAGGAATCTCCCCCAAACACCATAACCTTTTGAAGATCATAGAAGGTGGCTGCTCAGTGATATCAGGGCAATATGGATCCATGGACCTGTGAATGTCCAACTTGTTGAAGCACTCTAGCTTCCTGTACCATGGGTTATTCTTCCCTCCCTCAAGATGCTCCTAGTAGGCTCAAGGACTTCAGATTCCTGAGGACAAACATTGCCTGTAAATACAGAATACCTCAGCCTTTCCGTGTCCTTTATCACTAGATCCCCTACCCGATTGAGCAATGGGTCCACATTTTTCTTAGACTTGCTTTAGCTGCCCGTCTACTTAGAGAAACCTTTCTTGTCACCACTTACATCCCTCAATAGTTTCAACTCCAGCTGAGCACTGGCTTTCCTGCATCCATCCCTGCGTGCTTGGGCAGTCTCTCTCTTTTCCTCTTGGGTAGCCCAGGAAGGCATACTTTCATTTGAAGACCAGTTGACCATTATCCATACTCGCTTTCTTCCATGCTTGTTCAACTTCCTGCACCTGAGCATGGATAGTTCTTGCACTCTTGAGGAGGTCATGCTAGCAAATCAGCCAGCTGTTTAGGGCCCCTTTGCTCTTCATGGTAGTCTCACATATGATTCTGCCAAGCAGATACCCAAGTAACCACCTGCTCATTTATTTTAGGATTTTAAACTCCACAGTCTCATGGTCATTTCAGATGAGACCCTTGCATTTCCAACCAGTTCCTCCTTGTTTGTGAGTAACAGAACCAGCAGATATTCTCTAGCTGGATTGTTGATCACCTGCATCAACCCAATATCATCAACACACACCAGAAATCTGCGTTGCTTGTGCCAAGACGTATTGCCCATCTAGCAGATGTCAGGTGGTTCCTCTGAGTGCAGGAGCCAGAAATCATGAGGCTTCCTCCTCCAGTTGCTTAGAGAAGACTTTGTGGACTTCACCTTCTTGATCAAGCGGTCTTTGGTAGATACCCACTATGACATCACCTGCATTGGTTTGTGCATAAACTCTCAACTTGCTCATCAGCCCTTCAAAGGCAAAGCTCTGTGCATTCTTCCTGAGATACCAAGTCAAGTTGGCAGGAGATTACCTCCTTCCCTCCAAGAGCTACATTTTCAGAAATACAGAATACTTCAGTCAGTGTGAAGTAGCTTCTGCAGATATACAAATACTTCTATTCAGTCCATGTGGGATGGTTCTTCACTAGCCTAGTGCAGTAAATTGCATCCAAATCTAATAAACACCTATTCATGTTTTGTTACACTTAAAAATAATTACTTATGCACTGCCCCTGTTTTAAAAGGGTATTAAGGATGGGATTATCTGGGTAAATGCAGCCACATAAAAGCTGGACAAGTGTTCTAGTGCATGTGGATAGTAAGGTATGCCTGTAGAGTAATTCATCCTACTTTTCCTAGGCAGGTATTATAGAATGACATCCTCTAGAAGTACCTGTATTCTTCTGGTTTGAGTGGGAGGCTAGTTGCACTAGCTTATAGTTTCTACAATTTGAAATGGTTAACACTAGGTTAATTGGATCCCACTTTAATATTATATAATCAAGAATTCATAAGGCCCCATATAAAGTCACCTGTGGAATCTGAATTTGTTCCTAATGTACCTGTATTATAAAATGGTTGTCAATTATGTGCTCACATTCTGGCTTTCCACAGTAGGCTAAAATCCATATTGTGTAAAAATGTACTGTGGTCTGTACTCAAATATTATTTTAGGATGAATAGAAGCAGCTCCTATTGTCCTCAGTGACGGTTTGGCATGCCCAAGTGAGAGGTGAATGTGCTTCAGTATATAAGAAAATACTGCACATCACCTACCGAGACCTGTCATCAACATTCACAATAAAATGTACGTATTGGCTGTTAAATCTCCAGCAAGCACACAGATAATTAAATAACAGACATATGTGCGCACGCAAGAAGATTGTATATAAAATTGGCAATACTGCCACACATGCTGCTGGTGCTTAACAAGAATAATTATAAAAACATTATTAGTAATATAGTAGTTTTTTAAAAAGGAATAAGAAAGAATAGAGGAGAAAATTTATAGGATGGAAAGTTAAATCTTTATGTTTTCAGATAAGAAAATGGAAACAAGTATTTGTTTGCCAATTTGTGCAGTGCTGATAGGTAGACACTAGAGGACACAGAGAGCTTAAGAATTACACAGGGCATAGAAAAATAACCACAAGATTTACAGAATGCCATAATGTACACACCTTATACATAGTCCACGCTTTAAAACGAATAAGTCTGAAGGTGATAGCCATGTGGCACTGCACTGTCAGAGAAAATGGTGTTCAGAGACAGTGTTCTTCACAGGACTGCCATGGGAAACAACTCACAGCAGCTGTGCTAAAGCTCGGTAACGTAATGAGTGAATCCAGTTCAGCTTACCTAGAAGTCCTATCACCAAAATTACGAGAAGTCCCAAAAGAGATTATTGGTGTGAGAGTGCAGGGGGAAATCATAACTACATAAATTCCCTATACAAATCAGCAAAGAGAGGAAATGGTGTGGTTACACAGTCACTTTCATGTGGCCTGAAAGCACTCTGCTGCTAAAGAGATCCCACTGTCTTCATGTTCTTAGGCTTGCTCCCATCCCTGGCCAGGCGCTGGCACTAGTACCCATGCAGCTTTGTGAGGAACTGGCCCAAAGCCCTGACTGGGCTTAAAGATAATCCTACAAAAAAAAAAAGTTATGTGTTTAGGTTTTTCTTTTTGGTTTGGGGGTTTGTTTTGTTGGTTGGTTGGTTTCGTTGGTTGGTTGGTTTTGTTGGTTGGTTTGGTATGTCTTTTGTTTTGGTATTTGTTTTTTTATTTGTTGGGGTTTTTTTGGCCAGTACTAGTCCAGTGTAAAATATGTATTTACATTTTATGTATTGGAATTTTAGTTCTGCCCCTTTGTACACAAGGTGTCCTAACTCTATGCTAAAATAAGGCTCCCTTTTGCTTTCTTAGCATCTGCCCCACCATGTTATGTGCCTGGATGCACAATGGTTAAACGGATGCTGTCTTGAAATTTCAAATCTTTGGGGAGAATGAGACTGCAAACTCATGTTTCCTATCTCTGTAATGGGTGTTCCAATGGTTATAACACTAGGTAATATATGGGGATGGAATCACTGTTAGTATTCGATCAAGCAAATAGTCATGGTGTTCACTGTGACTAATGTTCGGGGAATTCTCCAGGGTCTTAAGGTGGCTCCAAATAAATCCTACACTTCTTGGTTTAAACTTTTTTTTTTTTTTTTAATAGAGCAACAGATAGAAGCTGGATGTCAGGAACCAATGAAGCAGGCACCTTCAAATTACATGGTGACTGAAGCTCCCAGAAAATTTTTGGACAAGGTAGGGAAGCACAAATTAACTATATGCCTGCCTACATGGCTAGGGAGTCCTAGAAAAACGGTGGTGTGAGTGCCACCTGGCTATTTTGTTTTCATATTGTGAAATAAAAAAAAAAAAAAAGCTATTATTTGTTTGCACTTATATCACCATAGCGCTCATCTCCTGAGGGAACAGAATCCACAGTTCCCACAGGACACTTGTAATTTGTGTTTGGTACTTATCCAAAACTAATTTAATCAATGTCAGTTCTGTGAATGTCATGTGTATGTTCTGAATGGGAAGCTACTGTAACACTACAGATAAAGCTACTCCAGTACAAAAGTCACAGGGAACAGGTACAAGTATTTTAAATATTAGTTTGGGCTAGAACAGGTGGAATAATTTCAGGTATGACCTCCAGGAATTTGAGGATTCAAGCTCAAACGAACAGGACAGATCAAAGAGTTAATTTGTCTATAATGAAAAGTTCTTTGTAATAGAAAATGGAAACAACTTTTTAATAGAAGAATACTAGCAATTAGGGCAATATCATCCATCAACAAACAAAAAAAGAAACATCTAGCATGAAAATATAAAAGATGTGAACAGCCTTTTTTTTTTAATGAGTCAGTTTCTAGCTCTTTGAATAATCACTAGCCAAGCTCCTGTTCTCCATTCTAATAAAAATATTTAGAATTCTAAAAAGAGTACAGTAAATAATATTCTTTTTGCTTTAACAGATGTAGTGACATTAACATATGATCCCAGTGATCTAATGATATTTCAAAATGAAAGATGACCTTTCTTTCTTTAAAGAACATTCTTAAGCCTCAATTATGCTAAATACACATGCAGACAGTCCTGCACAATGCTTTGATCAGAAAACTTATGGAATTTATCCCTTATGACAATAAGGTGATTAGAACGAACTGTGTATTTCGTATTTTGTAAAACAAAGCTTCCTAGCTAAATTCCCATCATGTATTTTCCTTTAGAAATAATACATGTTTATATTTCAGTTTTCCCCAATCTGAACTATTTTTAAGTAAATCATATTTATTTAATATTGACTTAAATAAAGAGTTTCCAAAGACAAAGGATCAATGTTTTATTTCAAAGCAACTAGATTTCAATACCTTTAAAAGACACAGAAATTCTTTTTCCTTGTAAATGACTGGAATTTGGGGATCAGGAAATAATCTTTTAAAATAGTTCTGTTTGTAAATAAAAATCAGTTTTCACATGCATTGGCAGTTTCAAAATCTTGAACTACTGGAAATTAACTATAAAATTATCTTACAATAAGTGTTAGCTTTTATGTAAACACATTTTACAGTTTGGCTTTATTTTAATTAAGGCTTTTAATAGTTTTAGAGTGTGCTAATTCTTAGGGTTTGTTGAATGTGAGATAATACTTGATTTATTTCTTAAGGTTCTAGATTCTCATGTGAGAACAACGGCTTTCATTAAAAGTTCATTTGTAGTCCTCTTGGCTGAAAAGAAAAGTTTACGATAAAACATACAGGCTTAAGAAGAGGCTGGGGTGAGGAGAGCCACAGTCTGAATTTTTAAAAAAGGCTTGTAGAAATTAGTCGATTTTGTGGGCACTGGGCTTGGCTGGAGTTGGCAATACTGCATCTCTTAGGGGTTTGCTATAGCTACAGCTGTTTTAAATTTGTATTACTGTTTGGGTTCGCACTGCATCTGAATGTTTTGCAGGCACAACCCAACTCATTCTTGCAGCAGCCAACAGGGCACCTATTGTCTATGAACGGTGACTTCAAATCCAGTGAATGAGAATGAAAGGTGTGAGAGAGATCAGTGGGAATGCATGTCCCTGTTTCCGTTAAACACTGTGTTGGGATTATCATACAGAACGTATCATTCTACCCAAATCCAATTCCATTCCAATGTACCCAGAGATCATGGAGTGCAGGGGGAACTTAAAGGGCCTCTCCGGGTGGGCAAAGGGCATGACAGCTTTGGAGGAACAGACTGCTAATATTAGACATTGATGACGCCCATGGGAAGTGGAGAAACATGAGACAATTCCCACCTCTCCCTTTTTCGTTGAATGCAGGATAAAGAATATAATGATCTCCCAAATGGCTGAGTAGTGCAGCCTCTGTCCTCTCTGCTGTATGAAATAAATGCAGATGGTTTACTGGAGACTTAGTCCTACCTAGATCTGTTCCTGTAGTTCCACACTTTCCCAGTGCTGGGGAAGCCACGGGTTTACTATCTGGCTATCTGTCCTCTTTTGATACAGATTGCAGATGTCAACCTAGAGTATTGAAGTTTAGTACAATACATGATTCTTAGATACTATATTATTTGTAAACACCATGAATTGACAGTGAATGTATGATCTTGAACAACATCATTCTAGTTTAGCTATCCACATTTTTGAATGGCTATGTTGAAACTGATTGTGGTTCTGGAAAGTCTGCAGCAGAGTTTGGCAAAGCTATAGTTTCTGGAAACAAAATATTCTTGTGGCATGTAAATGAAACATTTCCCAATAGCACTTGAGTCTGAACCAGGCTTCAGTGCTGAATTATTTCATGAACATGACTGTTAGAGCCTTCATGACCTTCACCTCTAGTTTTCCTGGGCTGATACCTGTTCCTATATCACCTCCATCATGCTCTTATTTATAAGTAACTCCATTCATCAACCATTATCAGAGTGATGGAGCTCTTAGGTTTTCTGTCTTATTTTCAATAATGTTTCATATGGTTAGGTGGATTAGATACACTTTCAATGTTTCCATGAAACCATCTTGCTTCCTTCACAAATTCAGACACAGATACATACAATTCATTGAGCAGCTCAAAGGAGTGGAATAAAAACTTTTGGTAACATCCCTACGTTCACCACAGAAAGTGAAGGCATCAGGAAGTACAATTTAAATGTCCCTAGCCTCAATCTCGCATGCATCTTGCTGCCCTAAATGAGATCTAGTTGAACCTTTTCTCGTGCTTAGGCATTCTGACCATTTCTTTTCTGTATGTCTTACGTTACTAATCAAGGGTATGTTTATGTGGCAGCTCTTCCTCTACAAGGCTTTCTCCTATCCTCAGTCATCTGTTTTCATTACTATAATAGGAACCTGAAGATACTCAAACCTTTCAAACCTTCCTCTTGCAAATCTGGTTGAGGGTGGCAACAGATGCAAAAGATATGGGGAAGGAATGACAGATGGACACTCCGGCAAAAATGTATCTGCATATCCCTGCATGCATGCACACGTGTACCCGTGTGCACTCACACAGGCATACCGTTACAGCATGGATATGCAATCAGGTCTCATTTTCTAAGAAATGAAGCTGAAGAGTTAGACTGTTAGCACACTTCCTAAATCTGCTGCCCTATAGCTCTGCATGACATGATCTCCACACTCATTACACTGGGGTATGACTGTATGAAAATAGCTTGAAATACTAATAGTCTTTTCCTTTACTAGACAGGAAAGTATCCTTTCTCATTACCTCTGACAGATAGCTGTGTTCACTAATAACTTTCACACCCTCAACATAACCCTGGTAAATTCAATAATCTGTGGGAATTCACACTAGCTAAGGGTCTGATCCATATGTTAGAAAGTAGTTATGTTTTAGAGAAACTAAACTAAAAGTAACAGAGGTTGCCCAACACTTTAAAAGCAAATAGCAAAGTCACTGGTATGCTCTTTCCAAAGTGCTGTGTCATGTCGCTGCTAAAGATCATAGGTTTCTTAGTGATTCTTGCTTTTATGGACTAGCTCAAAACCTCCAGGCAGTGATTTTTTTTTTTCCCTACACAGACTTACTGTGTTTTGCAGAAATAATAAATACAAATGAAAAATTTAAGAGCAAACACATTTAGAATGTTGGCACAGCTCTGCAAACACGAAGGGAAAAAAGGCCACTGGAATATTTCTCCATATTTATTTATAGGCTTTTCAATTTCCTCCCCCTCAAAGACACTTATTTTAAGTGTATCATGAATGTATATATATATATCTTTCAAATAATGCTGTAATTGGCTTCTTAGCATTGCACGTATTTCATTGTGTCCTGCATAGCTGTAAAAACCAAAGAGGAATTCAGGAAGAGAAAGGCCAGGTTCTTCTTTACCTCACACCAGTTCACATGGGTCTAACTCTGCCACGTTTCGTGGTGTTCCTCAAGATGGGTAACAGTGCGAGCAAGAACAGAGCCTGAATCACAACGCTTTCTCGAGCTTTTTTTGAGAAGAGAGGAATGCCTAAAGAATTGCAGGTATATATTCCCTTTGCTGCCTTCATAACAATAGATGAATATTTGTTCATGTGCCAAAATGGGATGAGAACTCCTTTAGACTGTATTTTCTATAAAATATATCATGTAATATACTGAATGGTTTATGTATAGATAGGATAAACTACTGTGAGTCATATTAGAAATGTAAATAGAAAGGGTAGGTTTAAGCTAAGAAAGTTATTCAAGACTGCACTTAGCTGGATCTGGATTTAGAAATAAAGTGTGGAAATCAGCTTTGGAGCACTGTACTTAGGACAATAGAGACTTAGAAGTTCTTGATTCATTTTTCTTCTGTGCCATTGACATATTGGGTCACTGCAGGCAAATCTTTTCATCTCTTATTGTTCCAAATCCCCCTCCGTAAACTGGAACAAGAACACTTCCTTTTTGCCTTCATTTGTCTGACTTATTTGTTTTAAATTTTATGCCTTTAGGGTATAGGGCCTGCTTTTTAACTCTGTAAATTTGTTTAGTGGTCTTTGTTGGGAGTCACTGGGCACTACTCTAACAAATAATAGTTCCACTGTTACTAGTAAGATTACTTGAGTCGGATTCTCCAATGGTAGAAGTCAAAATTCACATGCTAGCATCACAATAAACTCATTTATAAAATTCAAGTGAAGCTGCTTAAAATCCAGCCATCAGCAGGCTATGTCTGCTCCTATTAGCAACAAGCAGTGCTTCTGCTCTCTATCAGTGAGAAAGGGTGGTCAGCTCTTTTGTTGAAGCCCGTTAAACCCAGACAAGGGCCAGACAGCTTCATCCACAGATTTGCACAAAGCTTATACCATCAATAGTAAATCCAGTTTAAAAAGACACAAGTTTGGATAGCATTTCTGTTTATATTAGATACCAAGGTATTTTTACCAGATGCATTTTAATACTGTATTGTTAGTGGAAATGTCTATAGACATTTTCATTAGTATCTGGCAGAGAAAAGCAAGGAGCTTATGAAAGTACAGAAAATAAAGTTCTTCTAAACTATGTACTGTCAATGATAGTACAATGGAGTAAATTTTGAGTTTAATTTATGTTTCCTGGTTGGAATCTCTAGTGTTTTTAACTGTTTGCTTTTGCTTTGTTATGCAAAAGTGCCTTTAAATAACTTTGGCGATGAAGAGGTTATTGATTGCAATATCCCCATGCTGACAGAGGATTCTGGTGGATGAGATCATTTGAATGTTAAACTAACTTACTCGTGGTGGGTAAAATCCAGATTTGTTTCTTAATTAATTTAGCCCTAAAACAAGCCCATCTCAACAAGACGTATTTTTACAGTCCATGATTCAAAAAGAGTTATTCTATGAGATATCAAATGATACAAAATCACTCGGTCTTGTTATAAATTCTGACATGCAGTAAGGGCAAGGGAGAGGGAGTTTCAAGGTTAAATCTGAATCCTTGCCTTACCATAGTTTAAGTCAAACTTCTGACCATATGTTTGATAGAGATTATGAATATTCTTGACAAGTTCACCTCAAAGGCTGGACAACTGGGTCAGCTAAGATGTCCAAAATACGAATTTTTAAGATCATCATAACTAATTAGGTTTACAGAATTTTTCTAGACAACTCCTGAGTCACGAGAACTCCTCTGGAAGTGTGAACACTGACAAACTGGGAAATACTTTCTTTTATGTATTAGCTAACCCCATTAGGATTATTCCATTAATAGTGGCCAGATTTGATTCAAATCAGAAAAGCTTTGACCCCATCTTTCAAGTTTTCTGGACTTTTTTGCTTAGTTCTTAAACAGATTTTTTTTTCTCCACAGCCAGAGAAAGATCTCAGAAAGACCCTCACACCAACATTGACTTTTCAGTTCTCATCCTGTTCTCCTCCTGTTTCATGAAGGAAATGGAAACCTGCAGCTCAACTCTGTCAGTTTAGAGTCAGAAATCACCAACACTTCTTTTTTACTTCCTACTAATCTGATCCAAGTTGAGGGTAAAGCAAGCACTCAAGATGTAACTAAGAGACATAAGAACTGTAATTCTGTTGAAATGTTACTGTTAGAACCTGCATATTGCTATAATCTCAGTTCTAAGACCTGTATAGCTAATGGAGTGCTATAAACTTACATACTTTTTGCCTCCCTTATTTGAGTGTGCCAAATGGCACGTCAGGACAAATATTTCCCAAATCAAAGGTGTGATCTATATCCTAGCTCTGCAGTTTCAAGTTCTTTACTGTAATTCATGGCATGACACTTTTTTTAGTATTTTTTAAATCCTAGTACTTAAGAAATGGAGACATCAGTTTTTAATTTTTACACCTAAAAACTTTATTTTCATCTTTTGATATTTAAATGCACTTAAGCATGCTGTTTCATAGAATAAATAAATGTATTTAATCTCCAAACTTTTACTTCATGCAAAATGGAAGAAAACATCTGTGAAATCCGTATGAAACAAAGCTGCTAAGTGTGAGAAAAGTCATCTGTCAGCAACTAATTCAGCAGGATAGTTTATTGAGCTGTGGTGGAAGGTCAGCCCAGCTAAGCACTCAATAGTCGTCTACGAAGACCAGCCTTGCAGACAAATTGTAGATATACATAATAACAAATGTTTCCTCGCACTCCTTGATGACTATGAACTGTTGTTCAAAGAGTGTAAATGATTTCTGTAAGATCACATGCAGAGATTCAGGCCATGGGTACGCATTATGCAAGAGCCCGTGCAGCTGGCAGAGCACAGCCAGGGACGTGGCAGCAAGAACAAGCAGGTTTCAACAGGGAGTGAAGAAGCAAAAGAGATTCAGGCCATCACTACCAAGAGATTGTTCCATAACCTACACCTTAATGGCAGTGAAAGGAATTATAACCTAAATCTAATCACTTTTTGAATTTATACTTAATCCACTTGGCCATGACTGTAGGCCAGTACAGTATATGAGAGGGTGTGTTTGTAACATCAGAGAAATTTGCCTATGACACAAAAATGAGGTATTGGACTGTTTCATGGCATTAATGAAAAAAAGTTTTTATGTGGTTTCTAATGAGTTTTAACCTGTTCAAATAACATCACATAATAATTTAACATATCTTGTAATTGTCTTCAATAATTATAAACTAGCCTTAAGGGCAGCTGACTAACAGCAGCTCCCAACGATTTTCTTATGTCGGCAGCTATAGAAACAAATTCAAACCCTAGGATGACAAGGTCAACTCTACTGAAATAGATGAGGCCACATTCAGCCCAGGCTTCATGCTTAACAGAGAAACATCTATATGTTTCCTCTCTAGCTTGAAGTCATTTTCCTAAACAAGAAACAGTCTTTCTTCCACTCTCAGTGATGTAGAGGTATAGAATTTCTGCATGATTCTTACTCACGTGGCAGACTTGCCACAGAGCTGTTGGATTCTTTACCATTAAAGTCATCATTAATAATAATAAGGTTTTCTAGAAATTACTTTGAAATGAATTTGCACTATACCTGTCCTGTCCATTAAAACAAAATTGGGCCTCTGCCACATTTTGTTGAACCTTAGTATATGACTTACCCATCCTATGGGGCAGTGAGGGCTTTGGGTCCTGACATTTTTTTAATGATGGATGGAAAGTTCTGTTGACAGTAAACAAGATTTTTCTCCCAGAAATTGCTTAGCCATTGAACTGGAAAGTTTCAGTTACCTCTGGATATCCACTAAAAATTTTAAAATTCTCAAGATCCCTGAAATATGGAATAATGAGCTGCATTTCTCCCAGTAAGTCAATGAAGTTCTAATAAGCCCCCAGGTGTTTGTAAAACGCATCTGAAATCAGGTATGCATGGACTCTTGATCCTTCTGCCACAGTCCTGGACTCTGTTCACCATCAGGGGTCAACAGTGAACTTCCTCCTCTCTTAGGAGTTAAAGCTAAAAAATTATGCTCACCTAAAACATAAAAGGTAAGGCCATAAATAGCTGAGGGGGCAATCAAAGCCCTTATTTAGTTGGGGAAGAGTTCTGCTTTTGGTTTCAGTAAAACTACGTATTTTAAAAAGAGTTGAAACAAGTCAAAATCCAAAAATTATACTATCTCATGGAGAAAAATCCTGAGAATTAAAACTAAAAAAAAAAAATCATGAAAACATCTACCATTAACTTGTCCTCCCTAAACTACTTTTCTAAATTCCTCCACAAATTGATTTCCAATTGATTTAAGAATTCAAATATCAAATTGATTTCTGAATGTCAAAGAGGAAGCTCATAGCTTTGGTAGCTCATTTTATTCATGTTCTTCAAAGAATGAATGAGAGCATACATCTTGTATTCTTAGTGCATTTGCTATCCTTTTATAAATGGTGTTGTGTGAACCTCTTCATATCTATACTTGCAGTAGCTTCATGAGGCTTAATTATAATTCAAATAGTTTCAGTTATAAAGAGTTAGGACTAGGAAATGCAATTTATTTGTAAAAAAATACAAAACCCAACCAGTTAAAATCATTTACTATAATATGCCCACTGACAGATGTGTCATGAGACACATTGTTTCACAACAGTTCAGCATATCATTTAATATTTGACAATGATAACACTTGTAAGTACAAGAAAAGTCTTGTTTTTTGAACAGATCAAGCAATAAGCAGGCGTACAGGTTCAGCTAAGTGCCCTCAGGTTAACAAAGAACATGATAATCCAAACTTTAAACAAATAAAAGCATCTACATTTAACTAAAGTTAATATCAGAAAAAAGAAACAAGCATAGACACTGTAGAAAACCAAAGCCATGGGTCTGAAAAATCCTTAGATTTTTCTTGCTTTTTTTTGTTTATCTTGTGAGGTACATCCACCTCCATAACAAAAGTTCGGAGGGTTGCTTATATCTAAACCAGATCAGAATTCACCAGCTAGGTTTTGTCCATTGAGGGGCTCAACCCAGCCAGTGTCCTTAGCGCTCGCTGACCATGTGGGGCTCCAGCCAAGATAAGTTGTGGGTTCAACTGCACACTCACCCAGCACGTGGAGGATTTGTGGGTGCTTGCAAACTGGATATGGTGGAGACAGCACTGGGGAGTGGAGCTCTGCAGAATGAGACAGAGAAAAGTAGTGGGGTCATGGGCTTGTTTTATGCCAGATAAGCAACTTTCTCCTTTCTCCATTTTGCTGCTGCTCTTACCATAGCAGAGTGGCATCCCAATCAAATAGAGGAAGGGAAGGATATAAAGGATAATCAATCTCATTTTCTCCTGAAGAAGTTTGAACACCTTCAATGGTTAATTTTGTATTTCCTCACTATGAGAGAGAGGAGGAGAAGAGCAGCAGAAGTTTCCTGTGTGGCTGAGTACAGAGAGGTGGTGCACACTTCTGGAATAAGACCCAGCAGTAGGTAGAAGTAAATAAGTAGGTGTAACAGCGCATTGAAGAAGGTGGTCATTCCTGGGAGAGAGAGTCTCAGTCACTGGATGAGACAGTTGAGCTTTCACTTGTCACTTGTTTGTGCTCCACTGAATCTGGCGTTATTTTCTTTCAGAACACCGCTCTTCCAAAGGCAGAGGTGACGTTTGCCCTCTCGCACACTCTTGGAAACTTAATGGGCGGTGAGCAGGGCCCCAGACGCAGCTGGAGGACTGGCAGGTTATAAGGCAGCCCTCAGGCAAGCGAGTGTAAGCGCTCTAACCACTGAATTATCACCATCTACAGCTGGATTTCAGGAGGAAGGAACAATCTCTGTTCCATCTTTGAAAGAAAGATAGAGGTAACTACCTTTAGGAAAGAATTCAGGAGCTCTGTCTCCCAAGGGGAAGAAAATGCATTCAGGTAGCGTTAAGGTGAAAACGTACCACTCAGCCTCCTGACTTTGGCCATTTCACTTTCCCACGTGCTGTTTTTAGACTTAACTGTGAGGGGCTCTGAAGTGTATCCTGGCGCTGGGCTGAGAACCTGCACCCGTGTCTGGATCTGGGCTGACTCATTCTTCGCTCATGTCAGACAAGCTTGATAATAATGCACATTATAAAAACTAGCCTCAGACATGGAGTCTCTACCATGGAAGGACCAGCATTGTAAGACACCAAAATAGATTCTTTATAGACACTGCAATGACAATTAATGCTTCAGACTGCTTTCTATGTCCAGACTGCAGTTTTAATTTTGCTTCAAGTCGTCTTCATGTGCTTGACAACAAAATCTTTTTCACACTTATCACAGAGATAAGGAAAAATGACATTCAGAAAACCCAGGTAGAATTCTCATACATTTGAAGTTAAGCAAATAGGTAAATGCTTTCTGAGTAAGAAAATACGCAATTTGCCCATGATGGTAACAGGTGGGTCTGGCAGAACATTCTGAAGTAAAAACTTGAGCCCTAGAAACCAGTAGTAAAGCTTTCTTTGACTTCAGCATACTTCAGCTTTCACCACGCATCTTTTAATCCCCAATACTTTGCCTTAATCACATCATCCCTCCCTGCATGTGTGAGACTGAAGCATGTTTTTATGCCAGAGCACTTGGTTTTTATATATATAGATAGTATATCAAAAAGATTTAACATGTACAAAGTTATTCAGGTCAAAAACTAGCTAGCATTAGAAGTTTTTCATTTCTTCTATATTCACAAATGTGTCATATTAAATCATTCAATTAAGGGTAATCTGTTGGATTTCTTTTCTCTCCAGCCAGTGAATGTTCACAAGACAGTGGTTCTCTTTACAGAAGTGATGTTGTCACCTTGCTATAAATTTCCCGTGAGGATGATCTAAAGCTTATGCTGACTTCCACTCCCAAGAAAATCCATACAGCAGAATTAGTGAGGAAGTTATTTGTCCTGGGCTGCAGAGCCTGACAATGGAGTAAGCAATAAAATGACATCCACATAGTCCTTATTGGTCAGCTATCATATGTATGCATGCAGTTTATTTTTCTGACAACACAAAGCCAGAGCTATTCAGATCTCTTCATGCAGTGTTTTTCAAGGGATTCACTATTTTTCAGAAATAAATGCAATGATTTAACTGTTCAATCCCTCCTGACATTAGTTGGATTTCTGTATTTCAGCCTCATGTATCACTTTTGAGTTACAGGAACAAAGTTTAGCTTTGTCCCAGATTTTTATCTGTAGAGTGTATCTGAGGAGGAGCTATTATTCACTAAGGAAGTATAGTACAGACTTGTATGGTTTCTGAGGCAGGAGCTGTTCCTGTAAAGACAAGAAGGCAATAATGTTCAATAGTTTGAAGCAGAATCTCCTGCTAAACTGTTTGCCCTGTCTGTGCTCAGGTTTTAAAGGTAGTTTCCATTTTAGGAAATCTATACCCACTTGGGATCAGGAAAAGAAGTTCAACCTCATGTTGGCCCTGCAAGGCAACATGTATAATGCTGGGTTCTGGGGGTAACAGAAGCCGTATACCTGTGTCTCCCTTGTTCTGCTGATGCAGCTGGTCAGGAAGTGGGTGGGTGGCAAGGGAGGTGAATTTTACTGTCTCCAAGCATGTGAGAATCATGAGTAAGGCCTGAAAATACCATTTGTCTGACTCGATGCTCACAGGATTTAAAAAAAAAAATGAAAAAGAAAGCATCAGTTTTAATTTCTCTTTTATTTATGATTTCTGAGTCTCCAGGCTACACACAGGTTTCACGTTCAAGCTTTTTTCCATGTACGGAAGGCTTAGAGCAGTATACTGTTACAGAGCAAAGCTTAACTTCTCACCTAATCATATAATTTTTGAGCACAAACTTAAAAAATAGCAAATATGAAGTTTGCAATAAGGCAATAGGAACTGGCAACATGGAGAAAATGGAGCAACAGGCTGCCAGCCATGCTAAAATGTCAAGAAAAAGGAACAATTTGTCACCACTACAGTACATTACTATCTCAGAAAAAGGGAAAACAGAAAAGCTACGCTTGTCAGAGTTAATTCTGCAAGATCAGAAGAAAAATATCTGCTTTCACAACAGTTTGCTCTTACAAGCTAGCTCTCAGATGCTCACCTCTGTCCTCTGCCATGAACTCTTTCCCCCATGGCCGCAGCAGCAGCAAACAGGTCAGACGTCCATCATCACCTCCATGCTGGAGTTACTGAAGCGTCGGCAGCTGTCCCATGCTCTGCTCCACCTGCCCGTCCTTGCAGCAGAGAACGGGATGTGGGACCTGGGACCAGCGCGCTTCCCGCTCCCCGTCAGGGGCTGTCCCATACACTTCAGCTGGAGCAGCGAGCAGGGAATCACACCTGCATCTCTAACACAGAGCAGAGGAGATGAAGATGTATGCCTTATTCTCTGCTGCCCTAATTACTGGAGTAATTACTTTCAGCAGCACAACGGAACAGATTACATTTGAAATCAGTGAATTCAATTTGTGTAGAATTTGCATGTTCTTTTTGTGATGTGTTCCTCATATTTACAGGGAAAATGTATGAGAAAGCATTATTCGTTATCCTAATTTGAAAACTCTTCTTTAATCAATGGCTAGAAAAAAATGTAGTGGTGAAATTTCCTTTTCCTAATGAAAGCATTCTTACACCAGCATTACCGGAATGGCTAGGGGTTTATTTTAAACTAACCGTTATATCTTCATTTCTCTCATAAAAACCTTATGTAAATGCAGATATTCTCCTGCAAGGACTGGAAGTATATCCAACAACATATATTATCAAGTGCCTTTGCCATCCCTAGGAGAATTTTGGATCTGACTGTGCTGTGAGTTTGTGTTATGAAAACAGAGGAAGACATGGTCCTTAGGCCAAAGATGCATAATGGGATGGTAGGTTGAATATTTAGCTCTAGCCCTTAATGAGAGAGAACATATAATTATTGGCTCTGAAATATTAATGTTTAGATTAAATTGTAATTAATATTCTTCTCTCTCTTTCCTTCAGGAGGAAGTATATTGCACAAATATATATGTCTGGTGATGCTTATTTACTCCTTTTAGTTCTTGACTGAGCTGTAGGGGCTGGTGCATTAGATTGGAGAAGAATCAAATTTCTCTTACATCTTGCCTTTACCTGCAAATGGAAGTCAATATCTTCTGTGTGAGATGGTGGGAAATCTTCAAGTGATTATAACAGGGGAAGGACTCATTAGGGCTGAAAAATAAAATTAGAGATTTCATTCCATGAAAAAAACCCCAAACCCATAAGGTAGTTATACACAGGGGATGATATCAATGGCTCAAAAAGTCAATTCCAGGACTATATCCTATGTATTTTCAAATTAATGCTGTAACAATGGAAAGCACAGCATATATGAGAAATAAAAAGAATTGTGGAAAAGCAGCAACATTCAAAGCTAGAGGTGCTGTTCATAAAAAAAAGGTTCATGCTAGATTTCTGCAGTAAAACCTCTAATATCTTATACTGGCTTTGCCCAAGGTGTTTCTGAAACCCTTCTATAAAAAGAAAATAGGAAATATTTATCTCAAACTGAAAATTATCTCAAATTAATCCTTAACTTGAAAGAAATTCTGGCTTAGGAGGGGTTTAGACTTACAATTTGCACCTGAATTAGAGATTGATCAAATTTGTGTTATGAATCTAAAACCATGGTTCTACAAACACTTCAAGTTTTGGAGAAGCCCGAGACACTATTCTAAAACAATATTACACCTCTATTACAATTAGCGTCTTAATTTCATGTAATAATGGCTGTAATAATGACTGAAAAAATACAGTCTATTGTCTTACAGAGAAACTTAAAAATAAAAGAAAGATCAGACTTAATAGATATCTTCTCCATTTTGTGTCATAATAATGAGTCACTAAAGAATTGTGTTACAAAACCGCACTATCTCACTGAGGAAGAAAGAATAAAATCTTGAACCTGTAGTTTCTTAAAGATTCAGCAAATATAAGCTTCCCAACATGTAAGTGGTGGTGAGGCCGTGACATTTTTTGTTGTATCTGTAGCACGGGCAGAAGAGTTAGGTACCGCTTTGGACTGGGTGAGTGCCTTCACATACTGTTTCCCAGACTTCATCCTTCCCACAGCTCCAAAGAGTTTTTATCATTTTTACCCCTTCTCAGCCACTGCTAACTTGTGCTAATGTTGTGGATGGAAACCCTCAAGCCTGAATTTTTCTCATGCTGTTCCAAGAATATTCCAGACATAGATTATGTTCTTCTCTCTTCATGTGTTTTCTTTAGGGCACTTCATGAACCATCATCTTTTGTCCCATGACAGGCTCTTCCATTGGCATCTCTTAGCTCACTATCACTAAGACAGGAAGTGCCCCTGGAGAACTAGAGTAATGGAGCAGAGCAGTGGGGCAGGGAAATAAAATATAACAGTAGTTTCTCAGATAGTACTCACCAGTTGTCTTCATCAAATACACAAATCATTCAATGGACTGAGCAGGGTGTCCCCATGGTTGTGTCAATGCACCGCGATCTCATTCTGTATCTGCAGTGTTTTTTCTGCACAAGTATTTAATTTTCAGTGCAACTCATGGAATTTCAGTCAATTTTAGCTATTGACCCTCAGTAGAGAATTATATTTTTATTAATCCTAGGCATTGTGTGAGGACTTCAGCCCTTAATACTTTCACCGAGAAGGTCCTTTAAAATTTTACATAGCTTGCATTTATTTTGTGAGCCACTATAGCTCGGATTATGAACCAATTAAGACTTCTCAAGTCTTAAACCTGCATGAAGCATAATAGTCACTTTCTACAGCACGATCTCTTTGCCAGTCCTCTGGTTTTTTTCCCAAGAGTTGTTCTTATTTCTCTAATAGGATTATAATTTACAACACATTATCTGAATTTTTAACTATTGTGACCCTTGAAAATGTCTGGGTTCATCAACATTGTCAGATCTACTTTGTACCAATTACTGAGTAGGATAAGGAGGCTTGACTAGTTAGTTGTGGCATCACTGATATAAACATTCAAGCATGGTGTAAGTGTGAGTTTCTGCGGATTACAAGAATACAATATATTTCTTGAACTGGATTCTTAAGGATACTGAATATCTTTACTACCAATTTCTTGGGTTCATTGATCTAATACAGTGATTTAAATTTACACAGTGACTGTCGGCTTGATCTTTACAAAGATCTTCAAAGCATTTGTTAAAACTTCATCTCCTTACTCACATGGATAGATCATTCTTTAACGTAAGACTCTTCACATGGATAAAAAATAAAGTTGCAACCGTATACACCTTACCTATAAAAGCATTATAAAAGAAACATTAACTGTGTAAGCACTAGTCAGTTATCCCAACTGCACCATTTCATTTCATGTTGTCATTCATTGTACTGCCACAATAGTCTTTTTCCTATATTTAGGTTTACTGGAAGTTTATAAATTTAAAATATTTTAAATGAGGACAAATTTCAATACCTCCTCTCTTCATTGGGAACAGAAAACAAAAGAAGATTTTTAAACAATTTTAAAAGGTTGTAAAATATTTTTAGGAGAGTTGTTTTGGTTTTAAATGGTAGAAGGATTTTTACAGTGTGTTACACTGCAGAAAATTTTTCCTGGTCAAAAGAGTAAATCCTCTTTTAACCTCTGGGTTAAGAGAGTAATCCTTTGGATACATTTTCTATAGGATCTTGACCTATGCATCTTTAAGGCAATAAATACACATACATATGTCTATATACACATAAACTACTTTCATTTCCTGCACTTGCCATGTTATGTCTATTCTGTCACTCATTAATAAGCTATAGCATATTTCTAAGAGCAAACAAACACTAATTAGACATATCCTATGTCAGCATATCTGCTGTATTGAAGGAAGCCATAGATCTTCTTTTGGTCCATATTAAAACTAGATACATTCTTTGCTTCTATCACTGTATTTGGAAAATTGTTGCAGAACCTTCTGTCTAATCTACATCCAAAATTTATTCCTGGCTGTTGGTCTTATGGTAATGTGCTTTAAATAACCAAAAAGACCACTAGGCTCCCACTGTACTGGAAAAAATTAAACAGGTAAGTATAATGGACACGGATTTATCTTTTTTTTCTTTTTTCTTCTTTTCTGAACTGCTTCTTTTTTACCTAAAAATAAAAAAGTATTCCTGAAGAGACAACTGGACTAAGGGATGCCAGGTGTTGTATGAAGAGACATATTTTCCTATACATTTTTCTTTCTTTTCACCTGGCATGGAGCTGGGATTTTTCAATGAAAACAACTAAAATAGGATTTAGGACCTGAAATGCCAGTGGAATTACTTTTGTCTTTGAAGTCAGACAATTCAAAACAACTACTTATGTCTTTAAAATTAAACACTGCAAAACTAGGTTGAATAGGTGTTTGAATTATGTTAACTGACCAGAGGTACTTAAACTGATTTACTAAAAAAGGTTAGAAAATCAAAGCCATCTATGGTGAAACAAAGCCACTTTGGTCAAACATTAGAACATGCTGTCCAAGAAGCTGTGAGATCTCCAGCCTTGCAGATTTTCAGAACTCAGCCAGACTTGATCTTGGAACAACCCTCACTGACATTGACGCTAACCCTGCTTTGGGAGGCGCTGTGAATCTCCTGTGGGCCCTTCCAGACAAATTTGTCCTTTGATTCTATGACATTTATGAAGCAGTTTGAAAGAGGATAAGCATCATTACTATGCAGAGATTTCTGAAACAATTTCCAATTTTTTTAAAGGATATAACAGCTATGATGTATTTTTAAAGATCCATTTAATTGAGTGCATAAATCTCTATGACCAAGTAAACAACCAACCAGACATTACTTGTATGCATAATTTTTCAGGAAATCTGAGGTCTTCAGTTTTACATGCGAAAATGCTAATTGTATATCTTCTATCTTGCTTTTCTGTCATGGACATCATTAATGCAATGTAAGATGTTTCATATGCAGAATGAACTTGAAAATATAAATAAAAAAATAAATTTATTTCTCTAAATTAAGAGTGATCAGGGAATTTTCTAATATGTTTGACCTTTCAAACATACATATTTTATTTGAAGCTTATTGAAAATGATTCTTAAGAATCAACCTCTATGTCACATCCAAATATCCATGTGGATGGAAACATAACAGATGAACTCCCAACCTCCACCACTAGAAGAAACCCCTAGTAATAACCCAGCCATTTATTCTGAGAACTCTCTGTATATTTTAACTGCCTAAATAAAGGTTGACCTTTCAAAGGAGATCCATTTCATAAAGAAAAACGTAACTTCCCCTTTTGGAGACTTATGATTCAATTCCTTCAGAGAAGTTCTTCTTTCAGTCTTTTCTGCTCTCCACTGTATCAAAAGAATCCCATTTATAGTTTAATATTTCACTGTACATAGGAGAAAAAATATGCAGGTGCAACCAATAATCCAATAATTCAATAAACAGTCCTTTCATCATTAAATAACTATTCTTCACGAACTCAGCTTGCCAGTCATCTACAAAATACCAATACTGTGATTCCCTGCCCAGCCCCAGCCATGCTAGAGAGACAATCCCAGGGAAACATGGCTGTGAAGGCCAGTTGACCAGCACAGCCCAGCACCCATGCATTTCACTCTTACAGCATTTTACATCTACATTTCCCTTGCGCGCTGGAGACCTAATGGAGGATGTTAGTAGCCAGCTGTGCCTCTTTTGGAGACATCACCTTGGTGAGGGAATTCACACCTACAGTGAGTCCCCCACTCCTGCTCTCCTTGGGTGACTTTCTGAGGAAAAAAACAAACAACTCTTGGTCCTCCTGACAGCCATGTATCTATACTCTAAAGCTCCCAGTATCGAACTCTCCAAGACTGCATGGGAGAACATGGAGCTACTTTATCTCTAAAAAATTAGCTTTAGCTATTTCTATCTCCTGAACTAAGGTTAAGGTAATAAAGTTAACCTCTGAACTTCCTATTGATGTAGAGTGATATTGTGACTTACGGAAAACACCAGTACTGTGAAAAATACATATTTCTTCCATATTGAATTAACCTCTGACAGTCAAGTGCCAAATGGGCACTGACCTGAAAGAACCGATATTAGAATAAATAGCTACCAGTATTCCATAAAACCAGGCAGAACCCAGCTGTGACCGTTTGCTAAAGAGCCATGACAAAGGTGGTGCTTGAATTAAGAACAGTCTGACAGTTGCTTAAATGTTTCTTAATTCAGTTATCTCACTACAACATAAGTTAGTTGGTAATGAAATTGCAATGGATTTTTTTCTTAAGGGTGACAAAATTTCAAGCAATAAAGATAATTTTACAGTTCATTGATACTTCTTAGCCTTGCGATATGTTTCTAAGGCTCTGTTTCAGTCAGTGCAGACTATGTGTTCCCCTTCTGTCTCCTTACTGGGCTTTCAGTCATACAGGTGAGAAAGAAAGGCATTTTATGTAGTATTTCTTTATTTATCAAAGAAATTTTGAGACTACTTCTCAAGAACAACAGAAGCTTCATACACAACTTAAATCTCTTTTTCAGCGACAGTCAGAACTACTTTCTTTTTATGCCATTTCCATAGCACTGTTCACAGTCTTGGAAATCGGTAGTGTTAAATGTGGCAGACCCGTTCAACGTGAGTAATACGCTGTGCCTTCCTCTCTGTAGTGAACTAGTATTTCAAAATTGTCCTTGTGAACAAAACAACTGAACAATAAATGCCCAGCTCTCCTCTTATAATTGTACCTTCCCTATGAGCTTTTGCTCACTCATGTCTGTCCACCAGATTCTCCTGTGCCCACCAAATTCTGTACTGTGGATTTGGCCTAAGGGAGCCAGCCAGGAGCAGGAGATGACTATGCTTTGTCAGAGATACAGTTCAGGCCAGCCCTTTCCCAGCGCCTGCTTGGGAGCGATGGGTGTGTTCCCATCGCAGCCACCGAGGGCAATCTCAGTAGTTGGTTCTACGCCTCCATTTGGGGCTACTGTGCTGCCCAGGGCACAGTATAAGGCAAAGGGCCAGATCTAGACTGCAGCAGTCCATATCTTTCCAAGAAAATGTATGACTCTAAGCATTTAAAATCTTTTAAGTTTACTTGCTAGTTCTCTAGGTGTCTAATTCTAGGCAACTACACAGTGAATAAAAATATCCTGTTGTAGGGGTGAGGGCACCTATCTCCCAGCTAATCTCTGTGATACACATTCAACCGTACAGCTGCTGGTATTCGGCTTTCTTCTGTGGGAAAACCTGAACAGTTAGTTGCTGTTTGTGGGAAAATTATTCATCTGACCAGTTGTGCTTATTCATTTGAAAAATGTCTCCCAGGGGAGATGACCACCTGTGCATGGTATCAGAGCAATTAGAGCACTGGCCCAATGAAATATGACTTCTCTTGTAAAGGAGTAGGTGCTTTTCGGGGTGCAGCTTTGCACTGTTGTTTGGCTGCAACACACAGAAGGATAGAAAGCATAATTTATTCTACTTACTATTTATTGTTTGTGATGCCAGGCAATCCAAATGTTCTGAAGTCACTCTTGAGGGGAAGCTACCTGAATAAATCTCCAGTTCACACCACCAGGGCTTGGCATAGTTCTGTTGTTTAAGCCAACTAATTACCGTCTGAGTTACTACAGTTAACTGTAGCTTACTACTATTGGGTTTTTGGAAAATGGTCATGGAAATGAGTTTCATGAAGCCACTTAATTGCACCTCTGTACTAAAGTAGTAGAAGCAGCTGCTGTATAGCTAGAACCTTTTTGTCCTATTGAAGAACCATTTACTAGCCAAGATCTGTTCTCTTGGAGAATAAATAATTTTACTTATCACTAAATCACTTAGTAAGCTTTTAGTAGTATTATTTCTCTCCTTTTCTAGATGATCCCAAGTATATTGATTAAAGGATGGTGTTGCTTTAGAATCGCAATGAAAATTCTGGCCCTGTGTCAGGTCAGAAAATGATAATGCTAGAGGCATTTCTGAGAGGAGATTATGCAGATGCAATGGCATAAGGTCAGCTACAGTTGTCAAGGTGAAACAAAACATTAAAGATTAAAAAAAAGTGGAACAGAGAAACTTTAAAAACATATTTTTTTTTGCCAAATTTCTTTTGCATTCTTCATTTTACAGAAGTGATTACTTCTACTTAGAAAAGGAAGAAATGTTGACCTGTTTTATTTTCTGGAGGTATACAAAGGACTTTGCAAAGGAATATTTCAACATTTTCAAAAATAAAAATGTGAATTTTCCCAGTCAAAAAGATCAAAAGATCACAATTTAGAAGCTGAAGGCACATGCAGTACAATTTTTTATATTTTTTTATTATTATTTTTAATATTTATCTGGGTTTGGGATAGAAATGTTTTTATATTCACAGAATGAGAAGTATGTCACTGAGCACTCTGCCTGACTGCTGCTGTATCTTAAAACACATCTAGGAAAATGTAGAAATGTATCAGAATGATGTCACAAGATAAAATAGTAGGGCTGGCACTGGGAAGTCCAGATGGCCAGTGATCACAAGGCAGTAGTAGAACAGCAGGTGATCAGAAGAATTGTAAGGGACACCAAATGAGAGGAAAGCAGAAATTTTCAGCTTACTATTTCAGCACAGCAGTTGCAAAAATGGCAGGAAAAATACTCAAGGCACCTCCATAGCCTGGTGGCTACGTCTGGTATAAGTATTTGAGATTTGTCCTGCAAAAATAGAGTGGAGCGGGGTACAGAACCAAAAGTGCGTGTGCTGAAGACATTCTCAGCTGAAATGAGGTTACTGCTTAAGCAAACTGGGGTTAGTCAACAGGAGGCTCAGAAGTGCCAATTTTAATCAGAAATATTCATTTCAAATACAATTTGCAGCTCTTGCATGGTGAGAAGTGATTCTCACTAGGTGAACTCTCCAGGTTATCCATAAAGTTAAATAAATCAGCTTCTTATGTAGTACACATTTCTAATCAGACATAAGACTTTTCTGAAGACTTGACTTTGACTTCTGATAACATTTAGGGATAAACTTCATTTTAAAAAAATCTGGTTTATAACATAACATGACATAACATGACATGACATGACATAACATAACATAACATAACATATATTTAACAATGAAAATAAAAAAAAAAAAAAGGTGTTTCTTCTATTGTCACTCCAAACAATGAGAGTGGGATTTTAACTTCCTCAAGAAAAGAAAAGTTCTATACAGTCATACTTAATGTGTGAGTGCTTGTGGAGCAAATTTCCTTCTTCAGAATTCATCTGTAGCTATCAAATATGAAAGAGAAACAGAAGCCTCAAAACTGCTATGTTCATAGAAATCCAAGTTTTCTGAAAATAAACAACTTGCATAGAGGAAAGTTTCCCCAAACTCTGCTTTCACTCCTAAGTAGACACCAAAAACCCCAATCCTCATACACAAATACACAAGAGAACTGGCTCTATAATTTCTAATTCAGATAAAATATTAAGCCATCAGACAATACTTTTGAAAGCATCCAGCAGGGTTGCTCTCTTTGTTCCTCCCTTTCTCCACCACTGCTGAGCAGAGTGCATACAATCAAAATCAATTTCTGATCAAAATCAGAAAGTTAATGCAGACTAAATGCAGGTAGCATCTTTACTATTTAGGAATGATGGATCAATGGTATCACAAGAAGTGACTGGGCATAAAGACAGCATAAAAAGTACTCTGTAGAACACTTAAAATAAGAAATTGAACTTCCTTAAGCATTAAAGACACCACCCATGTCAGCGTCAACAGCAAACTCGGTGAGGTGCTTTCAATCCCATTGTCTAGATCATTTCTGAAGATGTTGAACAATGTGGGGGCCAGTATTGATTCCTGGGGGACCCCACGTGTGACAGGCTGCCAGTCTGAGTGAAAACCATTGATCGCAGCCTGTAAGCCAATTTCCTACCCATCTCACCGACCACCTATCCAGTCTGTATCTTGCCAGTTTGTCTAGGAGGAGGCTGTGGGAAACAGTGTCAAATGCTTTGCTGAAGTCCAGGTGTCTGAAACTGCTTTAAATGTCTCTTCTCAGCCTGTGAACTCTGCTGCATCTCCAAGAAACCTGAGAGAATTTTAGAGGTCACTGAAATTTTAACAGAACAATTTAAGGAAAATGATTTTTTTTTCCCATTTTGTCAGTTGCTCACGTTACTCCCATTTGGGAATAATTTGCAGAATTGGGAACAAAATCAAGATTTTTGATACCTAATCTTGTGTTTCTAGGGAAGATGTAGAAACACTGAACTGAAATCAGGATTCTGAGTCATGTTCTTTTCTCATTTTTTATTTTTTCATTAACCCATACTTTACTGTAAATCTAGTTCTTAAGTCCCTCCAAACATTTGGCATGGGTTGCTCCTAAACAGCAACTATTATGATTATAGTCTTCAAATCTACTACCTTGCACTTTACCTATATAAATAGAAATCACAATTATGTTATATTGTTTGGCCAGGATCCCCTACAGTTTAAAATTCCTAAGGTATGAGAAATAAATTCAGAATGCATGTCAGGGAATGTTCAGGTTCTTTCCTTGTAAATTATTTCATCTGTAGGTTTTCCAATAAAATAGGCTAAACAATAGATGATTTAACGATATCATTCTGCTTAGCGGTAGACTCTTCAAAAACCTTTGGTTATTGTTCATTTATTTTACATGTTATTTTTCAGTGAAACAACCATCCAAAGGTACATGATGGCACTTACACAAGGGAAGCCAAAAGTCAAGATTCAATATAAATTTGGGAGTTGACGAAAATGTTGTTGTTATTGAAGGTTATGAAGACATAGAAACAAGAAGTGCATGAAGGAACAAAGGAAACTGCCTGTCATGTAAATGCAAGTGTGTATGTCATCATCCTTTTGTTGTATTTGTCTGTATGGAATAGGTACTTATATGCTCATATACCTGTATGTTCATTCATATAGCTATATGCATGTAGGCACATGTTGTTGTCCATAGTAATATTGTACCACTGAAATTAATTTAGCCTCCCAGTGCTAAACTATGTAGAACTTTTATAACTATTGGACTTATTACAGTCACATGCTTTTTTCCTCCTTTGATGACTTTCCCAATTATGTGATACCATAAAGCAGGGAAAATGTTAACAAAAGTGGTGATGGTATATTTAAATCAAAGCACTCCTTCAGACTCCCCCTTTGCTGCTTTGAAATCTCTGATCTGCAAACAATCAAGAGAATAATTTTTATATGAGATCTACAAAGATTCACAGAATTAAACTGCATAATATTACTGTGATTGAGTGGATCTGGAGGAAAAAAGCTACAATCATTGAATTTCAAACTGGCATCTCACTTTCACTCTAACCAGCCATTTGGGTGTAACAGGCTGGACATGCAGCATCCAAATTTCTCTTACAAGTGATTGCCAGTAATGATGGCACCAAGAAAGCAAGCCTAATGAGGAAGTTATCTAACTTAGAAAGTAACGCAAGGCTTTTCACATCACAAATATGTATCTTAGATATAAAATAATAGTTGAGGGTTTTTTCTAATTACTTACTTTACATGCTTTGAGCATTAAGCCAGGTTCTTTCTGTTTCTTGAATCTCTGCATTTAATGAAGAATTATGTTTAATACATAAACATATGTATGTTTAATTACGTTTTAGGCATTTTTTCCTGGTGGACACTAAGTTTTGAGTGAGGCACTTAGGCTTCCAACAAGAGGAAGAGGACAATTAGCTGTTTCAGAATGGGATCCAGAAAGGAGAAGACGCTGGGAAAGGGCCAGCCTGCAGAGCACGCTGAGGAGCAGTACCTTTGAAATAGTGGTTTGCAAATGAAGAGCAAGGGCTGCAGGACACTTTATTTTCAAAAGGTCCAGGTAAGTACATAGAAACTATGGCAGACACTTCTATACAGTCTTAAATGGCTGCGGGGCTGGCTTACTCTTCTTAAAAAAAAAAAAAAAAAAAAAAAAAAAAAGAGAGAGAGGAAGAAAGAAAGAACAATGAGAGATGGAGTAGCTACTTGTCTTTTACACCTATGTTAGAAAGTTTCCCGCACTTGGGTTCAAAATTCTCTTTAGTAAGAGAGCTTCAAAGCCATAAAGCTTCACTATATGTCGGCAAGGTCACACATTCACTAAACAATGATTATTATGCATGGTTGGATCCAATTTTGCTGTCCCTCTCCTGTGTCAACACTGAAATTCATGAGGCAAGCGGCCATAAGAGAGGCTTGGGGCCGTAAGCTGATGGCCAGGACTTGAACAGTGCTGGAGAATTTTCTTGGTCCCTTCTCCAAAGACCGTTTCTGTACATTAAATCAAACTTGACACAGGCTTTCTGTGTTCGGGTGGACGTCCAACTACGAACCCGTAAACCCATCTGACTCCTGTTTTTAATCCGCAGAGGTAAAATGCAGGTGGAATATGCAAAGAGCACCCCTTCACATACTTGCTTTGCTTCTGTTCCCTCAAATAACCTACAGCTTCGTTCTTACATGACTCTCCTGGGAGGTAGGTGGTGTGGGTTTGAATCCCTCAGGCAAAGGAGAGAACTCGATCCAGATCGCCTGTTTCCTGGTTGAATGCTTGAATCTCGGTGGCTACTGCCTCCCCCGGCTCAGCTGCGGTTGGAAAGAAAGCAGCCACAACATTTTTGTGAGGTCCTGTCAGCCTGTGTCAGACCCTGAAGGAGCCTGGCAGAGAAACGCCTCGTTTCTGGATCTTCACCAGGCTTAGGCAGGAGATAAGCATCTCCCGGGACTGGGGAAGCCCTGGGCATGCACTGAAACAAAATTTTAAGAGTTTAGACAACTTTAAAATCAAACAGGGAGGAACCAACTGATCTTAACAGCCTTCAGGTTTAGACACCATTGAGTGGGAGTATGAGGGGATTTTTTTTGTTTTAGGCATCTCTGATCTGCCTAAGTCCCGCTTAGGTCCTCTGCTACATCTAATGGAAAGATGCTGTTGCGGGCTGAATCAGGCTGTTGAATACTTGCGCAACGTGATGGTCAGATGGTATAGGTTTCTATGATTTGCATGTAATTCTGTTCTTGCGAAAAGAAATTTCGGGGGGTGTGGGGGGAAGCATTTCCTCGGAAAATATTTCTGTTTTAAAATAAAGTAATCAAAGTATAGCAAATAAGCCATTACTATTAGAAATGAATGCAAAACACTAAAATTGCTCAGACGAATGCAAAACACTAAAGTTGCTCCAATCTAATGCTGTGGAGAATTTTACTTAAAGCGCCTTATCCATCAGATGTCTGAGTGATTTTTGCTGCTGTTGCTGTTAGAACATAGTCTATAATTAATTACTGTAATCTATACTGACTAGCATATATTAATAACAACTGCAAAGGTGTAGGGTTTAGGTATTTCTGTCAAATATATACATTTTCAGAAAGAATAAGGCAAAAAGACAACATATCATTTTGTTTTATAACTTAATGAGTAATTTTTTTTGCTGCAAATATAAGGTTATGAGCAGAAAAGGATTTGAACTTCCGCAGACCTTTGGCAATTTTAATTTTTTTCTGTTTAGAAAAAGAAAAATGAATTGATTGAAATGAAATTTCAAAATTATTTTTGAGTTATTCAGATATCTAAAAAGTGGTTTGAACCAGCACTGAAGGTAATATATTATCCAATATATAATTTTAAAAAATGAATTAAAAAATTCAAATATGAGAAAAAAAAATTGAAACACTGAAATGTGCAAATGGAAAAAATGTCCAGCTTGTGGCACTACCCTGAGTTGTTATATTGCAAATAATATCTTATCAAAGTATATTGTGTAGCATTTTCTGATATAACAATATTCCACTTGGAGATTTTTAACTTGCTGGACACAGAAATGCTTCTAGATATTAAGATGAAAGAAAAATGAAATTAATGGTTTTGAGTGTCTGGGATATGCTAGGAGCATGCCATTCTGTCAAGCTGAAGAAGTATGGCATGTACATAGTGGGCTAATGCAAATTTAATATCTGGATATATTGACTTGAAGCCTATGAGCACTATTTCGCAGCTCTGATCTTTGTTTTATCATTATTTCAATTCCTGGGGACAAAAGGACTCTGAAAAATGAATAAATCTCACCTTTTCCTCTTATAGCTTTATACATTTGACTTCATTCTTTATTTTCCTTACTGAATGTATGATATTTCCTCTGTTAATGTCCTGGCCATTCTTTTTTCTTACATTTTGATATAGTAGACAAAGATGAAAAAGACCCCAAGCAAGTGTTTTTAATGCGAAGATGTTTCCTATTTTTTTTTTTTTTAATAAATAATTCTTGGAAATACATCTTAGAAAATTAATTGGCACTTCTGCCCGCAGGTTGGTTGGTTGGGGTTTTTTTGACACCTGTCCCCTTTTCCACCAGAATTATCAATCCGCATCATCACTGCAATGCACTGGGAAACTCCAGCTGTCCGAATCAATATTTCCACCCCTCTCACTTAAATCCGAGCTCTCGCTGTTGCTGGGTGGCTGTAACACACCGGAGCCATCACATGCCTCCCTGTTGCTACGGGCAACGGTGCGGCGGGCGAGAGCTGGTCCCCGCACATCACATGGCGGGATCCGACATACCACGGCTTTAGACGGCCTCTCCTTCAATTGCTTAAGCTGATGTTAAGATCACATGATCTTCCAAGAACTGTACTAGTGCCAGTCAACAATGAAACTGTATTTTCTTTCTAACTGTAATAGACTTGGGTAGCAGCTGCATCAAAGTGCGTGCCTGACTTTTGCCACTAAAAGGAAGGGGTAAACAGCTAATCGAAATTTATTGTCCTACTTTGACTCTATTTATTCACGCTGTGTATCTCAGATTTGGTTTTATCAGCGAATTGTGTTTTTGGAGTATTCACTTCAAAATTACAGCCAGCTGAACAGCAGCGATTAGGCAATGGTGTTACAGGTTGGGGAACACTGGGTTACATCTCTAAGCTATCTTATCTGGAGAACTGCTTCAGGTCACAAGTGGAAATGAATTTCTTGATGTTACTTTCCTGTTAACTGGCTACAGATCCACATTGCCATAGTTTGCATGACTGTCAGAGTTTGCTCAGGGGAGGCTTAGGACTGGAATAGCAAGGGCATTGCAGGTCAAGCATGCTGTGCATTGGCAGAAATACAGGACCCAGTTCTAAAATGAACTTCTGTCACTACCATGAAAACTACTGTGAGTATCATTGGAAAAAAAATCTATTTTTCAGATTTAAATTCTTACTCTCCACACCAAGGCATAAGTACATAAGTAAAACCCAGCAACTTGATATATCAATACATTTTTACTGATTGGGTTGGTAAAAGATTTTCTAAAAAAAATCATGTTTCATTTGTTAATACTGGCTCAGTTGAAGTGTTTTATTCAAAATATCTTCAAGTTCACTGATTTTCAGCACATCTAGTGCCACTCAGAGAGTTCCCAGCAGGTGACTGCTGGCATGGGGTCCCAGGAGATCCGACTCTCCTTACCTAGGGCAAAAAGAACTACACCAGACTGGGGATGGTAGGGGCTGCTGGTAGCTGGGTTTGTGGGGTTTCAATTAGAAGACTAAACATAGATTCTAGAATTCTGGAAACCTGCAGAACAGTGCAGGAACCAGAAGTATTTAATCTTTTTTTTTTGAGGGGCTGAATACTGAATATTTTTAAAGTTCCACTCTAATTTCAAGAAATGTAGGTCTGAATGTGAAATCCTACTTTTCAAGAAACGGTGCGTATCAAATCAGCTGAACTGCTCTTCACAATTTATCATACCTATTAATCATCATAAAATAGCGCCTTATACTCTAGATATTAACCCCGGTCTTTTCAAAATGCCTGGGTTGAAAGGTCAGTATGGAGTTGAGTCAGTACGTGGTTACAGATAAGAACGAGTATGCCCATGGCAGGAAGACTAGAGGACTCGTTATCCACACTGAAATGTTCCAGTCATCTCATTTCACACATTTTTAAAACATCTCATCTATTCTTTCCTTAGTTGAACTCCACAGGATATGTATACTTATCTAGGGGGAAGAAATCTAGAAAGAGGACTTTTCTTTCTTTCACTACAAGACAAATGTGGGAAAAAGTTAAATATTGCAGAGTCTCTGAATTAAGCCATAACCCCAGATTTGGAAAACAAACAAACAAACAAATGAACAAACAGCACCAATTAAAGTCATTGCTTTCTCCAAGACACAGAAACTGTGTGGGTTAAATTTGCGTCTTTTTAATCATTCCTGCTGCATGCCGGGGCACATGAGAGCCATTTCTCTCTATTATATTTACAATTCACTCAGCAAGCTTCCAATAAAAAAAGAACACAATGTAGAAAAAAAAAAATCCACTGTCCATAATCAACCACCCACAATGAACTTTGCATTATCACAAGTCCAGCTTTTTTTAGAGTTCTTTCATGTTTGATTTTCTAGATGTTATTCCATTTCCTTATCAAGATGTTCTGTTGATAAAGTGAGTTTAATATTTTCCAAAGCCCTTGGAATACAACTTTTATAACCCAGTTGAAGAAATTACTTAGGCTCCAGGTGAGGCAGGAGAGATGACAGGTTCTAAATTGTATTTATTTCACTAGGATATTCACTTCTCGTTCTACATAATTTTCCTTATATTGCCAATATCAATCGCAGTGAAATGAGCAGTAAAACTCATGGGAGACTAACATGTATGGTGAAAGACCTAAAATGCTATAGAGGCTGAGACTTATCCTCTGACACTGTTGAATGGCCTTCACAGAATCAAATCTCTAGGATTTTTGCTTAAGGAATGTACTTATCTTTTCCTTGTAGGGTTTTCTGTAGAACCTGTCATGATGGCGTGTAAGTAGTCATAGATAAATCCAGTTAGCACAGCAAATATTAGGAGCTGGACTTCCTGAAGGAATCTGGATTTTGGCTCCTCAAGATTGCAAAAAGCTGGCATATGCAGTTAGCATTTTAGGGTAGAACTCTTTCAAGCTCGGTAGAAAACCATAGTAGAAAAGACTTATTAAGGAATTTAGTTATTTAAATATGCTGTGGAAGTTCTACATCTTATGAGCAGCTATGGAAGAAAAATTTGTCCGAGTCACAAGTATTTTGTGTTTACTCTAGTTAACTGTAGTTCCCTCTTGCCTTGATGGATCATAGGGGAAGGTACAACCATTGATGTACCTGTGTTCTGTCTAGATCTGACTGAGAAATACTGATTAAATGCTCATAAGCTACAGCTCATAGCCTTGTAGTAAAGGCCTTTAACTATGAAATAGGAGTCCCAAGTTTAAGCCTTGGTTTAACGATTTCAAATGAGGACATGAACCTGTACTTCTTACATCTCAGGATCCTACGATCAGTATCCCTCTGAAAAAAAATTATGTATGTAGCCTGACAAACCGGGGAACTAACTTAACAACCTGAATCAGAAAGAAGACAATTTTAAGCCCTGTCCCCCATAGACAAGACAAGTGTGATAATTGTAAAACTATTGCTTATTAAATGGAGAGGAAGGAAAGTACTCTCTTATTGATTATAACACACAGCCTCTTCCCACCCTCCACCTCTCCACCAACCCAACCCCCCCCCCAAAAAGTAGGTGTCATTCCATTCTGGAATCCTGAAATGTGCTGCAGAGCTGGAAATACTATAGCTGGAGGCAAAGTGCTGATACATTCTTGAATTTGTTAGGCAGCTGAGCAATGCAACTTCTTGAACAGGGAATGGGAAGTGATTAGGAGCTGATGGATGAATTAGAGCTACAAGGAGAAGGCAGTGACTCACCTAACTGAGGAGCTGGCTGTCCCATTCCATCCAGCTGGAGCCAGAGATATATTGGCTTATAGTAATGCAGCCTTGAGGTGACAAGCATGTGGAAGTGACGAAGATTTTCAAATGAATGTGTTATCTCCTTAGTAATAAAGTAAAAGTATAAAAGTTCTGGGTTTGGTTTTTTTTTTTTTTTCAAAACTAGGTTTAAGAAAATAAACAAACAGTGGCAGACTGATAGCACTAAGGGAGACTGAACACAGACAAGTCATTACTCATAATTACATTAAAACTAATACCCTACCCTATCAGTACTACAAATATTTCTTGTTTCTTTCCAAACAACTTTCTGGTCTTGTAAACTTGTAGAAAATTGTGTATAAGGATTTAAAAAAAAAAAAAAAACTATAGGCTTTGATAAAGATGAAAATCAGTATATATGACATACCCTACTAATTGAGATGTTCACTTCGTGGAGCAAAAGTTATAGCAGAAAATAGCAATTGATTGATCAGGTTATAGTCACCTATTGGAATTAATTGAATCTTTTCTTTTGTTCAGCTGTTCATTCCAAGAAAAATTATCTCAAGCATCTGCAGTAAAATAAAAAGATAATTTACAAAGGTACAGATTTACAAAATGTATTTCCACTCATGCTTTTTTAATAAAAAAATTTAGCTCATTTGTGAAATATCTAGATGTTTTGCTTTTAACTGTAGCAGAACTAAGATTTGACCCTAATTTTCTGTATATTCCTTTTATTTGTTGCTGTTGTATTAATTTTTATTCGTATCTGCTATGTTCTATTTAATTTTATGGTGACTGTAGGACTCCGTGTAAGCAAGAGAAAGGTAAATCCTTGAGACTTCTAATTTCAACCTGTGATCCTTATATAAATGGACTAGAAGCCTGAAATGTTTCATCCTTCCCCATAGCTTAAGAAAATCTCTTACTATTGTTGATAGAGACAGATTTAATTACGGCACCGTTTCACAGAAGCCTGAGCATATGAGTACGGAGTGGACATGATGTGTTGTCAAGGTCCATTTGGCAATGTTTCAACTGCCAAGGGCAAGACTAGAGATCAAAGAGTCAAAACTCCTAATCTCTGTATGAAAGGCTCATGCAGTCCAGGCTTGCTGGCAGACCCTGATCAGATTATTATTCATTATTACTTTTGCTATTTCTACTTATAGAAGAAAAATGAAGCTTGCCTATGAATGTTTTAACAGGAAAGACAAAGAGATTCTCAAGAAAATCCTATAGCCAGGGGATGAAAGAACATTTTTCCCCTAAATTCTAACTCATTTGAACACTGAGAGTTTAAATTTTATAGTTCCTTGTGACTATTAGATTCCATCAGATTTTGCTTGTTTGCTTTAAGTCCTGACGCCACAAAGAAAAAATTCCTTGTTGACTCAAGTGGATCCACTTGATAGTTGAGTTTTGGGATAGAAAAATAGGTGTTTCTTTAAACTGTTGCTTTCAGCATAACCTAATAGCAACCTATAGGTATTAGCCTGCTGAGATATTTTTGTGAAAGCTGGTGCACTTTATTAGAAGGCATGCATTTCTTTAGGGACAGGGAAGACAAAAGAACTGCTTGCTTCAAGAGAAGAGGGAAAAAAGAGCCCTCTCCTCTCTCCTCTCCTCTCCCCTCTCCTCTCCTCTCCGTAAAAAAGAAGGGGTACACATGTACTTACCCTCTACATTCCTCTCTCCTGAGGGTCAAAAAAGCCTTCCGAATAAGAAGATGAATACATGTGCATAATCTGCTATTCCTTTCCTCTGAATCAGAGAATCCTCATCTTTCCTTGGCTGACATAAACACAGAATTTTTGTCCCTTCAGTCTGCTTTTAAAAAGAATTGAATTTCCCCAAATTTGAAATAAGTTCTGAAAACTAAACCACACTCATATTTTGTAATGGACTTACTCAGACACAGGTTTTGATAGGGAAGCGTAGGATAAAATAAGCTTCAGCATTGGTGTTCTCATTTGTTGTATAAAACCTTTGGCATTCAAAGGCCAAGGTCAGTAGCTTGGCTAAGGCTAGGCAAAAGCACCTATTTTGTCAGAAAATTGTTTCACAGACAGTCTGTGTATGTGAAGGTGATCTTTTCACCAGGTTCTGGAAAAAAAATTATCGGTGAGACTCTGGTCTCTCCATATTGTATAAAGTCCAAATGACCTTTCACTATTGCAAGGAAGTTCTCTGAAGGCATTCTTTGTTTGATATTAACTAATCCTGTTACTGAGAGAAGAAAGAGTAACATTTTATTGTACACCGGCTATATTAACAAGATATATCTGATGCTTCCTGTGTCTTTTAATAATTACAACACCGATGCATTTGTTTTCTCCTGAGCACATGAGTAAAATTGCATGGTCATGAAATTATCTTATTCTCCATATCCAAATATTTTTGATAATGCCTTATTATCAACTTTCTGGGTGTTCATATAACCTTAAAATTTGAACTAGGAGAACTTTACTGGTTCTCTCAGCTACAAACGGAGGAGGTGGGATGGGAAATTGCTGAGGAAACCCACTGGACCTGAGAAGGGGGATTCCCTGTAGTCATCCAGTCCGATTTTCCCATGCTTCCAAGGGCAGTATATCTATGCCCACTCCTATTCCTGCCCTTCCATGTTCCCTTTACCTCTCCTTACCGTGGCATAAGCATCCTCATCCTCGTCCTTCAGTTCTGAAGTGGTGAAATTCTCTTTTGCCCACACTGTTGAGAAAACTTGAGACGACTCAGTTTCACAAATTGCTGTGTGATTGTTTAGTTAGAGGATCCGTTACTGATGCCAAAATAGTCATGACTTGATTTTTGATCACCTTTCCGTTAAATGTTAAAACAACATTTATACCTTCCTTGGGTTTGTTGGGGGGTTTTTTTGTTTGTTTGTTGGGGGTTTTTTTTACTTCATAATTTACGAAGTTTCTAGCACAATAATGTTGACATATAAATATGTCTGGAGCTTTCAAGGCAGAACTGAAAACCGGACTCCTGACTCTCCATTTGTAGATGAAACCTGGTAATCAGGTGACAAATGTCCTTTGACAGATGCATAAGCACACACCAGACCAGATTATAAATTAGTCTCCAAAAGGGATTTTTTTGTGGTTATGTCTGAGCTGTTCAGGCTGTACAAGGAGACCTGACAGAAATAGTTTATATTAGATAAGTATTAAGAATAAATCTTGTGATACAATTGGATTTCATTTTCACTAACTGAAAATCTCTTCTTAAAAGAGGCAGTTTAAAATATCTTAGGAGGTTTTGATTACAAAAAAAAAAAAAAAAGACTGTCTGCATATGTTTATCATGAGTTCTATTTTACTGTTTAGGGTATGTCTTCCTTATGTTTTTTTCTTATGGCAACTGATTAGCAGCTGCAGAAGCAAGCTATCTCCCATGCATAGCCTCTCCATTGTCCAGGATACAGCCCCAATGACTTTTCCGAGGCTGAGCAATTGTGTCCTGCTGTTGGGTCCCCCTCCCTGGGCCGTGTCACCAGATGATGAACGCATCAGCAGAACTTAGATAGAAGAATGGTGTTCAGCTATGAAGATTAGCAAGAATATAAAAACATTTCCACATTTACTTTAAATACAAAGAGTTGCATTGCCGTAGATTAAACAGTAAGATTCTGATTGAACAGTTTTAGTTCTGTATCTTCCAAATGCAGTTCTGCAGAGTATGAATTTTACGTAATTCATTCTCCTAAGATTACTAAAATATCACATATGTTCAACCTTCCTGTATGACTGTACAAGATAAATACTTCAAAAGGGCACAGTGGAACAAATGAGAGAGCTTTAACTGTGGTCTCTCAGAGGAATGTTGAACATCATGTGAATGTCCACTCTGCAGATGAAGAATTATTAAAATGACCTTAGGAGATCACTTACAAAAATCTGCTGAAGAATGGTATTTTTCTGTGGATATCCTGTCTGAGAGTGATTAACTCATGTTGCAGGGGAAATGAAGGAAAAAATATGAGGAGAGACCAGTAGGATAGAAATACTCAGCTCAAAATACTCAGAAGGGAACAAACATTTTATGTTCATATTATGACCCCAAATGATGGAAAGAGGTAATAAGAACCTTTGAATTGCAAATGTCCTGTAAAAAGAGAGAGAGTTACTGTAAACATATTTGGTAGCATAATTCGCAGCATATGCTCAGTTCTTCATATTATTTAAAGATGCACACACTTGTGGCATTAAATTACACTATCAATACTTAAGTATAGGAGCCTTCTAAATGACATTAAGTGTACTTACTAAATCAATACCACAGACAGAACCACTAAATTTGGGGAAGCCATCTCTAAAACAAAAGCTCTATAATTTCTACTGCAAAGTGCTAGACAGGCCTGGTTTTACATGACTGCAACGTCGGCTGAGGTACTTCAATCTAACCTTGAATAAAACAACATAGAGGACCAGTCTAAGTGTGGCTTGCGTCAGGTTGAAACTAGCTGGCTAAGGCACTGCTGGCAGCGCACCCATGCTGCAGCTGAGCACAGCGTGGGCAGGACATTCATTCTGCTTCTCAGGAGGTTTTCAGTATGTGATAGGCTTTTATTTCCCCAGCTAGTTAGCTAACCATTCAGAGTAGTGACTGAACAACTTGGACTGACAAGAGAGAATAATTAGAGGTATCTTGCCATTTCTTTTTATTGTGCAGATCTGGGAATTAGGATGGCAATTCAGTGCTGAGAAACTTGGTTTTGTTGCTCAGTTGGGGAGCATCACCCCCAGCTCCTCAACCGTGCAGTGCATCCAGTTCAGGTTGAGCGCTCAGGAGCATCCATACCAAAGACACCTCGTCGGCTACTGATTAGAAGAATCAATTAGGTTCTGTGGGGTCTACAACCCAGGTCTCACTTCCCAGGAAAGTGCTCTAACTTCTTGACTGCTGAGCTACAAGGTAGATGTAGTTACCATGCCTTCCATCATGCTTCTGTCCTGGCAAATAAGATCCCAGGTGGTTGACAGTTCCTACCACCAACAGTGGATTCTTCAGGGTAAAAAGGGAGTGTCCAGCTTAGACTTCTGCCTCCAGTGAACTTCACAGGGTTTATATTTCCTCATCTAGTGTATATGAGTTATTCAGGCTACTAGTTCAATAGTGCTTCACTGAAGCAACCTAACTGGGAGAACACTCTAGGTGTATTCTTATAGTTATCATTCTATACCTGCGTAATGCATTAGAACACAGTGATGTATATGGATGGACATGAGAAGTACTACAACAAAGATCTGCATACTCTATAGAATACAAAACAAAACAAAACAAAACAAACAACCCAACATGCTTATTCTGTTATCGTTATAACAGTTTCCAAATGAAATAAGCTGTGTGATTGAAAACCTGTTTAAACTATGCCTGCTCATGGATCTATTCTAAGATTTTTCATAAAAGACATCCTCTCCACGAAAAAAAGTTACAACTAACTTTTCCTTCCTGCCACAGCTTCTGTCATGAGCACAGCTTGGGACAATACGAGCCATTTGTATCATGTTTCTGAGCAGAGGAAGAAAGAAAAAGCGTGATAGAATGGGCGTTGCTGATGGATTGGCAGTGTGATAGAGAACTTTTCTATCCTTGAAAGTTGGGTATTCTTCTCAGCAAAATAAAGTTGGGTTTTTTTTGTTTTTTTTTTTTTTTTTTTTTTAAGTTTGTAATGAGAGAATTAGGTTATCATCTCCTGCATTTAATTGTTTTAGCATTTGGGTAGATTTAATTTTTTTAAGAGGAAGCATGATGAGCGAGATTTATCTGTAAGATTTTTTTTAAGGTACTCAGTATTTAGGAATGAAAAAAGCTCAACTTCTTGCCATCTTGACCTCAAGGAATCTAACAATGCAATAAAATTTCTGCCATAATGCTGAGATAATTTTAAAGTACTATATTTTTTTATGTTATAAGTACAAGTACAGCCGCAACTTGTCAAGAGCTGTAGACACGTTAAGATGCTGAAAATTAAATTCAATTAGAAATGCATAACAGTAGAAGTATTTAATTATTTTGGCAGGCAAATTTGCCTGAACGTGTAGTTTCATGCACCAATAATGTATTGTAATTAATCCCAATTATCTTTTGTACCTTTAATCCACACGTTAGGCCACAGATCTGTGTAAATGTTTTGGAGAAGTCATTTGCTATGGAAACTGAGTGCCACATGAATATTACATTGTATTTAGGGCATTTCCTGCAAGGAAAGAGTAACAAAGAGAGAGAAAATGCAGCTACAGTGACAAATGCTGGCACTGAGCAACTGTTCTCACTCAGTCAGTAATTAAACAATTCAACAAGTCCAGGATTACGAGGAAGAATTCAGACAGGTTAAGTTAAACCAAATGCTGAAATCACCAAATTGCCCGTTGCAACCTGCCTCTGGGAGGCCGTACTGTGTGTTGCTGTTCCCCTATTCTGGAAAGTGGACTTTGTGGAGTATTGCTTCACGCCAGGACAGCATTGCCCTGCCCTGGACTTTTTAGTTTCCTTACCTGGGTGGGCTAGAAAAACCTAAATCCTGTCATCTTGGTTTACACTCTTGCACCGAAAGACAAAAAAGAACTGAAAACCTGTGAAAAACTGGTGCTGATGAAAAAAATGGCAAAGTGAAATATAATAGATATCTATCTTGAAGGAAAAGATACCTCTGCTGTACAACTTTCAGCCAACTGTGCCTGCATATGCAATTTTCTTGTAGATATGAAAATAGTTTGCTCTCAGAACTGCTTCTCGATATAAATACTGCCCCTCAGCAACACTGAAAAGGATTACAAACCAGCAATGGAAAATTAAAACAAAACCCAAAACACTGAACCAACAGCCATCAGCATACCTTTTCCAAACTTTAAGTAAAACTGAATAAAATGCCTGTAGCGATTCAGCGGTGTTCTCTGTAATGGGAGGTTTACTGAGCAGGCTCGTGTGTGTCAGGCGTTCATTACAAATCTTGGTCCACCTACAAGAAAAGTTTCCTGGTGGTTCTAAGAACTTCTGCAAGAAATATCTGGATGAGGTCTCATGAATCTCTGTTCAAAGAAGGATCTCTTGAAAAACTAACCCTGGATTTCTGGATTCTTCAGCACCAACCAAACTGAAGTGCATGTGAATTAATTCCAACTTGCTGAGTAGAGAAAAACCCAGGTGATCCTTAAACATGTAGAGGGAAAACAGAACAGCCTGGCAGTGGTTTTTTTTTTGTTTTTTTTTTTTTTTTTAAATTATATGCACCTACTTGCGTACATACATGCATGAAAGAAGCCCTAGAAACACTGGAAGACCTATTAACAGTGGTAACTAAGAGTGAATTCTGGTCTGTTCCTTGCCAGGCCACTCCATAGCTTGTAAACAACATTCATTTGGGTACAAACTTTAAGAAAATAAGAACTGCAGATATTTCAAAACATTTTATGTATCTTTAAATTGCTTCTTTCTACAAGTTGCCAAAGGGCTGCCATAGAACTCATTGAGGGGTAATATACACTTCAGCATGAGTCATGGAGACATAACAAAGGAATAAACATTTCACGGATGAATGATGACAATGTTTATTCTGTTCTCATTCAAAATACTCATATGTACTTTTACTTTATGTAAGATGAAATTAAAATGGCATCTATATATGAATATTGACAATAGTTAGCATATATATGAGAGTGTAAGGTAATTAAAATCTTATGGGTAGAACTGTTTGGGATTATGACTTCATGTGTCCTGGTCAGGCTAAGGCACTCTTTAATTAGAAACAAATGTTGTCTTGCCACATAAGCACCTCTGTCTCAGAACTGCAGCAAATGTGTGATACACAGACCACAAGCAAACCATTTGTATGAACTTATATACCAGTAAAATCTGCGAGAACCAGAGTAGGGTGAGGAATAGAGAAGTCATTTTTGTAACAGACAAAGGAGAAGTTAAAAGTCTAAAGGATCGTGCTGAGACAAATAAAATGATCAGGAAAAGGTCCTAATCATGTCCCTGTTCAGCCTCTGTGATGACTAAGTTTATTTCATTCCTTGAAAATGAACATTCTTGTACAAGTTTTAAAGGATGAAATTATAGTGGTTTGGGTTTTTTCCCCTGAAGATACCAATTTCATATCTTCAGCTGTTTTTTTGTTGTTTGATTTTGGGTTTTTTGGATTTTTTTCCCCTCAATATTTTCAATATAATTGTTTTAAGTATTTTGTATTTTGTGTTTATATGGGGTTCAGTCAATGTCATTCTTGATCTCTTTTTTGCATGGTAGCCATACAAGAAATGCTTATGCAAATCCTAACATTTCTTAATTCTTTTTTGGTGATAGAAGGTGCCCTAAAGCCATCTTGTACAGGAAGTTGAAGTTTAGATGTTGGAAGCAAAATTAGGGAAACTGGAGTTGAAATATTACCGATATATGCAATTTTTCCTCACTTATATCTCAGTGTAGCATAGAGTGATGGTGCCCAGGGCAAATGTTTGAAGAAGTCTCCAATGAATACACCGATCCTTGTGGGCTATTAGCAGCGCTGTAGTAGAGCTGTAGGGCAGCAATCCTAAGGTGACCCTATGGTCTTTGAGGAATCAGGATGAGTTAAAGACACCTGCTAATGTACACCACTTGTGCTGGCACTCGTTTAAGCGACCCACGCAGTGACCATTGCTCATTGAGCTGTGACTGAAAAATAGTGTAGTGCGATAGCTCTCATCGATGAACAGCTAAATGAATAGACACCAAGGGCGGGAATCATCTCAGCCGATGGACACAGTGCATCTCCTCTAGTCATCCATACCCCCCTTGTAATCAATGGAGAGGAACCGGCGCATCTCAGCAACAGTTCACCTTGTCCTGAGGTCAAGGGACTTGCACTGCAAAATCGACGGTTTCTCTCAGTTGGTTACAAAGGAACAAATCAGGTGCCAGTGTGGATGCTGCAGCCAGCTAAATTCAGCTGTGAACCACCTGATCAGTGGTGTTGGCCTTTTAGGTCCGTAGCTGTCATCAAGCTCCATCTTTACCTGTTTTCAGGCATAAAAGCTCTATTTTGAGTTCATATATTATTTTAGCAGAAGGATGCACAAAAGGAGCTGCTTAGATTTACAATGGAGGAACATGCTCCTGAAAGCTGTTAGGGTCAGGGGTTTTACGACAGGAAGGTGGTGGAAACAAGGCACATCTTCGACATGTGCTCGTGTGAAAACTAAAATCAAATTTGAAATTAAATACAACACACTATTTATGTTAATGTTAAATATGTTAAAGCATATATATAAGCATAATATACATTGTATCCAGAAGTAATTTTTTCTGCACATGTATCCAAACAGTTATGAACCAGGACTGCTTATACTCCCATATACAGAATTATTTTAATTACAAAAACAACAAAAACAAATGTTTGAAATTCATGAAAAAATACCCAGCCAAAAAATACAATTAAAGTATGTCTTCCATTTTGTACTTTAATATCTGTGTTTCAGCTTTTTTGGTCCTTCCAGCACACACAGGTCATCTTTTCAAGTTTTTCTAGAAAAGCTGGAAAAATTATATGGGATTTTGGGCAAAACTTAAATTTTCTATAAATCCTAGTCTTTTATATGCAAAACTGGGATAAAAATTATTTGTTTATCATTTATCCAATTATAATATATGCTGCTTATGCCTGGGACTGTCTCTTCCTATGGCATACATATTGACAGAGCCTAATTAAAGAGAGCTTGGATTTCAGCTGCAATTGTTAGGGATGTTTATAATGCAAACACAAAATTAGAGTATTTTGAAAATTTAAAATATAAACTAAATTCTTGAAAAATATGCAAAGAAAATATTTGCTGGATTAATTAATTGCATGTGTAATTACATGTCACACATCACAAGTCTTGAACAAAAAAAAATATTTAAATATTTTTGCTGACATTTCATTTATTTTAAAAAAAAATCTCTATTATATCAAAGTAGTTCATACCTGAAATGCTTTATATGATTTACCTTCATCTAATAACTACAAGAAAAGAATGAAAGGGAGATCAAAGACCATATTCACTACTACCTGCCAGTTTATTCCCATCATTTCCTGTAGTAATAAGCAGTTGGAGCATTGTGATGAATCTGTGCCTCAAATCCTTTTCTGTGTATAATTTCAAATGATGCCTCCCATGTGATACAGAAAACTTAATGTCCGCTTCAATGTTTTAATATGATGAATGACCACAATTAGAAAACATTATGAAACCATATTTAATATGCATGTGATTATTATGGATTTTAAAAGGACTTGCTTTTTAAAGGACTGACAAATCATGAACTGACAGAAAAGAGAAATAAAATGCTTAGAACATTTCAGGAAATGGCAGCATGTCAATATAGATGTAGTAAATTGAGATTTGAATTTGCACATTGCTAATTATTTCTACAAGTGGGAACCACTTTTGATTCAATAAAAGGGTTTTGCTCTGGTTTGTTTTACAAAAAAAAAAAAAAGAAAAAAGGATGGCTTTAAAATACCATAGCTTCAGTTTTCATTATAAAGTGAGTGATGTATTCCAAAATGAAATCATATGTGTACTAGCCATTTAGTATGGCTGAAATGCTGGCTTTCTGTGGAGGAGAGAGATATCAGTACCAACTGATAGAAATCTGTAGCCATGGACAGTTTTCTTTTCAGTTCAAGTTAAGAACAGAGTCATACGCACTTGGCATCATATGTAGGTTGTCAAGGGACATATCCTCTTCTGAATACTTAATGATTAATCAGAGAAATTAACTAGAAAAGAAAGGTAGCTGTGCCAGAATTAGTGCTTTTACAATAAGCAACTGTCAGGTACATCTCTACAAAAAATCCTACAGGGTCAGACTGTTTATTAGAAAATAAGCAAGTATAGCCTTTAAAAGGATCTATGCAGCTACCTGCAACATAGTGATCTCTATAGTTATTGTGGGACTAAATGTGGAAAAAAGGCACATGTAACAGATAGGAAGTAGATAAATTATGCATGCCTAAGCTTCTCGTTGCCAAAAGGATGGTTACTTCACACAGTGCTTGCCAAGGAATGCTTATTCTTCCCATGACTTCTCAAGATGTGAAGCTATTAAAAGAAAATAATACAGATGGATTTAAATTTTCAAAGGGACCTGATTTTCACAGGATAATTGCTCATCACTTTTTAATAATCAGAATCCTTTAAAATAAATGACTAAAAATACTAGGATTGCAGAAGCCTGATCGCTTTTAGAAAATGAGGCTGTCATAGGAATCATTCAAAAAACCCAGCAACATACTACCTTACTCTGAAAGACATTTCACGATTGAGAAGGAGGTTAAAGATTCTTCAAAGATTCAGTTGTATTTGAATATATTTTCAGAGCCCAGCATGTGCACCATCTGTGTGATTCACTGAACACAGCAGCCTTGCTTTGTCTTGGGCAGGTTGCAGGCTTGAGTAAAGTGAAAGATAAAGGGATAAAATGATGTCTCCATTTAATAACTAATTCAGTTAATCAGTGTATGGAAATCCCTGGCACCACAGAAGTTAGCATGCCGAAATGAGAGCACGCAGAGAAGCAGAACGGAGTTAGCAGAGACTGAATATCAAGTCTTAAAGAAACACTGATCAGGGAGGCATGTGACCCATGTTATGGTCAGAATGAGAGCAATAATTAGATGGACTGTAATTAAACATCAATGTCTTCAGGTCACAGAAGCATTCACTTGCTACATTTCTCAGTTCCTAAGAACCAAGTTTAACGTTAACCCTATTCCTGCAGTACTTAGTGGGAACAGACATATTGTTGCAGTGCCCAAGCCTCGTGGCTGGGAATTCAGTCCCAGAGAAAGACAATCCCAAAATCTCAAATGCAAAGACACTCCAAAATAATGATAATAAAAACAAACAAGTAAGGAAAAAGAACCAGAATAAACACACAGAAACTATAATTAGGTAGAAAAGCATTCTGCAAAAAAAGGTATTTCTATACCACACAGTAAGTCGGGGTGCAAAGCAGCCTAGGATAGCTGACAGACCTTCTGAGAACCTGCAGGTTGTTTCATTGTGTCAACCGATGCTGCTAACAAACCTGGATTTCCAGTATGGGTAATTGCACTGTGCTCCTCATCTTTTCAAGATACTTTGGATATGCCTGAAATACGATCACTAGTCATATTTGAAAGAGTAGGTAACAGAAGCTTATGAAAAGCCACATGGGCCGACAGGCCATCTATTTCAGCACCCTCCCTCCAACAGCAGCCAAAAGCGGGTACCTAGCGAAGGGTGAAAGGACCCAGGAAACATACACTTCCCCAGAAGAGTGTGGCAGTCCCAGCCATCCTCCCAGCTTCTGGTCTTCCTCTCCTGCATCAAAAACTTTGGGCTTGACCTGCCCCTCCGTGCTCCTGTGGGTTCCCAGCCAGCTGCTGGGGCTGCTCAGCTGCTTCTGAAATAATGAGCCGCGGCAATTTACAGCCTGTCATGTTAAGGTAAACCACCATCAGTTTCAGTTCTCTGTAACATGTTCCATTGTCTTCTGCGGCAATTCAAAAGCAGCTGGCAACGTGCTGTGGGTTCCACAGGTCCTGGTGTGGAATGTCTTGGCTTCTTTAGGAGCAGCAAGTATGCTGTTAGCCAAGGGCAGTACTGACATGTAGGCATGTGATGGCTAAAAAACCCCCACAACAACACATAACAGCACTGATTTGCTACATCATTTTTGACGAAATATTTAGTAGTTGATAATGCCTGGTAAGTGTGGTAGCTCAGCAATTGCAATTCTCTGTGACAGACGTAAGAATTAATATTTTATCAGCTATAAGCTGTCAAGAGGCTGAAATATCGCTGCCAGTTACAGCTATTAACTTTGCTTCACAGTAAGGTATTGTTGTTACTGGCTTTAGTATACATTGCAGTGAAAGGGACATTATTTACTCTATGCAATGGTGCCATATAATTTAAAAAGGATTAGGATTACTAGCAGGAATAAAGAGTCCATTAAGGTTTTATAAAACAATTTAATATCAAATAAAATTCCACATGCCTTTGCTTTGAAAGAAAACGTAAAATATTTAAAACAACCCATCAGATGTCTCTTCACTTACAGTTTGGATAAACTGTACAACTTTCTTTTCTCCTTTTGTTGTCTTTAAAGTATGATATGTTTTTTAGACATAAATGGCTCCTGAATTATAGCAGTAAACAAGTTCCATATAAGCATGTAGCACAGAAAGATACAGCAGAAATACGAATGCAAATGTTGACCGTTTCTCAGTGAATTGTCCATTAAAAATGTAGTTTCCTTTATTCCTCATTAAAAAGTACCTATGGAAAACTAATATATGGGTACTTAAATATTTTACCAACAAAATAAAAGATATTTAGTAACACAATGAAATCTACTAAAAAATAAGGACAGACTGGTAGCATAAAACAAAACAGGAACCGAAATTGAATTGTATGCTTAAATGTGAACCTCTACTTAAGTGAACTACTCAAAACTTTAAGGTCTATATTGAATTGGAAATGAGTATTTGATGTGTGAAATGGTATATGATATTTTCTGTTGAGACCGTTAACTGAGATGTAGAAATGATTATATTTTGAACAGTATATAAAATCAGTCCCTCTCTGCCTCAAAAATGTAAGCCAAGAGTGAGAAGAAATTACAGGCAAGTTTATTCTTGTATCATTATTTTCTTCTCTTAGTGTTTTAGCTCACTTTTATAGTTCCTCTTTTTCCTTTCCTTCTATTCCTTTTACGTCTATTATTATGTCTTTTCTCATAAAATACTAACAAACATTTCCTGGTTTAGCTGTACTTTAGTAGAAAACCAGAAAGTTTTGTCTTCAAACTTCTATAGATTTTGAGTCCAAGAATGGTCTTGTGACACTTGAGTGCAACTGAAAAAGAAAGTACTAGTTAAATATATCAAGTATATTATAAATATTGAAAGAATATATTTATGAGGTATAATGTTATACTGTGATAATATAGGCATCAGATTTTCTGATATCTATTTACCTTATAATTTCTGTCAAGTTTTTCTGGTAGTAGGTGCAAATCTTGAAAAAAAATTAGTCCCCAGATTTGTGATTATTTATGAACTACACGCATTATCACAAATCTTTGTGTCTTCTCTATGCTTATATTCAAAAGCAAAAATAAACTAGATGAAGAGCATCATTTCTTCTTATCTCTCCTGTCAGTGTAGCTTATGCTATTCAGTATGTTACTGGGTAAGCTAAGTCTCTAGGTTAAAGAATGCTAAGGATATATAAGACTTCAAAGTAGTCTTTCAAAAAGCCTTTGTCTCAACAGCTTGAGTCTAAATCAGAAAAAAAAAAAAAAAGGCAAAAAAACCCAAACCCAAACCAACCAAAAAGAAGAAAGAAGGCCAGTCAAAATACAGCAGCCCACTTCCATTCTTTGAAAATAATTTTGAAAACAGCTAGAAATTTTCTTTTTTCCTGTGATGAGAAAGAAACTATCATCTTTCATGTTACCTGAGAAGTCATGCTTGGAATGTGTTAAATAGAAAATTGAAGGTGAAAAATTCTATTTCAGGAAGTTTCTAAATTAACAGCCAAGTAGGAGATGGCCTGACTGGCAAATAGAAGACTATTGATCATATCAGAGAAAAGAAAGAAAAAGTGAAGACACTTCGAAATGCACCCAGAAAGCTTATGTTAGCTTTTAAATTAATTACTGGAGGGGATTACATTTTTTCTGTTACCTATGAAAGGACAACAAGAGCAGCCTAGTTCTCTGAGATGTAGCTAAATTAGTGTACCTAATTATAGCACGCTACATTACAACTATTATGTCATGGATCACAATGTCAGACGGAGGAGCTCGAACCACCTTCACATGACCTGGTTGAGGGAAGGGAAGAAGTTCAGCTGCAGCAACCCGGGGCACAGTGCACCTGGCCACGGCCACGGGCTCTCCTAGCAAACAGCGGCTGCCCCAGATGGGGGTGAGTCCGCCAGAAGTTCTCACATCCGTAACCCAGGATGAAGTGCTTGCTCCCTAATTGTGTTTTTTGAAAAGTCAGCTGGTCAAATTGAACAGCTGACATACAATTTTCAGTAGAACAAATAAATCAATAAACTGCACGGCAGAAGCAAAAATCAATGAAGAATAATTTTGATAAATACAGCTGACCCTTTAAATATTGCTTATGAAGCTGAACAAGATACAAATCAAGTCCCCACATCTCATCCTTTATACTGGGATACAAACCTAAAATTTAAGATTTATCTTAGACAGAAAATTGTCTAGACTACCAAATTTTATCCTTATTTAAAATGCATTAACTAAAATGATGCTAGATGGATAAATTTAATGGCAAAATGAGTCTCGACAAAAATTAAATGTAATATGCTTTGTCTACACCTTGAACTGAACTATGTAAAAAAAAAAAAAAAATTAGACCAATACTTTTCTACACATCAGATATTGAAGAGTGTTTCAATGTATGTTAATAATGATTTATGAGTGACCATATAAAAATTCAACTTTTTTTCTAGGGTGAATAAATACAGAAATGATGCCTTTAATTTTTCTATTAGCTTAGTATCCTTTGAAAATTTTGACAAAATTCTTTACGATACCAAAATTATAATGAACCATAATTAAAATGGGCATAAGTTGCTGGCTTCCACCAATGAAAATATTATGAGAGTACATCAAAAGATTGATAAAAGGGTTGTGAATATAATATGTATTTAGCTATTTTAAGCAAAATTGCTTAGATTTACTTTTGCTGGGTAGTACCTTTTAATAGGAGATTTTTTCCTCCATCTGAAAAGTTAAATGAAGGAGAAACCTCTCTCTCCTCTATACTTTGTTTTGGTTTATTTACATTCATTTCCTGAAATGAAACTTTAATTTGCAATAGCTTATGGCTGAATGCAATCCTGTACAGCTCTTGACTTTGGTGGGATTACACACAGAAAGGTTGAAGGACAGAGATGCACTCGGTTTCTTTGACTTGCCTGTTATAAGAAGTATCAGTTTTATTGACAATATAAGACAGCAAACAATCACTTTGATGCCTACTGCATTTATCTTTGGAAGTGATTGGAAGGCCAAAACCTCTAAGGAGTTGTATTCACTCGTACTCATTCCACTAACGCCCCACAGAGAGGCAACATTTTTTTTTTAACATAACATTTTACTAAATAAAGCAGTAACAGGTAAAGTGGTACCTCTCAGGCCGTTATCAGTCAGAAACAGATGGAAAAATTCCAGCTGCGATGCAAAACATATTAAACTGTGGATTTATTTTTTTGAGCATGTTTTCCCCCAAGTTCATCCAGTGGATTTGATTGTTTCATCTAGTATTTATGTCTTGTCCTTCAGACTAAAAGCTTTTAAGGATACAGACTTTCTCATCAATTATATTCATGCACTGTCGATCACAATGAGACCCAGACTTGTTTTTAAGTGGTAACAAAATAAAAAATGACTGCTAAATACAGATAATAACAATTTAGCAGTAGTGACTACAGGATGTCCTAACATGCTTGCAGTGAAACTTGAGTGAGCTCTAAATTAGACCTATGTTGTTTTTTGTTTTTTTTTATATGTCTGCTGACATGCTCGGTGTTTATTTTTGAAGTCTATCTCCATGATCTTTTGCAAACTGACATGAATGAGCATTGCCCGACTCCAAGCGAGTCAGGTGCAAGCCTGTACTGACATGGAAGCCACGTAGCTGGGGATCTGGTTCACAACCTGCCTGTTTGGGCAGAGATCACTGTCGTCTGCCTCCAAAAGAAGTAAGGGAAACCTTTGACTTGTTTTGAAGCAAAGTATTCGCTGCTCTTTCTTGGTTTTAAGAGGGCTTACTTGTACTTGACAAGAGGAGATCAGGTGGGCCGTCTGGAGAGAGGTTGCATCTTTCCTACGGGAACTGCAGAGGGAAAAAGGCAACAACGAGAGCTGCTTAGTCTCACATAGAGACTAAAGAGACTGCAGTGGGCAGCAAGGGACAGACGGACCTCAGCCTTGCCAGAAAGTGCTTCCTGGGGACCAGAGCAGAGGTTGAGTTCCTCCGAAAGTCACTGAGGGACCGAGAGCAAGGACCGACCTTCAAGAACATAGCTGGCAGAAGGGGAGAGGTGTACAAAGCTTGTAGCTTTTGTTTTCTTCCCTAATTTCAATTTTCTCTATTTCAAAGCCGCACATCTAGTTTCAGAATGGAATTTCCATTCTGACTTTAGCCAAATAAAACTTTGATTTTAAAAGTGTTTGGGTCCTTGTGGAGAAATCTAAGCACCTCTAACTCAAGCTTTATTAGCCTACTGGAAAATATATAAAAGAATATGAATCTGTTACTAGGGGTATGCAAAATGTATAAATTACAAGAGGTCAAATGTCGTAGGACAAATTTCTCACAGAGAAAGTCAGCACCTTCAAAACCACATATAACTGGTCAAATCTGCACTCTCTCCAGGGAAGTGATGGATTCCCCAACATTGGACACTTTTAAGATTCAGCTGGACGGGGTGCTGGGCCACCTTGTCTAGGCAGTGGTTTTGTCTAGACAGAGCTGTTGCCAAGAAAGGTTGCACCAGATGATCCTTGAGGTCCCTTCCAACCGGATATTCTATGATTCTATGATTAAATATTGTCAAGACTGCAGCTTGCACTTGCTTGGCTGAAGAAATATAAGCTTGCTCATGTGCACTCTGGTAGTGTGAAATAGTCTAAGAATGAACAGAGAAACCATTGTTTTCCCCTTGACTTAGAACATAAGTAATTAACAATAATAAAAATATTTTAAAAGGACAAGAATCTGCATAACACTGTTAGTAAAATAACCCATCTTCTCTTTGCTTGAATACACATTTTAAAAAACAGTGCCTTTTCTTCATCTCTGTTTAGAAAGTCCTATTAATTTGTACTGTTCGATGTCACATTCTGATGATTAATATTAATTTTATATGGCTAGGGGAAAAAAAAAAATGTCTATGTAGTCAAGATAAACTTCTGCTGCCATTTTATAAAAGGTCCTACAGCTTGTGCTCCTGCTGATCTGTCGAAGAGCACGCTGCTTTACCACAGTCTTTTCATCACCACGCATCTCCGAATTTCCATTCCCACTTTGCGCACACACCACCTTTGCAGCGTGTTTGAGAGGAAGCTGTGAACTGAAAAGCACTTTAACAAAAGGATAGCAGGGTTACTGAGAAAATGCGTGGATTGTGTCGTTTGCCATTTGGAGCGATGACGATGAATGAAGAAGGGGAAATAGAGCTTGGCCTTCCTCAGATGCCGATACAGATATTGGCCTGGAGTTTGCAAGATTCAGTGCTTTTGACCCATGAGCTCATCAGGTGAAAACAGAGCCAGGCAGAGAGGGAGGAGCTGGAAAAATACACTGGTAAGGATAGGTAAATAGATTATGCACATGAAATAAATATAACCATTCTCTTCTCTTCTCTTACAATGCAGCTTTAGCAATGCGAGTTTCAGTCTGTGCCTTTTCTTTCTCAGATATAAAAGGTGAGAAATCAAGGTCTTCTCAGAATTTCTGAGTGAACTTGATATAATTATCTGATACAGTTACCAGGCATGGTTTTCCTGTAGACAGAGAGGAGAAAAACTAAGTGGACTGAAAAAGTTCTTCCTTGGGCTGTCTGTGTTATACTGTGAATAGTATTTGCAAATTACTGTTAAAAACAGAGGGGCATTCTATAAATCAGAAAATCTGGAACTGAGAATTGAAGATTACGCAGCTAGTGCACTCCTCCTGCATTTCTGTGAACTAAAATGTAATTTTTGAGGGTCAGGAAGTGATATTCTTGCATAAGAAGTGCAGCACAAATTTATTTCTTTTTGCTCTTAGTAAGAAACCAAGACCACCTATGTCTTTGCAACCTGGAAAACCTCTGTGGCAGTGTAGCACCGAAATGAACCTAGCCCCTGCAGTTCTGGTATGTCTGCTAAATGGAAAACATGAAAAGAAAAAGATCAACGCAGAAGCTTCCAGAGTCACTATGCCTCTCGCATGTCTCTTTTTGCTCTAGCTTCCTCTACATAAAGGTTTGTTTCTCAGACGGTCGTAGCTCAGTTACTCTGTACACATGCATTATACTCTACGCTTCAGTCACATGATCAACAGAAATGTACATGCAGCATTATTACTATCTGCATTATTTTAGCTGCTATAAATTTGGTTTGGAATATAGTGAATATAAGAATAAGAAACTGTTTGTTTTTTGTTTTTTTTTTTTTCCCCTGATGATTTTAAATAATCAGAACTTGCAAATGATGGGAAGGGAGTTAGTGAAAAATGGGTATTTTCCTGAAGCCAATGAGGTAGGACAGTGTGTGAGCCAAGAGCAGAACCATCTAGGTTCTCTTTAAACCATCTAGATCTCTTTAAACCTACTGCCCTCTTACAAGGAATCAGATTTCCTCTCAGTATACTGTGAACTATTTAAAGTTGATTTTTATCCAAGTCTAGGGTCTTACAACCTGCTATTTATCAAGTATATGAGCACCATGAACTCTGTTGTTTTACTTCCCACTCTTCCTCACTTTTTTTCCCCCATTGCTAATCAACACCTAGTGCTGGAAAATTGATTTGCAATAATAGGCAAAGTGGCAATTTTTCTTGGGCCTTTTAAAAATTAGGTATCTGTAAGATTACTTACAGATTACTTACATAAACTGCTTTGAGCAGTAGAAAAATTAAGTTCTGTTCTTAGGTACATGTATTTTCTTCTAGCATTTGCACTTACAAAGCAGCCAAAAAGAAAAGGAATCTGTTGTATATCGGGCAATTTTTAAATATATGGCTGTATTGCTACTTACTCCATAGACTCCACCAATTTTAAAACTTCCATTATATCTATTCAATAGAAACTCACAGCATTTTCTACAAGATGGCATGTAATACAGAATACATTAAAATTGCTTTATTTATAGTTTCTTTTACATTCCTCTCACTCAGAAATGGCTTGGCATTTCTATAGTTCACATCTTCCAGAAATGGCCACTACAGCAAGCGAATCATGGGAAATATTAGTAAATACGCCTGAATGAAAAGAAGGTAAGCTGGATGAAATACTAGCAACAGCGATGCAAAGAAATCTCAAAATTAAGCTAAATCCAATCTGAGAAAAAACCTCCTGGGTGATGACCTTTATAGGTCTGTTTCTCACCAGGACTTCCCAAATCACCAAACATGAGTGTTTTCTGTAGCTACAGCTGAGCTTCGAGTCAGAATCTAATAAAGGATTTGGCTACTCCCATGTGAGAGAAGATTTTTCTGTCGCAGCCTTCAGGCCTCTGAAGTGTCAAGCTCCACATTCAACCAAGTTTATTCTCTCCTCACCTACAGCCTTTCTCCTGCTCCAAAGGCAACTGGTTTTTGCACTCCTGTGGTCCGCTAACAAGATGGACCTCATCAGTAGCATCCTGAAGGAGGGCAAGGAGGTGTTTGGAGATACGTTGGTGGCTTCCCAGCTGCACGTGGTCCCCTCACCAAGCAAAACAGTACATAGCAAAGTGTATAGTGCCTCATGATTTAGTAAAGAGGAAAGTCAAGGGGTATATGCTATAATGAAGAAATCTGCATTAAAAAGTGTGGATTTATCATATCCTTATGTTTGCTTGGGATTTACATGTTGACATAATGCGGTGAGAGATGTTGCTGGCTTTTGTTATTTGGAATGGAAATTACCTTGTAAAAAGACATGTACTAACCAGGGTTTTAGTCATATCACAGAATCATAGAATGGTTTGGGTTGGAAGGGACCTCAAAGATCATCTAGTTCCAACCCCTGCCTGCCATGGGCAGGGACACCCTCCACTAGACCACACTGCCCAAAGGCCCATCCAGCCTGGCCTTGAACACTTCCAGGGATGGAGCATCCACAACCTCTCTGGGCAACCTGTTCCAGTGCCTCACCACCCTCACAGTGAAGAATTTCTTTCTAACTTCTAATCTAAATCGACCCTCCTTCAGCTTAAACCCATATTGATGGAGAGCAGACTGTTTTCCCCTCAAGTCTAATGCATCTGCAGATTGTAATTAGAAGGCAAATATTTTCAAACAAAGTCTGAAAACTGCGGATTCTAAATTTTCTTTAAAAAGGAAAAGATTAAAATAACAAAATACAAACTGAGGAAAAGTGAATAAAAGTGTCATTGTCTTGTACTGATGAAAACAATACTCTTCCCTGACTCAAAATGTGGCTTACTCTAGCCTTATTCTAATCTTCAGGTCAGAGCAAGTTTTGACAGTCACATAAGGAAGTGATGGGAGGAGTGAATGAAGAGGAGGATGACTTTAACTGTTAAACAGAGATAGCACCAGCTTAATTATTGAACTTCACAGAGGAAAAAATATTAAATATTGAAAGCTGAATTCAACTATAAAATAGTTTTAACAGTTAAAAAAAAAAAATTGCCTGTAGCCATATATGCATATTAAAATAGGCCTCTTTAACCTGTCAGCAAGATTCTGAAATCTCTGTCTAGCTGATCAGATAAAACACTGCTTTATTGAGAGATTCCTCAGTTCCTGTGAACTTGCCATTTTTTTCCAATCTCTTATGTTGTTCCACAAGCTCTGGTCTAAATTAAAAAGTTATCTCGAGACAGTGTGGCAATACCTTCTTCTTAAACAGGAAGCTGTAGCAAGCTGCTGCACTGAAAGAGAAGTTTGCACGGTAGGGGATGAAGGTAAATTCACGAGCAACAGGCTGTCGAGGGCATGAAGTTACGTTAGTGTCACTGTTTCTGACAAGATTGCTGTCTCAGACCTGGGCTTTTCAACATGAAATCAAAATGGTATCAAAGTGGTGATACGGTCTATAAACATAAGTTTGGGTTGTGTTCTTTCCTTTCCATTATCAATTTTTACCTTTCAGAGCACAGTTCCAAAAATGAGTTGATCTCCAATTAGTATTTCTCTCTGCTTTTCTTACTGTAGTTATTAGGGCATGTGGTATAATTTTAGCTGTGGAAAAGAAAAATAGATTCTTTGGAATGTGTCAGGCTATTACCTGAAGTCTTTGCTGACTTACGCATTTCTGCATCCCTTCAAGTAGCTATTTAGTAGTTTGGCTTTGTATTTTTTGGCATGCTCAATATCTGATCATGTTTCTTTGTTTTAGTAATAGGATGCTACTGGGACATTAAATGTTCCAGAAATTACATGGGAAAGCCATCTGTAATACCTGGAATACAGAAACTATAAAAGCAGTTTAAGTTTCTGACCATGTACAGTGAAATATTCCCATATTTACATTTTCAGCAGAGGTATGTAAAATAGATTATGCTTTGGACAATAAAACCTTTGGCTCTGATTCTCATACTTAGACTGAATTGCTCTGTGATTGTTGGCAACTCACACTTGCTTTGTGGGAATAATGAAATAAGAAGTTCTGAATATTGTTGTGACTGAAAACCATGAAACTCTGCAGAAATGCTTAACAATATATTTCATGATTATCTCGATTTTCTTTAAAATGCTTTACAGGCATGTATATAGGATAAATGAGAATGATTTGCCTGTTTAATATAGAAGAAAGGGTATCCCTTGTCACTTATTTTACCTGCTCTTTGATCTATCAGAACTGTAACTGCTTCTGCCTTTGACTGATTACTTCACTTGTTTCTCCTGCATCTCTCACACAGAAGTGTATCACGAGCAATAGCATAGGCTTTGTAATCCTACATTGAAAGGAAAGATTGGAAATGACAGTGCTCATGTCAGAGATATATAAATGAATTTGAAGACAATATATTTCAGTGTAAAAGGGTGTTTTATTTGATGTGGAATTTTATTAATCTTATTCAGGTGTATGTTAACACCCCAAACCTAGGGCTTATATTAATTTAAACTTTTAAAGCTGGTGAAGCTTTCTGGGCCTAGTCTTTAATGACTTTGCAACATCTTGCTAGTTTGAAGAGCTCTTAAATTGAGCATGAGTTACATTTGCTCACTTAAGGCTCCTCTAACACCGACTATGAATGGAACAAGGCCCTATTAATTTGATATTTTACATGTACGTGAAACTCATAAAAAGATAATGAATTCAAAGGGTTTTTTTAGCCAGTATAAAACTCATAATCCTTTCATTCTAAGATCTGCTGACTATAGCTCTGCGACTTCTTTTCTTTTTTTTATCTGCAAGGTAAAGTTTGTATTATGAGAAAAAAAAAATCCACTGTTCCAGGTTCAGGAGCTCAAAGCAAAACTTTATTAAAGTTGAATGGAGACCTGTAAAGGAAATATGTCAAGGAAAACTAAAGAAAAAGCCTATGTTATTTCTTAATTATCCTTTGAGGTTTCTCTTCAATTGTTTCCCTTCACTGCTAAGCAAAACTACTCGGAGTGAGTATTGGCATGTAAATGGGCTAGAAGTGGCACACACTAGGTTGTATATTGATGTTTGGTTTTCATATTTACTATCATCGTCTTGGTAGGGAAAACTCTCCGAGCAAGAAAAGGGGGTGCATGCGTGTGTGTGTGTGTATGAACACATGTGTAAACAGAGGAGCCGAGCACAACAGCAGACTCGCTGCTGCAGGTAGCTGACTCACAGCAAATTGCTCCACTCCTTCTCGCTACGGTTGCCTGCAGGTATCGAGCCGTGGGTAACCGTGGGCACGCGGATGTTCGCACAGACCGCTGCGCTGCTGGGAATCATGGTGCAATATGCAAATCAGTGTAAACTCATGGGGAAGAAAAGTGTGCTGCTTTTCCGATCCAAGGATGCATGCTTTGTACATGTAAAAGGTAAGCGTTTAGGTTGTAAGTTCTCTACTGCAAGATTTAATTTATATGTATTTTTACATGATATAGCCTTCTCCCTCTAGTGAAGACCTTTACAATTCATGAAATTCTGCTATGTAGGAATAGTAATAACAAGAGGGAGAACAGCATATTCATAATTTGCATTTGATTGCTCTACAGTGCTTGACATAGTTTAAGGTAGATGTCTAAAGAATACATTTCTCGATCCCAAAATTCTGTAACTAATGGAAAACTTTGTAGTACCCTATACCTGTGTACATGTAGTAACTGTACAGCTGGTTAGTATCTTTAGTATCTTAATATGTTTCTCAAAAGGGAAAGTTAAAAAGCAGAATTTCTACACTGTTGAAACCAGTCTCAAAACTTCAGGATGACACAGTACCTTTTTTCTAGACTTCAGGTCTCTCCCTCTATTTAACTCCCTTACACTTGCAAATTTAATTCTAGTAATATTTTGTGCATCCTTTCTCAACACACATTTAGTATCCTGCGGTGAGCAGAAAATGCTGTAAGTAACCATTTTGATTTGAACTTTTACTAATTTTCACAGACCAAGTTAGAGAAGAGGTTGAACATCAGGATAGGTCTTTGAAAAAACAAACTGTGTAATAAACAGAGTGAAAGAGAGGAGGATGAGATAGAAGGAATGGACATCCATCTGGTTTTCTGCTGATACTAACGGAGCCGTATCAGAAACCAGTTTACTCTTGCTACCAAAATGCACAGCATCAGCCAAACATAAACAAACCATCAGTCATGGAAAGGAGGAGCAAGTGGCTAAACTGAATCCGTTGGGAGGAAAAAAATGTAAAGACAAAAAGCTCTTTCTGCCAGGCTAAGACATGCAGAGCAACATGTGATGTTGCCCTGAACTTTGAACATAATGAAGATTTTAAAGCAGAAAAAATAAAATAGCGAAAAGAAAAAAGCAGGAAAAAAAAAAAAAACAAAGCTAAATGAAATATTAATTTAGATGCACTCTGAGATTTTTCACAAAAGTTTAAAATTGCTGGACTTGATGCAAACTATTGCACTAAATTATGGCTTTAATGAAACACATGTTTTAGCTGACAAATTTCAGTGAATAAGTATTGAGTCCACATTACTGCTTTTATCTTTTGCTGGTGGTTCTTCTCCTTCCTCTTTAGAGATACTCTTTCTCTCCATGCTCATTAATATCTGAAAATGTCTTGTATTTTGCCACCTCCATTACAGCAGTGATGATCCTGTAATAGATTCAATTATCTCCACTTCTCATTGTTGCTATCTGCACACACAGCCGTGACATAGGGGCTTTTCTCTGCCTCTGCATGTGCTTCAGTATCAGTAGGTTTTAGAGGGAAAGAATATACATACTCTGACTTAAATTTTGACTTCCTTTTGGCCCAGAAACACTTTCTGATTAATGTTTTTTATTCTGTTTTTAGGCTTACTTAGGCCTGATACAAACCAATTTGTAATTGCTAATGAAGTGAAAGCTTCCCTGATCCTACAATGTACTTTGAAATTGATGGATTTCACTTTTCTGCTTGTGGATTGATATTATTTAAAGAAACATTGTTTTGTGAAAATTTCTGAGTAGCTAGAATTTTCAAACCATTTTTTTTAGTGCGTATCTTTTGCCTGCAGGTGTCCTTGTCATGAGGAAATACAGCCGTATGTTTGAAATCACCTAATCATCAGTTTCTTTCTGGAGTGCACAGGAAAGAAATTCTTTTTCACAGTATCTTTCAAGGTTTCAAACTTTGTTTTTTGTTCTGTATTAGCACAACCCAAATTTTGTGAACTTTAATATGAAAAAAGTTCCAGCATTCAAATTTATTTCTCATCGTTTACAATGCAAGGGCATAAATCTAAAGCTAGGTTATAGTAAAGCTAGGTTATATTTTAAAAGGCATGTTTAGATGAGTTGGGAGCAGAAGTACAGAAGGTCCGTTCTGTTCCACATTGCATAAGCAAATAGGTGCCCTTCTCCCAAATGCTTTGCAGTCTGAAAAATTGAGTGAGGGATGACTGAGTTTTAGACTCAATACTTAAATATATTAACACATTTGCACATATATATTAGCTTATGATTTACAGCAATAAAAAGAATTCCAGAATTCAAAAGTTTGTTAAATGGAAAGTTGATTTTCAGCAAAGACTGATTTTAATTTTTTCTTTTAGATATCATTTTACCTCTTTTGCTTTCAAATGGGCTTATAGCCATATCCGGAGCAGACGTACCAGCCTATTTTTGGAAAAGGAGGCAAAGGAAAGGAAGATCTTGAAAAGCTGTCAGTCTGGTAATGACTTTGGGGTGCCAAAGATGTGAACTTTACAGAACACAGGAATTGTTTACTTATCTAGGCTACGACCAAAGCACTTGTGAATTTGCCCACCCTCAACTGATCACCGAACAACTGCTATGAGCCAGTGGTGAGCAACTTCGGTGAGGAAGGTGACTACCTTCCTTGGTACCAGGAAGGGGACCTTGTACTTGTTCTCGTGGCACTGCAAAATGGGCGTACCCTGCCAGAGCCCTTGTCCAGGATCTTCAACTGGCCGCTGAACAAGAAATTCTGGACCTCCCTTCTGGTTAGCTTACATCTGAAGGATGATGTATCCAATTTGTTGGTGCTTTTCTATTCCTCCAATATTGTCACTCAAAAGAGAGAATAAGACTCTGGGCTCTGAGTAGTATCTGGTTCATTGGAGAGTAAATGTGGAATCACCAGGGAGACAACCTCCTTTGCCCAGTTTCCATGCTTCCAAGGTCCGCCCATCCTGTTGTGGTTTGCCTTGCTCCATCGCACAAAGCTGTAGCCCTGAGATAGTCCCTTATGGTCCATTTTTTCAGTGTAGACAGTTGTGGCAGTAGGTTTTTCCACTTCAGAACTCAATGGTCAACTTACAAATAAGAGAGAAGATAAAAAAATGACTCAATTATGTATTAGGAAAATATAGTATATTTGACATATAAAATGAGTCCTACTACCCACACCCTGAATGCTGAATTTTTCATGGAAATTAATCTTCATAATAGAAGCAAGTTCAGAAGTTTCTGTGGTCAGAAACCCATGCCTGTTTTAAATAATATATGCATCTGCTTATAGCTTATTGGACAATTCAGTCATTTAAAAAAGTGGTTAAGTAATATTTTCATTTTACTGTCATCACTGTTTCATCTGAGATGTCACAAAAAGTATATTTTCCCCTATGGGACAAGAGTGGGAGTACTCCCTATGCTATGATCCTAAAATGATATATCAGCCAAAAAATTTGTTTCTCAGATAATAAAGCAAGGACTGTGTAGTATCAAAAAAAGGATATATTTTCTCATACGTAGAAATGATTCAAAGATAAAAAGTAATCTATGTTCATATATTAGAGAATTTGAGTGTACTTTACTAAAGTGAAAGGAAAGCAATTTTAAAGTATCTCCATAATTCAGAGGCACAGCTCCATTCCAAACTGATAAAAATCGTGCTTTGAAGTAACTTATATGCTTTTGAAAATCATAGCCAGAAGCAAATACCTATTGTCAGGAGAATAGGTTCATATCCTAAGGGAAATGATTATTATCTATATACCAAAACATGCCAGAGGAATGTACAACTTTGCTGCTTTTTTCGGACAATTTTATTTCAGATTTCATTTGGCATTGATTCTCATACCCAATAGCTTTCAGGAAGACTTTCTTCTACTCCACAGTAAAAGAAACAAGTGAATAATAAAACAATAAATGGTCAAGTTTATACTTAGTCTAACAAGCTGCAGAAAGTAAATAATTTCTGCATATTTGCAAGTTATGACAACATTTTCAATTTGAGTTTTGTGTAGCCAGAGGACAACATTTACGGCTCACAACTGGGAGGCTGGCAGGATATCATTCTCCTGATTATACACAACAGACGTAATGTCATCCAATATATGCCCTAGAAACTGGCATTAGCTGACAATTAAGCCAGACAAATAAAAGAAGCAAATATATGCATTAAGTAGATTTTTTTACCATCACTCTGACCTGTTTTTAAGTCACACAAGAATGCACTCACACAAACACTGAAAACATACAGCAGTTCTACTATGCAGAATGAGCGAGGCACTACTTTATTCTGATGTCCTTTTTAGGAGGCGCAGTCTCTCCGGGATCCCTGTAGTTATGGGTAGAAAGATGCTTGTCCAGAGGAAGACACAGAGTTCCAAATTTGATGCCACCCTTGGACTAACTCTCTCCACTGACCACGCTATTAGCCCTGATTGATCTTCTGACCATCGAATGTCACCACACGACTCCTGTGGCAAATCCGCATTGTGCTTAGCGATGGCACCTCGTCGGTCCTCGTCTCCACAGGCATGTGATTCAAAGATTCTTGAGTGCTGGTGGACCTGACAGATGCATATGCAGCTGTCTCTCCCTCTGCCTGTGATATATGATTTATCTATAGGTGAGGGTATGTATGTATACACACACACACGTAGATAGACATCTATATATATGCAAATGCATATATACATGTTTACATCTATATGAACAGATTATGTATGCATTTTTATACAGAGAGAATACATGTCAGCTCCAGTAAAAATATATATAATTTTATAAGTATTATCTCATAAAAACACCTGCCATCCAACAAGAGTTAACTTTTGAAGCTGTTTTCATGTTAGTCCATTGTTTGTAGGATAAGTGATCTGATCACTGCCAGACTTGCAATTAAGAATAAGAAGCAAGTGGTATGATGATGAGTAATATAATCACTATCCATTTAAGTATCCCAAATGTACAGTCATACTCTTTCTTTTGCCCATCATAAAACAAAGTCCGTTTGCTAAATTAAAACACTACATGCTAGATTACTAACTAGTTTGTTTTCAATGGATTTGAATCTGAACCACAGATGTTTTATTTTGTACAGAAGCATTTCATAACAATATTTATTTATTTAAAGACTTAATTTGATTGCATACAGTTCATAATTTTCAAAGATATTACATTTTTAAATGCATTTATAGAATGATAACCTTTTTTTTGTACTCAGGATTTTTTTACCAGCCTCTCACATTATGAATTCAGATCTATTAAGTTTCCTTTCACTTTTCTCTTTACCTGCTAATCGGTGTAAAAACTATAGTTAAATTTTGCACATCAAGCCTTCTACACATAATAGCTGTCATCCTTTGGCTGATGTGAGGTAGTAAAAGCTCACTCTTTTTTCTTCCTAGAACACAAGCTGTTTGAGTTCGGGTTTCACAGTGCTGCATCCAAATTCATTTACATGATTTTTCCAAGGGATTTAATAGATTCTGTTTGCAGGAATTCTGTGATTTATAATCCTTCTATTTCTCACATCAAAGGAAATGATGTAGAAAAGACTACAGTGTTGTAGCTCAGACATAAGGAGATAAAATTCTAAAGAAGAAACCAAACAAAAAATCTGCTAAACCACTGTAGAAAGAAAATAAGAACATTTGGGTTTTTTGGGTGGTTTTTTGCGGTTTGGTTTGGCTTGTTTTTTTGTAAGAACTTTCTAAATAAGCAAAGCTAAAATGGCTGAAATCACCTTTCCATCCTCCAACACCATTTTAGTTTCTAACTGAAAAGGCCAAGCCCTCCAATATGTCCTGTACTGTAACTCTAGCCAAATTCAAACTGCATGAACTAAGGAGGTGGCCTAGTGAATTTATACAACAGATAATTTGCTCTTTTAAATACAAGGTTAAATTCTCAAAGACACAAATATTCTACTGGTACAGAAAGTAATTATGCTAAAATAATGAGAGAGATTCAAATAACTAAGATTTTTAAAGCTTTGTCTTTAAATTTTTGGTTTCAACAATTGTTTTTTTTACATATTTAATTTCTGTAATCTTGTTACTTAAAGCAATGTTAACATTTTCTAAGTAGCTTGATATAAGGGAAATAATTAGAGAATTCCAGTGACAGGTATCATAGAATCATCATAGAATGGTTTGGGTTTTTAAGGAACCTCAAAGATCATCTAGTTCCAACCCTCCTGCCGTGGGCAGGGACACCCTCCACTAGACCACGCTGCCCAAAGGCCCATCCAACCTGGCCTTGAACACTTCCAGGGAGGGGGCATCCACAGCTTCTCTGGGCAACCTCTTCCAGTGCCTCACCACCCTCACAGTGAAGAATTTCTTTCTAACATCTAATCTAAACTGACCCTCCTTCAGCTTAAACCCATTACCCCTTGTCCTGTCACTACACTCCCTCATAAACAGTCCCTCTCCAGCTTTCCTGTAGGCCCCTTCAGGTACTGGAAGGCCGCAATTAGATCTCCCTGGAGCCTTCTTTTCTCCAGGCTGAACAATCCCAACTCTCTCAGCCTGTCCTCATAGGAGAGGGGCTCCAGCCCTCTGACCAGCTTCGTGGCCCTCCAAAGATTCTCTCAGTTTGTGAAAATCCTGAAATGAACACTTAGTTTCTACTTATGAATAAAACCTGAAACATAGCACATTACACTTACACAAGAGTGTGAATATGTGTACATAAGTATTTGAAGAACTAGACTTGCTAAACTAAATCACCTTTTTCAGCATAGTCCACTCTTGGCTCTTCCACTAAATGCTGAACGGAGCCCTGGGTGCTGCTGCTTCTCCATACCCATCGTTTGTGCTGATCCTCCAGTTAGTGCTATACTTGTTATGTGTATATGAATGTGGCTCCCAAAATGACACAACACTTGAGTTGCCATCATGAAGTATGTAGTGAACCTCATCTTCCCACCCTCTGGCATATTAATAAGTTTATTTGTTTAGCAAGAATTTTTGTTCTCTATTTACTTTTTTCCAGCTTTTGACAAATTTATGAAAAACTCTTGGAAATACATAGTCCTCTGTGAAACAGCTGGAAAAACACTCAGTTTAATTTAGTAGCATTTATCAGTTCTATTGGATAAACATGGCTGTAACTCTCTGCCCCCAATCTGAATAAGCATTTCCCATAATTAAAGACTAAAGTTTGACTGTGTGTAATCTGCTTACTTTTACAGGCAAAAGAGAATAATATTATTTGCATGCTTTTTCACTGGGATCCCTTAGGAAATCAATAATATGTTTTCATTTTTTTAATAACAAAATCCATCCTTTTCATTGATTAAACAATGGTATCAGCACTACAAAGTAGACAAGGCTTGATTTGCAGGGTCTTGTGGTCCCCATTTGTCATGTCCACATAAGACCATTGCATTTTAAAGATAAGAGACCAGGAAAATCAGCTTTCTAACTGGTGCTTTCATGTGAATCCAGCATTAATTGTCTCTTTGTACATAATCTCAATAGATTCATTACTTCGGACATACTATTTTTGTGAACAAAACGTGTATTTGTAAAGAAGCTTTCTGTCTGTTTAATCATATGCTTCACCTGAACAAAGATATCAAGCTTGCCAAACTTTCTTAACCTGTAAGTGCAGCTTGAAATGTTGGTTCTGTGTACTGATTTCCTTAGAGATTTTAGCTTAAAGCAGGTCTGATGCACACGGCAGCAGCACTCACAGGTACTGTGACTGTCTGCCCTGAGGCACACATCGCTGCGGTGCACATTCCTGCCTACTTCTATTACTCAGGGGTTATTTCTTGCTTGTTCGTACCTGCAGCAAAGTAAAGATTTTGTTCGTATGTCAAGGACGAGGAGACTCTAATTGCTACTTACCATGGAAATTTTGCCACTGACTTCACTAAGCACAGGATCAGTCCCTGCTGTCATAGCCCCGAATCGTATAAGACAGGCACTATCATAAGAAAAGCACACTTACAGAGAATTAAACTCACAATCTACTCATTAGTTAGTGATTTCAGTTCCACAGTATAACACCCCATACTGCTCACAGGTATATAGTACCGTCCAGGTTAAATCCACAGCTCTAGGAAGAAGAACCAACCAAACAAGACGTCCCCAAACTCCAAACCCCGCTCTTGCATACCAGCACCTACAAATTGCACTAGCATCTCTGTAAATTGCATTTCAGGTTTGCTTTTGAATCACAAGCCCTGTCTAGCTGAGTGTCTCTCATTTTGAAACTTTAAACTGCATCGTTAAATGACTCTTCAAAGTCTAGGTATAATTTCATAGAAAAGTCTCACCAAAGTAATATAAATTCCTTGATATACCATTTGTCTAGCAGTAAAGGGGAACCAAATTAGAGTGCTCTATAAAGAAATCATCCGACAAGAATATTAGTGTAAATACTACATATTTGATCTCTGTATACAGAAAATAGTGTTTATTGTATTTTCAAGCAAATGCTAGTTAATGATTTCTAGCATTTGTAAACGTATAGTGTTTTATAACCAAATTGAATCATCGTAGTCTTTATATAATATTCATATTAATACATGGAATGCAAAATAGTATGTAGAATCCAAAGTAGTCTACACAGCCAATTTTTCTACAGCCTGTTATTCTTAAAACAGTATTTTTATGTAGTCTAGCAGTAAATGATGCCATTCTAACTTGACAATTTTTTAATCCTTGCTCTTCATAAATTCTCATAATATGGATTTAGTCAAAATGTACAACCAGTTAGTTTGAATCTCAAGCTTATGTCAAAATATTTCTGTCAGAATGAGACTAATTTAAGGACTTGGGATCTCAAAGCTGTACCTATGTAAGGTGCATGGGTGAGGGTTGGAATTTTTTCAGCCTCCTCAAAGTCAGGTGTCTGGATTAAGCTAAGCTTTTGTCTTCTTTTTAGCTGCCGGACAGAACAGGTATCCACAGGGCAACTTATCCCATCCCACCAGAGGAATGTAAGTAACAATAATGTTGGGATGGCTGACACTGTGTTAGATAAATCCTGCCTTTCAAGTAATTGTGATACATCCATATATGATGCATTTTCTATAACAACAAAAAAACCCATCAGAAAAACCCCTGAAGAATCCATCTGATTTTCAAGAGTGAGCTAGTGTTTGATGTTTGAAGGAATTATTGATTTTTCTAGTCCAAACTAGATCTTAAAGGCATCATTGCAAACTAGATTAAAATTAAATTTCACAAATTATAATGAACACTAAGCAAGATATAGAATTAAAAAAACCCAACTGGATATGATTCATTGTAATTCACAAAACTGAACAATAACTACTAAAATCAGCAGTGTTTTAAAACACAACCATTTTCCAATGTTATAACTTGTACTCACATGTTTGTAGTTAAAACAAATGCATCTATTTATGATGAAAAATAAAATTCCAATATGTTACCAATTCTGTTTGCCCTTGTGATGGCATGATGTTAACCTTATTGTTAAAGAAATAAAGTACTATCTCATTAAGGTATAAAGTACTAAAGCATAAAATAGACTTTTAAAGCTACACGCAAGCAGCCTGTGTGTAGCTGTAGCAACTACCTTTCTTCATGGTAAAATGAATGATTGAGTACTATTTGCTAACAAAATAGTTAAACAGATAAAATGCAAAATTGAGATCCTTTATGTGTATATTTAACTGTACTTGAAGTTTTCCAGTAGTTTAGAGGAAAAAAAAGTATTGTCTGAATCAAAACTTTATTTTCAGTATTGTTCTTGTAGGCCAATGGAAATAATGAAATAAAATGATCAAAACCAACTTTTGGGTAAATAAACTGGTTGTGACATTATTTACCCCCAAACCTTTGATGAATTAGTATAATGTAAGTCAGTACTTTATTAGTTGTGGGTTTACAACAGCCAGTGTGATTAACATTATGTGAAACATAGGGAAACTGAAAGACAAAAAAGTTAACATCCTTGTTCAAAAGATGCACAGAGAAGTGATAAAGGCAATAGTAATACAGAAGGGGTAAAAGATTTCTTTATTTAAGTAGCACCATTCAGGAGTTTAGAAGGACCGGGAATTTGCTGGAAAGTGCAAAGTAGCTTTGCAGATGAGTAGCAGTAATGTATCCTCACTTCTACCAAAATAAGAGAGGGTGGCATAGATAGGAGCAGGAAAGCTCGTCTCAGTAGTAAAATTTAAGGGAGAGACAGTTGGGAATCAGATGAAAAGACAGGATGATACAGCGGAAACATGAGAATGTCTACAAGGCAGAATGATCCTCAGACAGGAATAGAACAGATGGGAAAGAGCCTGATATTCACTACAACATCAAAAGACTCAGGTCTTTGTGGTTAGCATTTAAGAGTAAAGAGGCCTGCCCATTGAGCAGATTGAGACACAATAAAGATTTAATACTGACTGTGAACTGAAAAAGATTCAATTGCAGAAAAACCATTGACTGCTCTTCATGTCCGGCCCAACAACTTCCTGATTTCCACTGAAAACCATGAATAAATAGCAGACATGGGCAAAGTTCATAAAAGTGAGAAGTCAGTGAAGACAAGAGTGCTGCTAGTCCGGCAGTTCTCATAGCAGTTATCTGACCACAAATGGAGTTTTAGGACTTTTGAGCGAGACAGCAAAGACTCACTTTCATTCTTTAAATTGGTATTTGGGGTTACAAACCCTTCAGAAGTGGAGCCTGCAGGCAGCAGTTCTTTGGAAATCCAGATCTAGGTAACAAGGTTGAACAGAAGAAGATTTAAAGGAGATGCCCAACTTCTGGGAGATATTTGCAAGGAAAGGACTCTTCTCAGCAGATGGAGTTGATTCTAAGCATGCAAGTTAAACCCAGGTATCTGAGATCAAAGCTGGTCCCTCAGCATTTTTTTATTGTTTTTAAATCTGAGTCTCAGATAATCAGTCTACTTACATTTAGTAAAGAAGAGAGAAATTGATAAATAGAGTGGTAAAGGATACAGAAAATGAAGAACAGTATTCTAGGAGAAAGAAAATATGAACAGTGATGAGAGTGACAAGAGCAGAAGTCAGGGATGTAAGACCAAAAAAGATTGCCTAATTCAGGTAGGAAATTGGGTGAACTCAAGAGAAAATAACTAATCTATCTTTACATTAATGCAAAACCCTCTGAAAGTAAAATGAAAGACTTAGAACTGCTGGGGTAAGATATGGAAAAGAGACAAAGTTAAAGATGATGTCTAGTATTTTGGAAGCTGCTGCTGAAAGCTTTAATTAAACCAGAATTCAGCATGAATAAAATACATCTTGGTTAAAATAATTTTTTGGGGTGGTGGTGGAAGTGTATTTTTTGTTTTGTAATAATGGCATAGGTCTACTATAAACCCTCAGAACAGGACACTAACACGAAGAAAATAATGTTACTGGCAAGATAAATACTACTGAAGCCTGTGTCACACAGATAGAAACTATAGACAGTTTGGAGGAAATATTACTATCAACAGCAACTATTCCTGAGCAGGACATATGATAGATTTCCTTTTTTTACAAATAATCAATGATGCAAAAATAGGTTAATATTAACTTGTTTCGGGGGACAGTGAAGTCATAGGGAAAAAATCAGCAAAAGGAAGAGCTAAGCGATCACTAGCTAGTTCAACTGCACAAACAGAATGGTTAAGTAGTTCTGTGATTAACAGTTTTGGTTTTAGAGGACCCAATAGTAAGAAGTTAGGAAACTTACTAGGGAAGTTTGCGGACTTACACAACGAGGGAGTAGAGAATCTCCTTAAGTAAAATATGCAAAAATTGTGAGGGCTTGCTTGAGTCTTCAGCAAAATTGGGGGTGTAACTCTTGGTGGCAAAAGGAGCTTTGCTAATGACAATGATTAAAATGGAGCAAGCCTCAACAATAAAACTTCCTTTTCTGTGTAGCTAGAGACAGTTAAGGGAGGAAAAAGCCACATTATTTCCATTCCAGAATACCAAAAGTACTATCTATGCATGATATGTTTTAATATGTTTTCAAAATTTCTTTAGCATTTTTCAAAAATGAATAGATTAAAGTCAAGGATTGCAAATATGTCTAGAAATAAATATATTTAAGGAGAAACACTGAGACTACTCCTTTGATTTCAATCATATACAGATTTTTCAATCAAATTTGAAAGAAAAGGTAGTCAAAGAAAGAGCTACAAATCAGTAAGTTCTGCACAGGTTTACTAAGGATAATTAATGCATATTAGCTTCATATATTTCTTTGATAAACTAGATTTTAAGTATAGGAAATTTTGTCTGAAATTTATTAAGCTCTTGATATAACATGGGAAATCATACCTGCACTGTTCTTAATGCTCTTCTGTAAACATCTACCATTTACCACTGCTGGAGACAGATACTGTTCAGGTGGACCTTTGTCCTGGTACTATATATAACTGGAAACAACATGTCCTACATCAGCGTTGTATTGTGCATGAGCTACTTAGTCATTCACAGAGATGTAATAAATTACCTCAAGGATAACACTTCACCATTACAATATCATAGTATACTATCACATGCCTGCTCCTTTTAAGACTCAAGATAATATCTCTTCATGATGTGCATGACTAACATGCATGAGGACAGTTTTATATTATCTTTCATCGCTCTAAAAGACCTGTTTTATACACTCTGCCAAAACAAAGGGGGAAAGGGATAGTGTTACTCTCCATAAATACATGATGATACATAAAATACAAGGACAGAAAACAGTTTAAGAACTTTTTGGCCCAAGAACAAATGATGATGAATAGGCTGTGACTGGGTGTTCGAAGAAGGTCTTTAACCATCACAGGAGAGAAGTTCTGGAGAAACTTTTCAACAAGATGCAGTGGTGAAATTGAAGTACTTTTAAGACTGAACATGATAAATTTAGGGATGACTTTATACAGGTAGGTTGACTAGGATATCACAGAACTGGATTTTCTAATGCAAGTTGTCCCCTCCAGTCTCTTCTTCCTGTGAATGACACACACATCTTGGTCCTCACTCCCTGACCTTAATTGATGGTCATCAACTAAATTCTAATTCTGTGAATATCCTATAAGCTTACATTTCCTCAGATTTGCTTTTTGAGTGTAATGTATTAAAATGAAATTATTTCAAATTAATTGCTTGTGTCTTTTCACACGAGGACCATGTGGTGGCTGATTCAAAATGTATTCAGCTTGAGGTATATGGAATGCACAAGTCCCTTATACCACAGTTTTTTAAGAAAATTCCAGGCAGGAATAAAAAAGTAATTTCCACCCTTGCCCATCAATAACTAAGTATGAAACAGCATGTGCAAGATATGGGCATAATCTGATATGGATTTTGTATCATTATGAAATAACCTAGTTATTACTCTGCAAGTAGAGAATGATAGCTTCTGTGGGCAGTGATGACCGAGAGGATTACAGACATGAGTGGAGCCTTACATTTGTCCTTGCCACTCATGAGGTTAAGAAATGCGTTTGGATTTTCTTAGCCCAGAAGCCTGTGATCTGAGGTCATATGTTAGAATACACTGTCAAACCAGTTTGCTTTGAAATCTCACTGAGACAATCAACACAGCCACAGACATTTTGCGACCCACAGTTTTCTTCATGCAATGTATGGATTAACATAGACTTAGCCCATGTTATCCTACATTCATGAACTTTAGAATACATTTTGGTGAACCTAGGATTTTGTTCTGGCTCATCTCATGAGATGATAAAACCCACCAACACATAGCAAAAGTATATATTTAAAATAGTCTATCCAGCTCAAACGTAAGGAATAATTCTGAGTATCACGTGCAGTTTCAGGCAAGAATTAAACAAAAATACTGTTCAGAACTGAGGCCTCAGTATAATACTCAAAATGTGGTTGTGCTGGTTTTGGCTGAGATAAGAGTTAATTTTCTTCATAGCAGCTAGCAAGGGGCTGTGCTGTGGATTTGTGCTGAAAACAGTGCTAATAGAGGGATGTTTTCGTTACTGCTGAGCAGTGCTCAGGCAGCGTCAAGGCCTTTTCTGCTTCTCACCCCACCCCACCAGCGAGTAGCTGGGGGTGCACAAGAAGTTGGGAGGGGACACAGCCGGGACGGCTGACCCCAGCTGATTAAAGGGATATTCCATACCATATGAGGTCATGTTCAGAATATAAAGCTAAGGGAAGAAAAAGGAAGGGGGTGGGATGTTCAGAGTGATGGCGTTTATCTTCCCAAGTCACTGTTAAGCCTGACAGAGCCCTGCTTCCCTGGGGATGGCTGAACACCTGCGGGCCCATGGGAAGTGGTGAATAAATTCCTTGCTTTGCTTTGCTTGTGTGTGCAGCTTTTGCTTTACCTTTTAAACTGTCTTTTTCTCAGCGTATGAGTTTTCCCACTTTTACTCTCCTGATTCTCTCCCACATCCTGCCGGGGGGAGAATGAGTGAGCAGCTGTGTGGTGCTTAGCTGCTGGATGGGGTTAAACCACGGCAGTTGTATATAGTGTGGTTCTATACACAAAAATAATTTTCTTTAGAGTGCTATTCTGCAAGATTAAAAAAAAACTTCAAACAAACATTCTGCCATTTTATCACTTCATTCAAGACTTATAGTACATCCATGAACAGATCACTGATGCTTACGTTTGTGGCCTAAAATGGTTTATATTAACCTAAATGTCAATATGCTAAAGCTGAGTATATGACTAGGTGAAAGCATTAGATTTTATTTAAACATTTAATTTTTTGAATGCTATGTTGCAACACATCTACACAGATTCTGGTGTAAAGAAAACAACTCAGTAAACTTCTGGCCTCTTCATTTTCAAAGCAATTATTGTCTTAGCCCAGCCCTAGAAATGACATCCCATGACAACTTTCTTGTGTTTTCTGGAGCAGAGGATTTGTTCTTTTCCCCATGTCCTGGATGGTCATGTAGAATGCTCTGTACAAATGTGCATTTACTTGCCTAAATGCATTTAAAAATCTCTTGTGGATGGTTTGCAACTGAACATTCTATGATATTTATTCCTTGCTGTCACAAAAATTAATTTATCATTGATTCAATCTGTAGAAGAGTTTTGGGGATTTCTGAAAATAAACCTTCTTCTTTTGTCTGAATATTACATTCATTCATTTATATGGTATTCTGAACAGCAGTAATTGAAATAATGGTCCATACCTGTTGCATTCTATCATATAAATATTAATTTATTTAAAAAAAATACATCCCCAACAATTTTCTGGAAAATGTGTCATCTTGGATACAACACATCATGAGAGGAAACTATTTTTAACTCATGCACAGTTTTGAGCTGCTACAATCTTTTTTCTTCTAGTCTCAGTGAGTTTTGGGAATCAGGAAGTACTTCCCCTGGGTATGATTTTATTGGTATGATTTTATGATAGGCACATCGGTTTTCTGGATTTAAATGGAGAATATAATTTCTGAGATTCTCATAATGTCTTATATAGATGAACACAGCACATGGAACCATTCCTTAGTAAGGAGTACGTTCTGTATTATTTTCAAAAACAAAATCCATACGTTTATAGCTACACTTGCATTTTATAGGATACTTTGTATCTATCTGAACAATATTTTCAAAGTTATTTCTTTCTTCTCTGAATAAAATAAGGTTCTTATTTAATTTATTCTGATGAAGAAATGATGGTCAATGTACCATTCCATTAATTATACCTAAACCTTCAATTTAGTGAAAATTAAATTTTAAAAACACATTTCAAAACCCATCTAGCCAAACCCTCAACTCACAGTGTTCCTGGAACTGAATATTTTAATCTCTATACACGCCCAAGTCTTGCAATGCACTTTGATTGCCCCGGACCGAGGAGGATAAGGTGCCTTCCTAAACATCTCCAGAACACAAAACCAGGTGTGCAGTCAGCAAATCCATGCTCACTGTGTCCAAAGGCACAATTCGTGTCCCAAGTCCGAAGGGATAATTCATGTCCCAAGGGATAAGGAAAAATCTCCTTCAGAATCCTGATCAGATGCCATCTCCTAGAGAACTCAGAGGAGCCGGCGCAATGCTGCAATAAGAAGTCATGGTGACTGGTCAGCAGTTCTGCATCGTTCAGCGGAAGTTCCTCAACATGTTCATTAGCACAAAATCAGTGAGAACAGGCAACTTACGTAAAACATTTTTACTTTTTAAAATTTTTTTTTTAATCCTTCTGGTACTGTTGGAGACAAAGTGTATTTTTAATTCCATGAATAGATCACTAAAGTTTTTAACCAAACAGGCTACATTTAAAATAAAGATATTAAGTTGAAAATGATCATAAGTGATTTAGAATTACTGGATCACGAGGCTTTTTGAAAAACATGGTAAAAATAGGAATGATAGCCTCTTGAAAACTGTAGTCAAGACTCCAGTGTATAATATGTTAAACAGCTCATGTTTTAGCTTTGTCCAGGATCTTTCAGTGTTTTGCAGTTGTGGCTAACGTTTACATAGCCTGTTTTATTTTTCTAGTTGCTGTGCATTTGCTGGGGAATTTCTTAGCTCCTTAACCTCAGCCTCATTCTCAACCCACTCAACCATATTATTTTTAAAATTTTAGTGTCTTGAAATTTGATTTGTATAGACATAAATTCTTGTAGTTATTCTATCTGCTGTTTTATATTCAAGAAAAGAAGATGTAGCTGGGTGGCTGCTAGCTTTCTGTGTTGCTGTCATCAACCTAATTTCGGTGATTTCTAAATTGTCAAAGATATAGAGAATGGCTCCATTATCAGAACTATATCTTCATTTTCCACATTTTCACCAGTAGCATAATCATCTATGTTAGATATTAACTAAAATAGGACTTTATCTATGAGTCTTCTGCTTGGTTTGGATGCTAACTTTAATATATGTTTTACCTGTAGTGAACCATGTGGTGGTCTGAGCATCTGTGATTTGCGCACCCTTCCAACGTTCTCTTCTATCACTCAATATACAATGCCATCATTTCACATTTGGAACCAACTATGATAGTTTTTTTCTTTAATAGGTAACAGAAGGGCACATTTATTCTGGCCAGATTTCTACAATAGCTCAGAACTTCCAGGACCTCACTTCTCATGTCATTCCCTGCTAGAATGAGGTATGCTGCAACTTCCTAAATTAGCTGCCAGAGTTGCCTAAATAGATAAATTTAAGAGACAAAGCTTGATGGCAAGATTTCATTTTTAGGACGTTCCTCTCTCAGCATGACACACACAGCAATGACAGCAGGAATCACATCAGCCACTGTCTTGCTCTCTTATACTCATGTGGCGAGGCCACACAAGACCACGGCTGAGAGTTATTAACACACTGTAATTCTAAGCAACAGACAACGCTACGACCACTTCCTCCTGCAGTGCCCTTGTAGAGTTAGAGAAATCCTGTGCCCTGAAATCTTCATGCTCCTCCCGTCCAAAACCAGTGAAAGTGAGGGTGAGAATATGAGTTTAGTAGCTAATCCTAGACACTCCCTTGCCCTGTCACTATGGCTAAATGTGCCACTGGAATACTCAGAAGATTTCTCAACTGATTGTTCATCCTATGTCGCCTCGTTGTTAGTAATTTCTGTGTGCAATTGTAAAAATGTTTCAGTCATCTTCTCCACAGACTCTTAAATATTGCAATGAAGTTATACACAGAGTAACAGACAATCCACATTTTTGATGACACGGAAACAGATGTGTCCTTTGATAAAGCCAGCAATAAGTAGCAAATCTCTTCTGTTAATTTTTCAGAAAATATTTAGAGATGAAAATGTAAAAAACCAAAGAAGTATAGCCAGATTTAAGGACTCCATCATTACTGCAACATGTAGGAGCAACTACTGTGACTTACAACTGCTCACAGTAGTTGGCAGTATCTCAACACATCACTTGCTGTATAACCATTGTCTGGTATTTCTTAAAGCACAGTGGCTTCTCACCTGATGACATGTTTTTTAGCTCATCATTCATGAAAGAATCACATCGAAGTCTACAATATTTTTTGTAGATTTGGTCAGAACACTTCTGAACACAACTATTATGCTTGTTTGCTTGTCCATGGAAGTCTGCTTGTGTCATCAAGTTGTTCTACAGTGAGAAGCGTTGTAGGGTCAGACTGAGATTTTCTCACTTTTTGAAGGATAAGTTAAGTGAGATAAAAATCCGAGTGTTCTCTCTCTTCTATGCAGCAGTTCCCACTACTGCACTCAGAAATGTGATCGCAATCATTTGGATATATTTTAATAAGCTGAAAAGCTATTCAACTGACCAGAACCGGAGTTTCAAAACTAGTTGAGAGTTTCTGCCTGATGGTAATTGCAAACCTGAAGTGCACATACAGACAGACAAAATTATGAGCAGGTTTGAAGAGTGAGTGGAGGGGTGCTAAAAACTTAGGTTGGGGGTTAATTTGCACTAAGTTAAATGCTGAACTAAAAAATATAAATGGCAACCCAAGGTGGAAAACCTAATTTTCTATTTTGACAGCACACTGTCAAGTGCTACTGTCTAAAACTGAGGTTGGCACTGACAAATTGTATTAACAAAGTCAAGCATACTTTCTTGTTCAACTTCTAATGGAGTTTGAAACCAACACAGGATCAAAACTCAGGCTGAACATGATCCTTAGAACTATCATCTTGCTGCGTAAGCTCAAAACTTTGGGCTTGCTATTGACAACATACCTGACTTTTTGAGGGGTGTTGTGTGTAGCGTTCTGCATGCTTACTGTGCCTCAAATCAGAGTTTAAAATCTGTGAAGTATTGATGTAAAGCAGTCTTCCAGAGAATAAGGTCATCATGGTACAGCTGTAGCAGACTGGCCAAATAGCTAGTGTAGTTGATAATTACTGATGTAACTTACAATCTGCAATAATATGAATTGCAATAGCTTAAGCTAAAACTCAGTGCTGAGCTAATACTGAGAGAAAGAGAGAACATTAACAATAGAGCAAGATTCAAAAGGTGCCAGATGCAATATTATCTAATTTCACATTTAGTCAGCATGTGAAAAAGTGTTATGTATATGCACTGAGAATATTAACAATATTGTATACAAAAGGCTCATTTAGCAAGAAACTGAAGCACTATGCAACAGATTTTATGGAGAAGTCCAAAACATTGAACAGTTCTATCCTGGAAGTTCAAGCCCTGGACTATGAACCCGAGGTATGATTTTTAACCAGTAATAATGACAATTACTTTCCACTGTTTCCATTCAAATTTACTGGTGCATACTGACTCATATTTATTCCTATTTTGGTATGTGCTTGTCTACTTCATTCTAGTTCCGAGAATGTTATTCCTAACTTTCACCTGTTACTGTATGCTACACCATCAAAGGAATACAAATAATTATGGACACAAGAGATTTTTGAAGAACTCAATACATAATTAATTAGATTGTAGTTATTCATTAGCTAGAAGAGGTGTAAAAATATTTTTAAGTGGCTTATTTCATACATGTTTGCTTCCAACAAAACTATAAAATAATGTGTTATATTTAAAATCTCTATGGAAGTGACAAGATTGTAAAACCTAGCAGAAAAATAAAATTGGCTAACTGCTACCTAAAATATTTAACAGCATACACTTATGTTTTCTGCTTGGGCATTTTTTTAATCTAAAGTTTTGACAAGGTAGAGGTTTCGTACATCAACATCTCAGCTTTGCTTTAGGATAATGTTTTTTCTCATGCTGGCATTTCTTGCCTTCCACTTAGACTGTTTCTCTCTATCCTCAAACCTCCTGAGTCACAAGCACAGACACATTGAGAGCCTGACCAACAAATGAGGCTTTCTCTCTGCCTGTGTAGGCCCATAACTCAGCTTAGAGAATGATAAGCTCCCCTCCAATGTAGCTCAATCTCGTAACAGCTATATTGCAAACCTTGCGTCCACCAGCAGATTCCTGTGTTTGAAAACTGGCAAAAATTAGTAAGTTATTTTTGTATCATATTTTTGTCATCGGAACCCAGAAGCAAAAGTGGAAATCCTTCTACATTGGAAGTGGAATTGCTTCTCCAGTTTTGAAGCCATAAATATCTGCACTTTGATTAAACCAATGTAGAATTTAAAGATGGTTAAGTTCCAATAAACCTAATAAAAAAAGATTACGAAGGTGATTACAACAAAGATTGCTATTGAATGTTTACCAACGTGGTTTTTACATGGCATTTGAAGAATTGCAAATTCCTCATGGAATTGTAAAAAGCTGTAAATATCTGATGATATGTTTGGTGGACATTGAAAGTTGAATGGTACCTTTCCTATAGTAAAGTTAGAGGCATCAAATAGTTGATAACATGATTACAGATCTCAGCTCATCGTTAACTGTACACAGAATTCAGAGGGATCCAGGAATGACCTTTTCCTGTGTCAATTAACCATGCAGTCACATGATAACATTATTAGGTAGTTTACTAAATAAAAGTATCACTCATGATCTAGCAATAGAAAGCATAAATTCTTCCTCTCATCAGTACTTAGCAGAAAAGACGTTTAGTTCACAGTTAGAAACTCACTCAAGGTAAGTTCATTGTTACTGAGTTCCAAATAACGTTTAATCACCAAGTGCAAAACCTATAGTTTACAGGACCGTTTTTACACATCACTGAAATACATTGTGGAAACTATTACTTAGGTGTACTAGGAACGATAATGAGAAATGCACAATACTATGACAAATTGCTTTGCATAATGAAGTAGAATTACAAAAATAAGTTTGCGTCACAGCTTTCTCAGTAAAATATGAAGGAAATGCAAATCAGCTAGGCAGACTGACGACAACTCTTTGAAGAAAAATATGACCTTGATTCATGTGGTGTAAGAAAGTTACATATTTTTATTCACCATGTGTTAAGACTGAAGTTGTTGCAGTAATTACTCAGAGCGAACATTACACCAGTTCACTCTCCATTCCATCGTGCCTATCTTCACCCAAGTCAATGCGGCTTTTCTGTCTGGCTGCCGCACCTCTGAACAGCTTACTTTCTCATCTTTACTACAAGCCTGCCTTTCTAGCCAGAATCGATCTGCTTTTCTTTTAAAGAAAAATGCAAGCAAAGAAAAAAAAAATTGGTAGAAGGGCAATGGAGAGACTTAATGACAGGAAGTTTAAGGGGGGTGTTAAAGTGAAACATCTTCATGCGGCTGCGACAGCAGTACAGTCTGGGCGACAAGAGTTGCGCACCATCACCACGGGTACTGGTTGGTGCCCTCCATCCTCCTCACGGTCTCTCTCCATCCCTTCAGCCTCCAGGCTCGCCCCTGCCAGGTGTCCATCCCTCGTCCCCCCGCAGCAGGCAGGTATACCCGCAGCGGCCGCCCCGCCGCCACCCTGCTCCCGACCGAGCTCTCTACCTTCCTTAGGCCCACACCCCTCACTCCCACTCACCCCCTTGTTTTGGAAAACCTCCACGTTCTCCAAAAGCGCTCCCACCCGTGCGCCTGCTTCCCGCCTCCAGGCCACCCCGGCGGCCAGCTCCCCGCCCGCGCCCCGCCACCCCGCCAACAACGAGGCCCAGGGCGGGCCCGGGCGGCGCCGCCGGCCGCTCGCAGCCCATGTGCGCGGCGCACGGACCCGGGGACGCGGTCACCGTCACGGGCCCGGCGGGAGGCGGCAGGGAACGGGCCACCCGCGGTGCCGGAGCGCGGCCGCGGGACTTTTGGCACGGCGGTGGGGCCGCGGGCCTCTCTCTCCTCCTCCTGCTGCTGCTACCACCGCCGCCGCCTCTGCCTCCTCCCTGCCCGCCTCCGGCGAAGGAGATGCTGCTGCAGGCGGGGGGGGGGGGGGGGAGCGCTCCTCCCTGCGTCAGGAGGTGCGGCTCCCCCGGCCCGGCGCTGCCCTCCCCCTTCCTCTCCCCCCGCCGCTTTTATGTCTGTCTTTAAACGCCGCCGCAGCGAAAGCTGGGCACATGTGCCTGCCGCCGCCGCCCGCCCGCCGCTGAGCTCCGCGCCCGCACCGCACCGCTCGCCACCCCGCACCCGCGGGGGGACCCGCCCCCCCCCCCCTTCCCGCAGCTGGCGTCCGGCGAGCCCCGCGGGCGGAGGTAAGGCGAGGCGAGGCAAGGCGCCCGGCGAGCGGGGCGGCGGCTGCGGGGTGCGGGCGGGCCGGGCGCCGCCGCGACCCGCGCTTTCTCAGCCCTGCCGCGCCGTGTGGCTGAGGGGCGCAGGGAGGGGGGGCATGGCTGGCCCGCCGTCTCGCTTGTGTTGTCGGGCGGGAAGGGGCAGGATGGGCGGGGGGCGGGGGTCTCTTTCCGCTCGGTGCCCGCTTTCCTGCGGGGCGCAGAGGGGGGTTCCCCCAGCCCCCCCCCCCCCCGGGAGGCTGCCTTCGCCCCGGCGCCAGCCTCTCGCTGGCAGGGAGAGAGCCGGCCCCTCGGCAGACAATAGCGAGCGCCCGCTGGAAGGCACCCATGTGCTTTAACTCAGCGGTGGGTTATAAGGATGTACGGGGCTGTAATAATTCAATAGTGATTCAGTAATCACTATTATTATTGTGTAAGGCAGGGAATTTACATCCTTTTCCTGCCATGACTGATAGAAATTTCATTCATCTCCCGCGTGTTGCGTAAAACACCTTAAATGTATGTGTAGCGCGTGTTTCAGGGGGAGAGGGGGCGAGGGCAGGCTCCATCACGGGAGCACCGCGTTGATGCGCCTGGCTGCGCGGATGGCTCCGGGTCGGCAGGGAGCGGGACGAGCCTCGCCGTTCCGGCAGATGAGGGAGCGGGAATATCGCCAGTCACGCCGGGAGCGGCCCGCGGGCGTCCGTCCCCGCCTTGCGCCGGCGGCAGCGTGCGAGGCAGCGGGAAGAGTCGCAGCAAGGCGAGGGCTGCGGTCGCCGTGTTGGAGGGCTGGGTGGAGGCGCAGGAGGTAGGTGGGGAAGACCGGCAGCGTCGGCGGCGGGGCTGCCCGGGCACGGCATTGTTGCCGCGGAGCGTGGGCGTCGCCCGGCGGGGACCGGCACCGGTTCCTCCCAGCGCCGCCGCCCGCATCCCTCGCCCCGCGCAGGCTGGAGCAGCCCCGGCGGGCTGGGGGCTGGTGCACCTTGGTGTCAGCCATGTTTGGGTGGGTATGATAATGAGGACCTTTTCTCAACCTTTATGCGTCTTGGATTTATCTTCCGTTCGGGATTTTAATGGTTGCAGCCCTCTGTCTACTACGGCATATCCACAGGGTAGATGCATACCTACAGTTTTCAGCCAGTGATTTTTTTTTCTTCTTTTCTCTTCCATTTTCTTATTAATTATTTTTATTTCCCATGCCCACATTGGTTGGTTTTGTTCCAATTTTGCTAGTACCAGAGCAAACGGGAATTTCTCTGCAAGGCTTTGCTTTTGTTGTGGAAATAAATTAGATGATTGAAAGATGTCTGCACAGTCACACTGACCTGCCACATGAGAAGTTGCAATGGGATTTGCTCCATTTAAGTAAATTGCACTTTGTTGTATTTGTAAAAGCTGTTGTAGTCAAGACCTCATCTTCATCAGCCATTTTATTTTCTGTGTGGTATTGCTATATAACAAGCTCACTGCTGTAGTATTGATTTCTAAGAGAAGCCTAATTATTTTTGAATAGTGTGGCACCATCAATATGTCACTGTGACATACTATAGGACAGGGATCCAAATCTCTGTTTTCCCCCTCCAAAGGAAAGTATAAATGAACCAAAGATGTCATGTACATGTGCACTGGGTGTATTATGCAGACAGTTTACTCCATTTGATTAAAAAATGATGACAACATAGTTGGTTTTTTTTTTCTGTTTAATAGTGTGTTTCCCATTATCAACATCTCATTAAAAAGGAAACTTTAAAAAAATACTTAGGAAAGATTGCTTAATTTTGTCTTGGCTAATATACAAGATTTTGTTTTACACATAGACCATATTAAAATAATGACAGAATTACAGCCTGCCCTCGGTGCGTATCAGACACTCCCTGTGGGCTCAGTTCTGCATTTCAGATTCAAGAACAAAAAAAAATCCCATTGGTTTTGATCTGTATGTGAAAAACCAAGCCATTTCATAGTTATTCAGATGTGCCACCAATAGTGAAACTGAGTAAGTGAAACAGCTAAGGCATCTGGAAACTAGCTTTGCAGCATAACCGATTCCAGTTGACCTTTAGTGTCTTGTCATTCTTACGGTTCTCTTTTTTCTTGAAGGCAAGCAAGCAAGAAAGTAGTAGTGCAGATGAGGACCATATAGATTGAACAACTCTGTCACATCTCTTTTCTCTGCTGTATATTGCAAAGGCCTGTATGCACAAAAGTTTTAAAATGTTGAATTTATCAGAAAAGAAAAAAAAATCACAGGTTATTCAGAAACAATCTACTAATTACAGTTATTCCTTTTAGTATAAATTGCGTTGTTAAGATATATTGGCGTTGTTGCTGCACAAGTGGCATGAAATTACATCACTTGGGAAGTATTTGCGGTAGGAATCTTTTTGGGAAGACAGATTTTTTTTTTTCTGAGATTCTTTCTTGTACAACCAAAAGTGTCCACAACATTAAGGACGCGTTGACCTGTGTCCCCAGCTGCTTTCCATTGCACTGGCTAACTTATGTCAAGGATTAATGTTCTTACTCCAAAAGAAAAAATATCTGTTGATTCTGAAAGAACAGCTTTGGGTCTTTGCTCATAAAGTATATAGATCAGCATGGCAATGGATTGTAAAAAATGATAATACCAGTAGCAGCTTTTCCATGTGACTTTAAAGATCTTTGAATTCTCAGTTGGTTGCAGAATCACTGTGACTTATCAGCAGGTGGCATCTCAAAACTGAAGCCCTTGAAATTTGATTCAAAGTCACCTTGCCTTTACTCAGGAAATGTTCTTCAATAATTTAGGGAAAAAAGGATCGCCGACAAATGATAACTGAGCACTATTCTACTGAAGAGCTGGATGCACAAAACCTGACAAGCCCATACAAAGTAGTGTGAAAGAGCAATGGTAACCGCCAGAACGGTTGCTTTAGGCAATGGCAATAACTGGGCTGAGCTTCCCAGCAGCCTACACTGAAAGAGACCTCTTCATTCTCATCCTTCACTCTTAAGACTAGGTGTTCCTTATTTTCTGTATGGGAGAAAGAAAAGAAAAAGTTTGCGTAACGCTGTGTACAACAATGCTTTGAATCTAATTCACAGTGCCAGTAGTCTATGTCCCACTTTGGGAAAATAGTTTTTTGCTGCTGGCAAATTATACAGTTTTTGCATTTCAAGTGTCAGAAATGTGTACTGCGGTGCTAATGATTCAGCATGCTCTTCTCTAAGCCAAAATGAAGAAGGGATGGGAAACTGCAATAGGAAGTTTACAGTGTTGGATCCTCTATAGTGGAACTGGTATTAACAATTTTCTTTTTAAAGACATAGGGATTTACTGTAACATAACTTGAAAGCATAATTTATATAATGAAATTAAATAACCAGATTTAAGGAGAATCGTAGAATCATAGAATGGTTTGGGTTGGAAGGGACCTCAGAGATCATCTAGTTCCAACACCCCTGCCATGGGCAGGGACACCCTCCACTAGACCACGCTGCCCAAAGCCTCATCCAACCTGGTTTTAAACACTTCCAGGGAGGGGGCATCCACAGCCTCTCTGGGCAACCTGTTCCAGTGCCTCACCACTCAAACAGTGAAGAATTTCTTTCTAACATCTAATCTAAATCTACCCTCCTTCGGCTTAAACCCATTACCCCTTGTCCTATCACTACAGGCCCTTGTAAACAGTCCCTCTCCAGCTTTCCTGTAGGCCCCTTCAGGTACTGGAAGGCTGCTCTAAGGTCTCCCCGGAGCCTTCTCTTCTCCAGGCTGAACAACCCCAAGTCTCTCAGCCTGTCCTCATAGGAGAGGGGCTCCAGCCCTCTGACCATCTTCGTGGCCCTCCTCTGGACTCGCTCCAGCAGCTCCATGTCTTTCCTATACTGGGGCCCCCAGAGCTGGATGCAGTACTCCAGGTGGGGTCTCACAAGAGCAGAGTAGAGGGGCAGGATCACCTCCCTCGACCTGCTGGTCACACCAGAAGCAAGATTTCTGCTAACCTATCTATGAAGAGTTGAGGTTTTTCTGCTATAAAACCCATATATATATGCATATATATGTATAAAAACCAGACAAGAAGTAATTACATAAATTCTTCCAAAGGACATCTTGATTTACTTATTGATCCATCCAGAAGCGCAGAGGGCAGAGAATTAAGGTCTCAGGGCAATTATGTATCTGATAATATCTAACTTTCAGTACTTGATCTTGTGACTTAATTTCAGTACTTGAATGAAATATTTTATATCCTCTCCCATCTCAGAAGTGTGATAAGATTTTGTAATAAAGTTGTGGTCCTGTTGTAGCTTATATGGTGAACTTAGAAAATGGAGCTTTTGTTTCAAGTTGCCAGCAGTTATGCCCTTCGAACTTGACCATTCAAAGGTTGAGTATTGTCAAAATTGCTGAGATTACTTCACTCAACTTCAGCTGGAGGGGTGGTGACTACTGAATTTGATGCTTTAATATGTATGTATTCCTACATATAGGAAAGGACTGCAGAATAAGTGATACGTTTTCTCCATCTGAATAGGAAATTCCAGTTAGCACATCATGTAAGGCTGTAATGTATTTCAGTGAAGTTGATATGTGAGAAGAAAATACTGAGAAATCTGTGAAAGCAGGTGAGAAACTACATTAAGGCCAATAAAGTCTTTAGAGATTACATCCAATGAAAAGAAAAAAAAAGACATTCAGGAGCTCTAGGTTGTAACATTCTCAGATATTTCTATTTGCCCAGTGATTTTGGAGAAGTCATAGAAGTTGTTAAGATCAAATCTATTGACAATGAACAATTCTGAGAAAGAAATCATACTATTCTTGACAAATGATTGTGTTTGTCTTATAATAGTAGAAAATATTCTCCAGTAACTAAAATTTAAGGAGACTAATTTGGGAGAGGAATAGTCTGCATTTGAGACTGTGCAGGTTCTTGATGTAAGATGAAGTCAGGAAGAACATTTTGTAGAAACTGAGAGCAGATTTCCCAGCAGTATCAAACAGATGCAGTGTCACTGAAATCTGTATAATTACCTGTATTTGCAGCAGGTGTGAATTTAGACTTGCATCCTGAAATAGTTTTGCTATAGTCTAAATGATTTAGTATAGAGACACCAGAATCAAAAACATTCACATTTTCTAATGCTTTCAGTTCTCCCGTAGCCCAAAGAGCTCTTATTTTTTTTTACAATGTAATGTAGTATGTGTAACATGCATTAGCATGTCTCAGACAACATCGCTGAAGAATGCAAAGAAATGTGAGTTTCATTGTATAGAATATAATTATCTTTCATTATGATTAAGTAGCTATTTAATCTGTATCTGTTACTGACGGGCTGTATTAAACTAGGTAGGGCAAAATGCTGGATCATGTAGTTCACGCTGAAGCATAGTAGCGTAATGGCAGCTTCAGCAGGTAGATACAAATGGGCTTGACTAGGCAAAAAGGCTATGGTGCATATTCTTATTTCCGCCAAAGAGCACAGTGCTGCATTGCAGCAGTAATTCAGTCTGTGCAATGAGTACTGTAACACAGTGTAACTCTTGCTGAAATAATTATCTGTACACAGATTCCCCCAGCGATAGCCATTCTTCACAATCACAGTACTCCCACGAAGCCTGGTTTGCTCCTGCAGTCTTTGTTGTCTCTTTCTCACTCAAATATGATGGTCATTAGCTGTTCCCCCCGTCCTGTCTGCACCAATGGCCTGCTTCCTTTTTGCAGACTCATAGCAGTCCTTTGCTCCTAAAAAATTTTATTTTCCTTTTTCTATATTGGTTGTTCCCATCATGCTTTCTTCTGCCTAGCGTGTAGACGCGTATTTGAGGTGGATTTTATAGGCTTTCCTCATGCTGCAAAAGCTTCTCTTCTTCACTTTTGCATATAATTCTCATCCAGTGATTTCATACAGACTGAAACCTTTGGCATGAATATTGGTCAAGATCTTTTACGAACGTCTTCCATGGTGGAATCCTGACTTTTAGTTCTGTGTCCTCTGCTGTATCATACTGGTTTCTTCACTGGGAGTCGAGGTGGAGATTTGTGAACAGGAGCATAAGACGTAAGCTCGTGGGATGGGACTGGTACACTGCGCTATCGCAATCTACCTTCAAAGCAGAGATTATAGTAATGTGAACTGGCTGCAGCTTTATATTGCGTTTTGCTACCCCCACAGCAGCATGTTGGTATGTTGACTGCTTCATCGGAGAAGAACGCAGAGCTCTGAAGAACAGAACGTTAATCTTTTTCTCCCTTTAATGGCAAGCATTGAACTTAAAAAGGTATCCATTCTTTCCTTTTTCTATTTTTTATGATGTTACAGTAGCCTTCTAGAAAGTTATTTGCTGTCTGGACTTTCTTGATAGTCGATTATGAAGTATGAACACACTATTTTAATTATTCCCCTTTCCTTTCCTTCCAACTCACATTGAAGACTGAAACCATATTTGATCAAAGAAGATTTAAGGATTATTTGTAATGCATTAAAATTTGAATGTAGATACTTTTGCTGAATTGCTATGTCTTCATCAGAAGTAAAAATAAGATAATAAAAGAAATAAAGTATACCGTGTTAGAAAAGAATGGAGCGTTTATTGGGCTTTTCAGAGGGAAATGCTGGTTTTAAAAAGGAACACAATGTAAAAGTAATTGTGTTTTAAATTATTGCAGAAAAACATTGCTAAAAGTTCTTTAAAATTTAGTTATATCAGTTGTTGCAATAGTATTGTGGGATGTTTTAAACATGAAATTGCTTTACAAATAGCTTTTTATAGAGACTTGTGCTGTGATTGCAAGAACATGGGGCAGTTGTACTCATTATACTTTAAAATCTGTAAGCAGGTGAGATTTTTTTTGTGCCTATTTTTCTGTACACGTTGTGGAAAATCTCCAGCCTCACAACTTTTTAATTGTAATTACTGGTACTACACCGTTGAGAGAACTAGATGTACAGTGTGGATCTAGTAGTGTCCGTATGTTGGCATGCAGATCTGTCTAATAGAGATGCGTTGAAAGGGAGCCCGACGTGGGATTCATTACCAGTGTAACAGTGAAGAGACAGAACCAGTACAACTCCTTTACTAGGCGTTACGTGTAAGAAAGATGGGGAGAAAAGGGGACGCAGCAACATTTTTCGATGTGTCTTTTGGTGCTTTGACTAATGAAGTTCCTTTGAGTGTTACTGCAGATGCACGCGGTTTGGTCAGCAGAGCCTTTATGGGTCTTATCTCCCTGTGCCAGCATTTCTTGAATGCGGGCCTGAAGCTGAAGTAAAAGTTCTATAGCGAGCCCAGATCTCCCAGGGAGCTAATTTGGGTTTGAATTCCCTGTTGCAAGGGATTATTATTGCTTAATCTGCTAATAATGTGGCAGTCTAATCAGGTTACTTTACTTCTGCATGCTGATGCATTAAGGCTTCATTCTTCTTCTGTAGGAAAAAAACAAAACAAAACAAAATTCCCACTGTGTTCCGAGAAAGTAAGTTTGGGTTTGCAGTTTGCTTGATGTGTCAAAAGAAGACTCAACTGTTTTATCTTTCAGTATGAGAAAGAAATAGAGATTTTAACATATCAAGGACAACGCTATTAAGACATCATAAAAATCTAGCTGATTTGTTTGATTTAGAAAGTCGTTTCCAAAAGTTTGTGTATGCTAACTCAGATTACTGATTACTGGTAATTCAGTGACAGAACAATTTTCTACATGATTTTCTAACTGAACGATGTGCTGTTCAGCAATTTCCATTCTGTTACATACCCTCAAACAGTACAGACACTTGTCAGGCCAGCTTAAGATTAATTTTAGATTTTTTTTTTAAAGGGGATTTTACATAAGAAAAGGAATACTATCTTGATTTGTTCATTTCAGTTGTGGAAAAGTCCAGAGAAATATTATGTTCTCCAGTAAATGTGATAATAAAAATTTCCCTTTGGTGTTTTCATCTGGCACATGATATCATTTGAGTTATGAAAAAGATGAGTGAAACTGCCTGGAAACCAAAATTAAATCAGTTGATCAAATGGCATGATCTAGATCTAAGCTAGGTAAAAAAATCAGAAAACCCACCAACCCCCAAAGCAACAACTTAATAAGGCTAAGTTACATTTTAGACATTTTACTTTTAATCCAGGTTGCTGGTAATAGTATAGTACAGTAATGTTTTAAAGTATGTGACAAGATTTAGGACTTGGAGTTTAAAATGATCCTAGTAATGGCTGAGTCTGTGATACTGAATTCTGCAGTTCATTAGGAAATACAGTGGTTTGTTATGTAGATTTTTTAATGACACTTAGGAGAAACACTCCTATTGTATAATGCTGTATTACTGCACAAGGTAGAGTAGAAGGTAGCTGGTAGTGGAACTAGCTGAAAGAGCAGTTTAACAGAATTTGGTGTGATATTTCCTAATTACTCTCTGATGCTAATGAAGAACTTCAGTACTGGACTAGATCCAAATGATGTGGGAACCTAAAATAGCATTTTGTAGATAAAAGTGCTGAAGTTCAATACTGTGATATTAAAAAAAAAAAAAAAAGAGCTTGTTCAGTGATTCATTTTATTGAACTGTGCTGGTGAGTAACTTTACTAGGTATCTCTCTATTCAGTCTTCACTGGGGAGCACTCGTATCTAGACCCAGCTCGGGCTGAGCGGTTCGGTGTCCGCCTTCTGCGCGGGTGTGATTTGGATCAAAGGCTTCTGCGTGTGTCTTAGTGTGTTCTGGGAGTGCCGAGCACAGACGGCAGGCTCCTTGCACAAGCCAGTTGGGACCACGTTTTGAGCATTTGCACCTGATGGTAGTGTCTGGTGAGGTAGGACTCCTCGTTTGGTTTAGTGCTGACCCCTTTAGTACAGAGAACAAGTTGTTAAATCTGGCAGTCAGAAGCCACCTGTGGGTTTGTGATGTATTCCGAAGGACTATCCTGCATCCTTGATGCAATCTGGCCAATGGTACGCATTCAATTAGAAAACCAGTACTGTTAGACCAAGCACTGGTCTGCTGGGCGTGCCTCCCGCATTTTCTCAAGCCCTGCAAGTGTTGCAAGTCTAAAGAGTGATAGCATAGCACTATTGATAACGTCCTGCTTAATGGGAAGTTAATGAAAAGGAAAATAATATGATACTGTGCTAGGAATAAAAGTGTCAAGCCCAGTTAATTCTGAAGGGTAGTAATGCAGTGTTTAATGTATGATGGGACAGAATGATGCAATTTCTGGTGGAATTGACTCATCTGTGAGAGATCCAGAAAAATCATACTGCTGCCCTGCAAGTTACTATATCTACAATAATTAATACAGATACGACCTTTGTAAACATTTTAATAAATACTGATAGATTGCTTGTGCCTTTTTGACTGTAAATATCTTTTGCTTATTACAGTTAGAGAAGGATTTCAGACCTACAGACAAATACTGATGGAGTTTCACTTGTGCAGCTGTGAATTGAGAGACAATTGTTTCATTTTAACGTACTCCCTGAACTTATTACTAATTACTGGAACTGAGAAGCTGCTTTAATTTACATCAGTGGAACAAAAGGAAAAGAAAAGTTTGAAATGTGACTAAAAGTAGTGGTTGAAGTACCAGATGCTGTGGTTTATAGTCACAAAGTTCCATTAGGACTGCTTAAATGCTTCAGCTTTATGTATTATTGGTGTTTGCATTTTGGTTCTACCTAGATATCTCAGTCACAACTAAGAGCTACTGAACCATACATGGAGTAGAAGAGGAAGTCCTTTGAAGAGTTTACAACCTAAAAGACAAAAGAGATAAAAAGAGGCCTGAGAAGACATTCATTCAGCCCAGATAAACAAGATAGAGTAAAAGGATTTCTCTGTTGTCTTAACAACTGTCCCCATTATACTGTTCTGTCTGTAGCTCACAGATGTGATTTTTTTTTTTATAAGAACTGGTATCAGTCAAAACGAAGCCTGATACTAGTTCCACCACATTCCAGAAGGAAGGTGTGCGGGACCCTGGGCCCTTCCAGTGCCAGTGGTGAGCACAAAGCAGATCACAAGCCAGTGGGCTCTGCTGCCCTTAAAAAATGGGGGCTGGATGCCAGAGCTGGAGGTGCTGAGAGGAGGCAGGGGGAAAGTGAGAAGGCAGTGACGGGAGTCTAGGGAATGAATGAAAAGAGGTTAGAAGGGAGTTTAGTAGGCAACTGGAGTGAAGTTCAACTTCCAAATCCTTGGAAACTATTGAAAAAGGTCATTGTCCTGTGGGCCACAAGGTTGGTGATGGTACTTGTGGTGACAGAGGTTTTAGTTCTGTTGTTGTGAAGTCTCGCCTTGATAAGCTGTGGGCTGGGTTCCAGTGGCTTAATGTCTTTCTTTCTGGTCTGTCACTGGAGCAGCCATGAGGTGCTTGATCTCTCAATTACTGCACTAACAGTCCAGTCATTCCTTGCAGTTCTTGGCTGCGTGCGCGAGTTCATCAGAACATGGTACAGCCTTTGTCCTATGGAGCAGATGTTGCAGCAAGTCTTTAAGTAAAAGCTGAAAGGTCTCATGTATCCCAGGGTAATTTCTGATTCTCATCACTTAGCAGTTTTTGATTAGACTCCTTGTGTATTCCCTTTTTAGGGTTTTCATGAAGCTTAACACATAATCTAAATCCCTTTTAAGACTCTTAATTGTGCAGATGGCTTTGCACATACTAGTTTTGTCCCATGTGATTAGTGAAGAATTTATCAAAAAACATTCCTCCCCAAAATCTTATGGTTACCTTCAGTATGGCAGCTGCAAGCAAGTCGATCTGTCTTTTTAAATGATTCATTGTCTTAAAAGAAAAACAGATATTCAAATGGAGGCATTTTTGTGTCTGCACATACACGTTTGAAAGAGCAGGCTTTTTAAATGGATTTGGTTACGGCTTTTCAGATGTTTCAGATCTGTTTAATTATTTCCTATTACTAAGAAACTAGCTAAAGCATCAAAGCTCATAAGAGATGAGCATCTCACCTTTGAAAATATGATTGTGATTATATATTCCTTGATGAAGAATACAGGAAAATAAGTCACCCTTGCTTTTGAAGCACTGGGTGCATCCTGTATATCAAAATTTTAATTGCTGGATGGCTTTCTGAAATGATCTGAAAAACTTAATCTACATTGTTTAAAACATATTTTTAATAAATTCAAGCACAGCTGTTAAGTCAGGAAGTAATGGAATTGGGCTCCTAAATTTTATGTGAAGTGCATATTCCATTATGCCTGATAAGAAAAATCTTGTTATGCTGTAAAATATAAGCAATTAGCCTATCAGTCTTTAGGAAATAAAAAAAACCCAACCAAACAAAGCAAAAACACCCCCCCCCCCAAAAAAAAAACCCCTCAGCAAGTGAATGAAATGTATTCTACACAAATATTTAAGACCAAACAGTGGACTTAATTCATACAATTTGGAAGTGGTTTAACATCCCTTTCTTCTCTTTTTCTCCTTTTGTTAAATCATTGAGATAAGCAGAAATGGGCAAACCAAAGCATATGATTCCTAAATTAAGTTTCTTCTGCATAATAGTATAATATCCTTTTTTATTTTTTTCACAGATACTTTCAGTAGAAAGAACGTTCAGAAACGGAAGTCCTTACTCTTGATTCCCTGGTATCAAGGACTCATCAGGCACCATCTTCAGTCTATTTCTTCAATATTTTTGGCCAAGCAGAGGGAGAGCTTTCTTCAGTGCTTGTCCATCTCTCTCAGCTGAACTTGACTTCCTTACTGTTTTTCTCACATTACAAATGCCTAAGAACAGCAAGGTAGTGAAAAGAGAACTAGATGATGAGGTCATTGAGTCAGTTAAGGACCTTCTCTCTAATGAAGACTCTTCAGATGATGCCTTTAAGAAGAGTGAGCTTATGGTTGATGATCAGGAAGAAAAAGATGCAGATGTTGAAGAAGGCTCAGATGTAGAAGATGAAAGACCTGCTTGGAACAGCAAACTCCAATATATTCTGGCACAAGTTGGATTTTCTGTGGGATTGGGGAATGTGTGGCGATTCCCATATCTGTGTCAGAAAAATGGTGGAGGTAAGTCTTGTGATAGCTAGTTGTAGCTAAATGATGAAGCTAACCTTTCAGATTTCAAGGTTGGCAGAGATATCCACAGTAAAATCTGCTCCAGCATGTCAGGTTTTTCTTTTAATTTCTGCCAGAGCCTATGAGGAAAAAAACATATTCTCTTTACTCAGAAAGACACATCTGTTAAAGTAAGTAGCAGATTCTTCTAAGATTCCATTTCTTCATTTTAGAGGAGAAGGTTCTTGATAGGACTTTAACTAGTGGTCAAACTAGTGGCTAAGCAAAACACATATTTATGGAGGCGTTGCGTTATTTAGGACCTGGCTATTGTTGTGCTAAAGTGTTCTTTATAATACTTGGACAATAAATCAAGGCATTAAATCTGTATCCACTTTAAAGACCGAAGCCGTATTCGGTCTTTGGTATTTAGTGGTACTAAGTTTCACACCTTTACTTTTTAATTGCTTTTAGCTCCTAGGCCATTTGATCACGATTTACTTTCTGCAAGAACAACAAAATACTGTAGGAGTGAAAAGGATTTTTTTACTGATAATAAATAATTTAAATCATTACCTTAAGGGAATGTATCTGTTTTGTGCTGTTATATAATTAACTATTTTCCTAAATAACAAGTTACCTTTCACTTAGAACTATAACATCAAGGTGTTTATCTGTTAGCTGTCCATCTGTGGTTTTGAATGTAGTATGAAGTATGAGGCTGGAGACCTTCCTTCCTCTCTGAATGCAGGATTAGTGGTTTATCCTATGCTATACTGTACCCTACTATACTACATTAATGCACATCCTATCGTAGCTAATTACTTAGCTGAATTCAAAACAAACCTGTCACTTTCTATGATAGAAAAAGTGGATCTGTGCTAGAGAATAAAGTACATCATTTTATTCATGCTGGATCTTAAAAGTTGAATGACAAAACTGATGTAATTGAGGAGTATAGAAATGAGCCTAGAATATAATCAGAGTGAAATTTTGTAATTTATTTGTTTTCTCTGTCAGTTTAAGCAGTAAAAATGGAGTTTATACAAACATTCCATCTCCAGGATAAAGTCTAAATTATTTTATATCTAGTTACTGTAAGATTTTTTTTCACTCTCATTTAACTTCCTTTTTTCCTCCTTTATTCTGGAGAGAAAGTCATTAAATGGTTGATTTAATGGATTGGAATCTAAAATTTTCTTCATCTGTAATTGTAATATTAACTGAGAAAGCATGTTGAATGTAGTTTCTCAAAAACCGTAGCTTTTCAGTGGATGGCAATCTCATCTAGTCTACTAGACACAGTATAGAATTGATGATGTATCACTACTAGTTGAAAAAAATGATACATTTGTTAATTAACAACTTTTAAAACGAAGTGATTCATAGTTAAAGGTGTAGCTATTAAAATGTTTATATTCTGTATCATTCCATCCTAAGTATGGCATCAAGATGTAGTCTCAATGGTAATGCCTTACAGCAGGTTGTTACATGTAGTTGTGTTCCTTTTGAAAGTCTGTGTTTAATGTAGTTAGTAACTAATTTTGCAAGCCCATTGGATTCTCCTTCGAACCAACAGAAGAGATCTACTGGTATGTTCCTTAGGCTGTTGGTTTTGTACTGTCAGGCGCTTGTAAAGTTACTCTTACTGAGTGTAAATTTAATTCAGATCAAATAGAAACGTATTAAATTAATTAGTAATTTCACATTTTAGAAAAAAACCCCACACTCATCCTTCAGGGATTATGGCACTTCACTGGTCAAACTTGAAAAAGTAAATATGGAGTCATTTCAGGTTGAAATTAAATGTTTTCCGCTGTGCTGTGATTGCAGGAACTTGGATGTATAACATAGTCTGTGGAGACAATGTTTTCTGCACATGGCTGAGACAAGGATGCATTTCACTTTTAAAAATAATTTTGCACCATTTTAGTGAATTGCAACCTTCAGAACAACAGGGAAAAAGCAAGCGATCATTAGAGCTAAAGCTTTCTTGGTTTTCAGGTTCACTGTAACGCAAGCTGGAGAAGGTGACGCAAAACATTGAAATGTGTAAAGTACATTGGTGCCTGTATATGTGTGTGCAGATCAACAGATAACTCTCAAAAGTGCATAAAAGAATCGGAGGAGGGAGGGAAAAGTTCAAATGCGTGGTAAAAAACCCCTTCACACATCTTATATGAGGTTCCAGTTTTCTGCTACACGTATTATTTCATGTATGTTTCATTCTAGGTAAAATTGTAGGGGTTTTTTGCAACCCATTCTAAATATCAGTGTCAGAACTGTTCTGTAGTCTTTTGCTGAGAAAACTTTACTATAAATACATATTGAAGTCTCTGAGTACAAGGTAAACAGCCTTTCTGTGGATTTTCATTAGAACTGTTTCGGTGAAGCATATGGCTAGGTCTCCACCTTCAGTTTTGTCTGAACAGTTTTCGTTTTCTTCCCTATGTTTAAGAATCTTAGATCTGGCAAATACCATCAGATGAGGGGAGTATATTGAAAAGTGGTAAACCAATAAATATACTTAAAATTTAAACAAAAAATAAGTAAAACCCACAGTTACTCATTAGTTTCCTTCACAGGTTTCTTCCAACATTAAGTGTTCCAAAGCCACCAGTAAAAGAGAAAGCAAATTCTAACCATGTAGTAATCTTCAATTTTGTCTTTTTTTTTTTTAAATTTCTGTGACAACAACAACAAAACCAACAAAATAAACATAGAAAAGACAGAGACAAGTTAGGTCAAATAGAAGTACATTATTAGAGGAATTTGTGGAGAAAAAATTTGGTGTTTACCACCCTGTTTTCTGGAGAGATTGCGTTGTTTATGGCTGTGGCCTGTGGTACGCCAACACTGTTAACTTCAGAGCTCTGTACTGCTTCAGTGAGGTATCTGTGATACCATCTTTAAAGGTAACTTGTGTATAGCCACACTGCACTGATACTTGGATGTCCATAGGTACCTTTCCAATAGCCGTTTCTGGGTCTGGCCTACACCACCAAAATGACTTCCTTCACCTTTATTTCTTGTGATCCTTTGAGAGTTTTTTTCTGTTGCTTTAATTCATATAAACTCATAAATATTTAGAGAAATATCTGGTATTTTTTTATGCTCAACTAAGTTGCAGCTAGACTGGGTAGCTCTTTGCTGGCTTTCATACTTGGTTCGTGAGAGGTGAGAGAAGAGGCTAGTATGCAGCTGGGACAAACTTCCATCCACACTGGGGATGTACCTGTAATGCAGGAAGCATCTCGAGATAAAAAGAGGCTGGGAGAAGATGGAGAGCACCTCAGGGTGCTCTTGGGATGAGCCCAAAGGAGTTTTAGGCTCTGCAAATGAGGGGCTGAAGGTGTTCAGTAAAGTTTTGAGGAAGTGGCTATAGATCTCTGTGCCTCCTTCACCTCTGTCCTCACCACTGGTGGTCCTTACCCCTGGTAGGCAATGCCCCGTCCCCATCTGGCACTTAAGGCACCTCTTCCACTCTTTGCTGCCTAACTTGATACAAAAGCTGTTCCTTCCTTGATACCTCACAGAGGTGATTTGCACTGGAGCTGGGTATGCTCTAACTTAGTTTCAGAGGTTTTTTATATTTCTAATTTTTACACTGCACAGTTTATTTATTACTCCTTTACTATTTGAAGACGAATACGCGTGTTTGTTCAGATAGGCACAGTTGCTATATAACAATTTCATAACCTATGTTAGCGTGCAGTAGGTTCAGAGCATCCTCAGCTTCCTAAGATTGATAGCGAGCCTTAGAAATAAACCGCTCGGGTCTACCCAGTCTTGCTGTGAGGCTAATAAATAGTGATGAACTAGACCTATATTTTCCTGCTGCTCATTGCTATCATGTGGCGAATAGCTTGCACAGCTTTCACTGTTTTCAAACAAAGGCAATATTTGAAGTTTATTCTGTTTGGTTGTTTTTTTCCTTTAGGATTAGCAGAAGTAAAATCATACTTTCACATATTAGAAGTAACAAAAGCAAACTAAATTAGCTGTTCTGCTAGAATAAGTGGTAAGTGAGGGAGTGTTATTATGAAGACAAGTGATCATAGTTATTTAAGAGGTGCTTCTAGTGTTGCAGGTGTTATTGGGGGTTTACAAAGTACTGCACACTCAAAGATTTTCGTGTTGCATTTTCATGAGCATTAACTTAATTTTACTGTTTTTTTTTTTAAGGTCAGTCTTATTAATATCTCTGTGATGTAAAAAGTCAAAAGAACTAGTAAACAATGATAAACAGATGAAAGCTGTGAGCAGCATAGGGAAATCTGTAGCAGATGATCTTGCCGTTATGTTTTGAAAAGATTGACATGGGTAGAGTCACATCGTGAGTTTTTACAATTAAATGGTCCGGATTTTATACTGAAATACCAGCAGATTGAGCAGTTAAGTTCTGTGGTCTTATAAAAAGCACAGCAGGTATTGCTGAGAACTGCTGAAGAAATAATATGTAAACTGTTAAAGACTGAATAGTCATTAGAAGCTACAGTCTGATTGTCTAATATAAGCAGAATGGGAGCAAAGCAAGTATTCCCTCATATTCCAATGCGGAATATGGATTCAGTGGCTTCATTGTTTAGCTTTTCATCAATGATTTATAATCAGTGCCTTGAATTCACTGATGACTTCAATATTATTTCATGAGTTCTGATTTAAACTGTATGATCAGACTAAAAATTTAATTGTAGTTCAGTGTGCTGAAAATGTTTTTATTTTGGAAGTGTAATTATTCATTAAAGCTTATTGGCTAAGGGAATTTTCATCCTTTAAGCACAATTTTGTAAATAAACACACCTGAACATATTTGAACTGTGAAAGAGTAGTGACAGGAGGGCTATCAGTGGGATAGACTACAAACCTAGAGATAAAACATAAAACCTGTTATCAGAGTTTTCCTGATAAAAGCAGTTTGTATTTTGTAATGGTAAATAATTTCACTTATAGGAGTTTAGTAGATGCTTAGAGGAGCTTAGTAGACTGTAAACCTGTAGTGTTTTGTTGCCCACTTGTCATAACTTTGAAAATTTTAACATTTGACATTGAAAATAAGTTGATCTTCATCTGAATATCAGGTTCTCACTAGCTTTCTATTAGTAAGTGTCCAGTAAGCTGTAAGAGCTGGAATGTCTCCTCAAGGCAGTGGTAAAGCTCACCTTCATTGAATAAGAATTAAATCGGACTTAATTAAAAACTAGCACAGCAGCAGTTGAGACTAATCTGGAAAGTTATTAGATTTTTCAGGTTACATCAAAAATGGCTAGGAGAAGAAAAGTTCTTCTGCAGTATCAAGATGGTACTAGTTATGTCGTCTTGCATTATTGCTTCTGAAATTATTTTCCAACTCTTTAATCACTATGAATCGTGTAATTTTATGTTATTTTCCCCCCCTGAGCATTTATAAGAACTTAAAATGAATGTTAATATTCCATTTCTGTTAGTACATATTGTAATATCAAGAGAGACAATTTACCTGTTATCCCATTATGATGCTTGGTTAAATAAAAAAATTAAGAAATCAAAGCAGTGCTGTGCAGGGTATTAACATTCACCAGTTCCTGAAATCTTTTGTATCTTTGTCATTCATTCTAGTGAAGAAGGATGAGGTGTATTTTTTTATATTTTTTTTTCCCTGATGAAGTTAAGATGAGTTTTTTAATAAGCCAGTGTTTTAAGGCCAAAATATGCATAGAAGTGACTTTACGGTAGAATGATTTTGAAAATGTAGAAAGGAGACCTGGGGATCCTGAACCACACAGAATTGTAATATTCAGAAGGCTGCTTAGCTGGCAGATCTAGCAGACAATATAACGAATTGTAGGATGCTGTTCAAGGCCAGCATGTATAGTTTATTGTTCTAATTAAAATAAAAATTATCCTTATTCAATATTGTAACAAGGAGCCATGTTTTCATGCACTGGCAAATAAGAGACATGCTGAGCTGTTTCCATAGTGATTCCATTTTATGATAAAGTGAAGATGACTTACAGTTCTTTAAAGTATGTCTAGCTTCAAGGGAAGGCTGAAACAAAATACTTCGCCAGAGATGCTGTGGTTTGGTGTTGACTGTAGGGCGCAGAAGCCCTTTGCAAGCGTGATCCACAGTTGTATATTCCAGCTCTGTCCAAACTATATCACACTGAAACTCATATGTGCACTTTTTGCCATTATGTCCTTCTTTTGGGGAGGGGCACAAGATGAGGAGGTTGCTCAGCAGGTTTGAATGATCGGCAGACCAGTGCTTCAGGTGCTCTGCACAAGCCCTGCAGTATAGGGGTGAACTCTGCTGGCTACCCACACCGAATTACAGGGTTGTGTCATGTGTAATGCAATGTGGATTTAACCCCACATTTATTATTTAACTCATTTAGTTGAATCTAACTGATAAATCTTGCAACTTACATTGATACTGCACCATAAACCACCCACGTCAGCCCAGTCTTTAAACATGTGCTTAACTTTGCAGCCTTGTGATTAAGGTTGTGGACTGGGACACTGAAGAGCTGGGTTCAGTTCCTGCTCTAGTACAGTCATCCAGTGGGATACAGGGTAAGTCACTTAGGCCCCAATTTTTTTGAGCTGTTTAGGCTTGTCTCAGCTATGCAACACCTGTCTAATTAAGACCTCAGGTATCATTTAAAGTAGCGTTATACTATTTTAAAAAGTATGTACTGTTGGCTTTCAATTAATTGTATGACCAAATTTTTAAAGATAGCGATGCCAAAGCTTCTCATTTGCAATGTGAATTTACAGTATGCTTCTGTCTCACAGAATTTTTGAGAGAATGCTGATGATAAATCAAGGGTATTTAATGGTATTATTTGTCTTAAATATTTTTAAGACAGATAGTTCCCCTCATTTTGGAATGTGTTTGTTACCGTATTCCTCAGTTTTCCTCACGTTTTATTTCCTTCTGTTTCTGTTGTCTCTCTTTTCATAGTAGAAAGTAAGTCCTTTGCATTCTTCATTGAATGGGAATGTAGCTGCTACCTCAGTAGAAATAATATTTAAGTAGACTGTCGATATTGTGCTGAAATGGGTAGGTAGACCATGAGGGATTATTGTAACCTCAAAACCAGTACCTTGTTCAGAGCCTGGCATAGGTTTTGACCAAATGCTGCTCAAGCGATGTCATTACATATCATATTATCATGTCATGAAAATAAAACGCAAGAAGCTATTTCATTGCTAACAACAGGCAGTAGTTTTTCTCAGATTTACTTTCCTCTATCTTTTTTTCCTACTTTTCATAGATTCAAGACTGTAATTACTTCATGCTTAGGATCTTTGTAAGGTCTTTATAATGGAAGGTGATGTCCAATTTATGGTTATTTCATGAGGAGCAAAATAGCAAGTGGACCTACATAGGAGTGGATGATACCAGAAAATATGAGGCCACCTGAACAGTTTAGCAAAGTTTAACTTTTCTAAAATAAAATTTATTCCATGAGATAAGCTATCTACTAAGGATATGCAAATGACAGTGTATTGTGATAGACTCCTAAAAAAGCCCTGGAAAGCTGATGCTGGGTGAAGGAAGTTAAAGTAGGACTTAGCTGCAGTTGAGGATAAATCCCAAATTGGTTTCTGAACTTTGCTCAGCTTCTCTCTCATCACAGAGATGAATAGACTGATTATACAACTTAATAGCTCCGAGTCTAAGCTTCTGAAGTCTTCAGATCTTTGCTTTGTAGCTTGCTCCGACATGCCGCAGTCTGCATCCCTCAAGAGCTTTTCTTCAGCCTTACAGCAGTTGCAATCAAAAATCCTAAGCCGTTTGAATTAGGCGGCCAGCACAGTACTCTATATTGCAGCATAAGAGCTACGCATTTGAAAATTAGGTGCCACACTGCTAATTGTTTTGTTAGCTCTATTGCTAAATACTCTGCAAGAGCAAGGAGGAAGTTGGGCTCTGAACTTGTCAGTGCAGTTAGTGTGTGGCTTTATTTGCTTGCAATTAGTTTTACAGAAGTAAATGGAGATACATCCTGAAGTTAGAATTGTATGTGACCACTTCCTGGGAATAAGACCTTGAAAAAAGTAATTGTTTTACATATACATGTCAAACAGTGAAGTAACAGTTACATTTTCAAATGTCTTTAAGGAGAGTTTGTGAGTACTGCAAGATCTGGATCTACAATACTCCATTTCATTTCCACCTCATGTCTCTAGTCTCTGTCTGGAGCCTGGTAGAAATGGACTGATAAAGTTGTCTTGCTTAGCTGGATAGGATCATTATTCTGCACATTGAGAAATCCCCTTTCTGAGCATCTGAGGTGCACATGGAGAAATCAACAGGACAGTCTTCTGAGACTGCTTAAGATCAGATGACATTCAGAATGTATGCACAGTATGTTCTGCATTTCCTTTATAAATTCAGTCTTGCTGCTCTGTTACAAGTCAAGGTGTAGAGTTTTTTAAGAAATGTTGATTCAGTGCCTGATTGCATCAGTGTATCTCTAAAAAGTTTGATCAAATACCCAAAACTTCACAAAAGCAAACAACTAGATTAGATAATAACTCACTTTCAGTAAGATTTGCCTCAAAATGTTACAGTGCTTTAGAAATACGATGTCTCTGGGCTTTTCTTACAAGAGTACGGCCAAGGTTCAGGTAAAATTAGTCTTTGCATGTGATCACAAAAGCATTGCACTGAATGCCACTAATTCAAACTTGAAGCTATTAGAAGGTTTCACATCTGTTGTGTCAAGTTCCGACTCTCCTTCCTCTCACTCTGATTTATACTTTGTTCCTTTCACAGGTGCCTATCTCGTGCCGTACTTAATCTTGCTACTGATAATAGGGATTCCACTCTTTTTCTTGGAGCTTGCTGTGGGGCAGAGGATCCGCCGAGGGAGTATTGGTGTGTGGAATTATATCAGCCCCAAACTTGGAGGAATTGGATTTGCAAGCTGTGTAGTAAGTTGTTAACATTAATTATGTGGCTTACTTTCAGTCTGTATGATTTAGACTTAGTGTTTTGCTGCAGGAAAAGGCCACTGATTTGTAGCTGGGCTTCAAGGTCGGTTGACAATGTTCTGGAAGATCTTAAAACTAAAATTAGTACATTAAAAATATTAATACAGATATGGCTGTAAAACCAGTCAACTTGTATTTTGTGATTCTTTTGAAATTAGGAACTAGGCAACAGAGTAGTCTTCTGGAGAAAAAAAGCATGTGAAAATATAGGTGTTAGACAATAAATACACAGAGAAGTGAAAATTTAGAAAATGTCAGGTACTTTAATGGGCCAAGCCATTCAGTTCTTATTCTGACTTATTTTAGTTAAAATTAGGTTCAGTGGCTGATGTGCAGAAATATACAGTAGGGATTTTTCTTCTATGTAGTTAACAAATGTAACTTTTTTGATATGTCTCTTTTTTTATAGGTATGTTTCTTTGTGGCCCTGTACTACAATGTTATTATTGGATGGAGTCTGTTTTACTTTTCCCAGTCTTTTCAGCATCCATTACCATGGGACCAGTGTCCTTTAGTTAAAAATACATCTCATACCTGTAAGTCTATGTTAATGTTATTAAAAATGATATAAAATAATGAATTTTGAGATTTTCAAACAAAAAGGAGAAAAAATACAATTCAAAGAGGTATTTGTGGGAAAAAGTGTTGTATGCAAAGCTGGTTTTGCATCTTGGTAAGATGTCACGTTGTAATACTTGGAAAAAATACAACGAAGAAACCTAAGATAAATATACTGTATTTGGAAAGCAACATCACTGTCAACAGTATTTTAAAGAGCAATTAAATTAGGAGAGTACTATTTAGTGTGTTCTAGAAACAAAAAAAAATTCTGATTACTTTTTTTCTGATTTTGATAATGCTTTTTATGCTTTCTTGGTGACAAACAGAGGTGGAAGAAGGATATTTCTACATTTCAATTAGTAGGATACTTCCTGACAACAAAGCAAGAAGTGTTACACTACTAACAAAGCAGAAAATGGAAAATTGTAAACATCAATGAAATGCATGTGCTAAAAGCATTGTTTGCTTTGTAACCAATAGAAAGTAGATAATTGGTTATTGGTTTGTTGCTATAATGAAGTGGTCTCAAATGGACATTATACAACAGCATTACAAGTTCCTTATCCCTTGGTTTTGGTTATCTCGTAATAGTTACATACTTTGCATTATTCTTGCTCTTGAAATGTGAATTTTTTTCTTTTTATTTCACATCTTAATTTTTTTTTAATTACCTTTTGTGGCTTTTTTTACCCCTTAATAAAGAAAATAACCAGAGACATTTGAAAAGTTGTACATTTTTATAGTGTCTTTGCCAGAGTTGCTTGCTTTAGTCGTTTGAAATAATCAGTATATGTGAATGTTGGCATACAGTCAAATTGACTGTATTTCACAAGCTGTTGTCCATTAATCGAGCCACAGTGTTTGTCTGTTTACGTACTTTTATCCTGCCTAACTTAAGCAGAGGTCATCTGAACTAAGCTTAAACACCGAAAAGTATTATATTTGGTAACATCCTATCATTTTTAGAAGTTTATTTCAGTGAAGATCTGACACCCATGTTAGGATTCTTAAAATTGGTATTTTTTTTCCTTTTCATTAATTAACCTTGACTCGGGACCTAGCGTAGAGATATGATTGATTGTCAGATACAAATAATGTATAAAAAAGGTACGTAAATATTTTCTTTGAAGAATTTATTTATTTATATGTGTTATATTTCTAGATAGGCACAGTTTCTTAAACTCTTTAGTAACATGAGTAAAGCAGAATTACACTATAATAAAAAAATCGCTTTAGGAATACCCATAGCAACTTTCATTTAACATAGCTGTTTAGGAGCATTTTTTTCCTTTTCTCATCACTTTAGTATCATTATGTTATTTTATCATTTATAATAGTAATGAAGTGCCTGTTGATTTGAGTGTCATATCAAAGCAGACACAATTGAGAACTTGTTTGCTATGTATTTTCAAAATTAATATAATTCAATGTTCAATTTCAGAGAGATATTTTTCATGATATATAAGTCACAGTGTCATATGTAGATAATCTAATCATAGAATGATAGAATGGTTTGGGTTGGAAGGGACCTTAAAGATCATCTAGTTCCAACCCCCCTGCCATGGGCAGGGACACCCTCCGCTAGACCAGGTTGCCCAAAGCCCCATCCAACCTGGCCTTGAACACTTCGAGGGAGGGGGCATCCACAACCTCTCTGGGCAACCTGTTCCAGTGCCTCACCACCCTCACAGTGAAGAATTTCTTTCTAACATCTAATCTAAATCGACCCTCCTTCAGCTTAAAGTCCTTACCCCTTGTCCTGTCACTACACTCCCTGATAAACAGTCCCTCACCAGCTTTCCTGTAGGCCCCTTCAGGTACTGGAAGGCCACAATTAGATCTCCCTGGAGCCTTCTCTTCTCCAGGCTGAACAACCCCAACTCTCTCAGCCTGTCCTCATAGGAGAGGGGCTCCAGCCCTCTGATCAGCTTTGTGGCCCTCCTCTGGACTTGCTCCGACAGCTCCATGTCTCTCCTGTACTGGGGCCCCCAGAGCTGGACGCAGTACTCCAGGTGGGGTCTCACAAGAGCAGAGTAGAGGGGCAGGATCACCTCCCTCGACCTGCTGGTCACACTTCTTTTGATGCAGCCCAGGATATGGTTGGCTTTCTGGGCTGCAAGCGCACACTGCTGGCTCATGTCCTTCTCGAGTCCTTCTCAGGGCTGCTTTCGATCCATTCTCTGCCCAGCCTGTAGCTGTGCTTGGGATTGCCCTGACTCATGTGCAGGACCTTGCATTTGGCCTTGTGGAACTGATCTTACATGTGATGAATGTGTGATAAATGGAATGTGTGTCTGCATCTAGGCCTGCCTACTATTTAGTGCTTAAATGAAGACTGAGTTCTGCTTAGGACTTGGATTGACCATATGCAGAGGAATACGTTATCCCAAAAGTGTGTTATAAAAAGATATGCCAAGAACCTTTGACCAATAGCAGTCACTTTTTCTTTTAGAGAATGACTTAAGACTCTTTGTGAGTTTAGTTTCTCAGTAAGTGATGATGGCACAATTGCAGATTTCGAGATTTGATAGAATGTTGTTATAAAATGTTGGGAAAATACTTCTGTCCTGAGCCCCTTGTTTATTTGCTAACATCTCTTGACAGTTGTGGAGCCAGAGTGTGAAAAAAGTTCTGCAACCACTTATTACTGGTACAGAGAAGCGCTGAATATTTCCAGCTCTCTGTCAGAGAGTGGGGGTTTAAATTGGAAGATGACTATCTGCTTGCTGGCTGCCTGGGTCATGGTATGCCTAGCCATGATCAAAGGCATTCAGTCTTCAGGCAAAGTGAGTATACTGTTTACCTAAATGACAGTGTTTTACTTTGAAACTTTTCATGACATTTTTGTTCACCACACCCTCTGTTTACTGTCTCATGAAATCTGTAGGAGCAGGTTAGAAGCTGTGACTCACCCCAGTATTTGTATAATCTCAAGTAGAGGAATGTTAGTAGCTAAGCATTAAAATTGTAGTAATTTAAGTGGGAATTGTAGTAATTTAGTGGGAATTGAGATCTGAAGAAGCAGCATTTCTGTCTTCATCAACATAACTGTTGCAAGTAACTGTACCTCAGCGTTATTGAATTGTTAATGTGGCATAAGTCTGTGTGTTTTTAATGTCTAAAGGATTAAGTTACCATGTATACTCACAGTATGATTGCAATGCACTGAGGTCCTTGGCATTTTGTGTTTTGTTGTTACTGTCATTGGTATCCATGCTTCTGTCATTAACAGAGCTGCTTTTCAGGATTCTGGATTGTTTCTTGTGACCTGTGACTAATCATCCCTTTGCATCTGAGTACGTCACCTTGTCTTCTTTCCTTTCCGCTCAGCCAGCCAGATTGGCTACTGAACGATTTGCTAGTTCTGTTGATCTCAATGGCACTTTCAGATGAAAAATAATCTGTTCTAACAGCAAAATGCTTTGCTATTAAAAAGTTTGGCACTGAGGTGGAAATTCCTGTGACCTCCTTGGTGTATTTTAGTTAAAGAAACAACTAGCAAGTTTAGCAAGAGAATAATTTTACTAAAAGCACAGAGTGGATTTGTTTTCATTCAGGATGGAGAATGAAAGATTCTACTATTTTTTTATTTACTCTTTGTATTAGATAAATAAGTCAATCAGTGTGTCTGAAAGGTATTCTGGTATACAATTGTTTAAGTGGTACAGAAGTGTTGGGCTTCACAAATGCAGTAGCAAAAGCATGCTGCTTCAGCGTGGAAAGCTGTGCAGCATTGTGCTTCAGGATTCTGCCGACTCTGTGGCGTTTTGTTTGTCCAGTAGTCAGTCCAATATTGCTTTCTAGTTTTTATGACTCAAACCTACTAGATCTAAAATAATTTCTGTAGATCAGAGAATATCCCCAGCTTTTCTTCTGTTTTGTCAGTAAGAATTACTTAGTGGTTTGAATCCATTGGATATTTACTTTCCACTGACTTATTTTCGTTCCTTCTGAAGACAGAATGATTTTGTGGTCATGCTGCATGTCTTTACTATACTGTGTACTTGAATCAACGTCCATTTGTAAAGTGAAGCATTTCTAAAACAGGCTACTTCTGTCCTTCTCATCATTGTCTCATGGATTTCATACTGAATTTCCCTGGAAGCTCAGCAGTTTGTTATCATTAGTCAACACAATGGCAACCGTATTGTTTTAATACAGTACAAAATTTATTATACAGTCATGTGATTTTTCTTTCTTCTGCAGAGACAAGGGGAATGGGAAGTATTCTGCATATTTCTTAGAGTGTATGATTACCAATTCAGGTATATACTGAGTAACAAATGAAGCTATTGAAAATGAAGTCCATGGATGTCATGCTAAATTTCTTTTCAATGTTTTTCAGATCATGTATTTTAGTTCCCTTTTTCCTTATGTGGTACTTTTATGCTTTCTGATCAGAGGACTGCTCCTTAATGGGTCAGTGGATGGAATTCGTCACATGTTCACACCTAAGGTATGTGCTTAATTTCTGTTCGTAGTGTATTAAAGTTTCAGTGGCAATTTGACCATTTATGAATGCTCTCATTTAAGCTTACTGTCTTCATAGAACATTTGACCATTTTTCTGTTTGGTTAAATTGCAAAATTGTTGTTGACCTCAGTGGCAAGAATATCAAGCCCTAAGGTCCAAAGGCTGCAAGTGCTCCAAGGGTGTGTGTAGCATTACCTCCCTTAGGTGACAAGTTCAGAGTTAGATGCCTTTACAAAGCTAAGCAACTGGAAGTGCCATTTCCAGGATTTAGGATGTTTAGAAAGCTCCAAATACTGAAAAGAGAAGAGAATCTTGAATCTTGCCATTCTCTAGCGTTGAAATGCCTAATTCTGGGATGTCACAGTGAAATACCTTACCTTGAATGATGTCATAGATTTACCTAATTAATTTGTCCCTTTTGAAAGTGGACAAATTTGTCCCTTCTTAGAAAAAAATTAGTGCTGTTTGCATAGTACCCCAAAAGTACAGGAGACCTGTCTTTAATGCTCTGCTCATCTTGTAAAAATAGTGTAAGTACGCACCACTCACCTTTCCTTACCATGTTCCGTATGGTTGTCGTGCCAGAATAGCAGCAGATCTAAGCATACATTTTTTACTGTCAACATTTTTTCTGGGAATGTGTATTACAGAACCTTAGATTTTATAACTGGAGGTGAGAAGGGATGTTATGAATCATTGTTTAGCCTGAAGATCTAAATTCTACTCACACCCATCTCGAATGCTTTTAACTGTATCTATACTACAGGAACAGCATGTTTGAGTAGTCAGAGCCATACTTGCTCAGGAATGCATAATGTTGGGATTCATGTGTATTACTCTATTACAAAATGGACTTTCCAACAAGTGCATTTCATAATACAGTTCAACAGAACAGGACTGATGTTTCAAAAATGAAAACTAAATAATGAGATCATTAAAATCAATGCACATAGCGGCTAATGCCGGATGACAGAGGTGGTGTCAGTTGTTTTGATTCCAGGTGTTTTTGAGTCTGCGGAGAACTGTCATCCTATAAAAATGACCTTTGTTAGCTATCACATTGTTATGTTTTCCATTGTGATACGCAGTCGTGCTCCACTTCGCTCGCTGCCACCACTTGAGTCGTGGTTCTGCGGGAAGTTGCAGGTCCCTCAGGCAAATTTGGGGAATCTGAGGAACAGAGAAATGCAGTGCTTATTGATGAAGAGGAAGTCTATAGTAGATACGGAATACAGACCTGTTGAAGTTACAATTTGGTTTCTCAGCCACAGTATGAATCCTTTCTTTAACTAGAGAAGTACCACTAGATCCTGAGGGAAAGTGAACGCCGAAACTCCCCTTGAATACCAACACCTCTTAGCTCTTCACTATTTCATCTTTCATGAGTTAGACCTAAAATAAGTCACAGCTGATGCTTACTTTATAGTTACATTATAATTTAATCATACAGTTGTTTCAAGTATTCAGATGAACAATCTTAATAGAAAAATGGGTTTTAATTTCTTCTGCTGGTTTCCAGTTCTGTATCTCGAAACTTAAGTTGAGGCTTAAATTTGAGGTTAGGAGGCCTATGTGTCACGTACAGTATATGCGAATATAAACCTTCAAAGGTATTTTCATTGTAATCTCTGATTGTTTCTGTACTTCAGCACTAATTTGGACTGTAGGTTTGCATGAAACTACCTGAAGGAATTCAGACCTGCCTACCTGTTGTTTCCATTTGCTCCACTGTGCTAACAGTTTATTTGGGCAGGCAGACTTTAAAAAGAATTGCTAAGCTGATCTCGTTTGAAAATAATCCAGGTAGACAGACAAGAGAGGGGAGGGAGAAACATCTTTTCGATTAGTTCAGCAAATGACCACGTTTTGGCCACCAATGATCACAACACAGAAGAGTTGTGCCAGTACAGTAGAGGACTGGCACACATCGGTGCAGGTGTGAGAGCACAGGGCTGATGAAGAAGGGGGGAATTTCTTTCTTTGGCTTTGTTGATGAACAAAGCAGAAATTCTAAATAATAACCTTAATGAAAAACCTAACGAAAGGTATATGAAAAGCCCACTGAAGTCAACTACTACAGTGAAACTGTAGGACTGTATGAAGCTTAAATCCAGAGCCCCCAAAATGTCACAGAAAATACCTTACAGCCCTGTACTAGCTACTAGGAAGAAAATTAACCCTATCCCAGCCCAAACCAGCTCAAAGAGCAAATCAATTGCAAGTTTATTTTGAAATGCTAGGCAATGTGTATCTGAGAACGTACTACCTTTGATGATAGCATATGATATATTGCGGAAAGCGAGACATATTTTGATGCTTAAACCATTTACAGATTTGGTAAAATTAAGCCTATTCCTGAGCTCCCTCTAGTGGGCATGACTGTGTGATACAGGCAGATTGAACTACGTGCGATAGCTACTTGTGCATTGTAATTTTAAACAAAAATTATAAGTTAGGAACAAGTTTATTTTCATCAGCACCTTTTTTTCAAATATGTTGTATTTTAGCGATATGTAAAGAAGGTATCTGCTACTTATCTGTAATATTATACCTTTATGGGAAACTGGAAAATTTTTGAAAATGTTATCATAACAGTAGAAGACTTTTTTTTTTTTTCTCCCTCTTAGTAAGACAGTCAGTTTTCTGATTGTGGCATCATTCTGATGCTTTTTAGTTTTACTTTTTTCGATAAGCCTAGGATTTAAGAAAAAACCCAGCAAAAAACCCCAGCACATTCACAGAAGTAAGGTCTTTCACTGTAAAATGAATGGAGGCCCTAAATCAACTTGAGAAAATCTAGTGTTTAAATTTATGATTCAGTATCTAGAAGGATCTGAGATAGATGATAACTTTAACAAAGATATTTCTTGAAGTGTGGTCATCTGAAAGATTAATATAGTTCACTTTTTTGATAAAAGGCTTAGTCGTGCCTTGAATACATGACCCATTTAAATTAGGGTAAGTTTGAGGCACCTAGCTTAAGGGAGATTTGACTTGTGGACTGTACAGGTTGTGGTGGCTGGCATTTATTTCATATGTTGCATTTTGCTTTATGTATTTGCATGTAATAGAATTCCATATAAGCATGTGTATCTCGTAGTCACTTTTTTTTTTTGAAAGTAACAACAAAACAACTTTCAACATACTTAATGCATTTATAAGAGGCTTGATCATCCCAAAATAAATCTTAAATGTGACAACTGATAATACATGTACAGTAAAAAAAAGACAGTAAAGAACTGTAGAAAAAAAACCCCAACAGATATTCTCTCTTATTTCACAGTTTAACTAGCTGCTAGTTTGATAGTCATATAGCTCCAGTAGTGTCTCATTGTTCAGAACATACTCTGTTTCTCTTTAAGGATTATATTATATAAAATCAATATAAATTCTGGGTGATAAGTTCTCTCAACTTTAGCTGTCACATTCAGCTTTCATTGTATTGTAATGAAAATGCAGTTGTAGTGGAGTATTAGCATTTTGTGATGTAGGTTGTCTTCCTGTTTTTTTTTTCTGTTGTCTTTTCATATAATAGAAATGCATTTTATAGCTGACATATATTATATCTAATTTCAAACAGCTTGAAATAATGCTGGAGCCCAAGGTCTGGAGAGAAGCTGCTACTCAGGTGTTCTTTGCCTTAGGGCTTGGATTTGGTGGAGTCATTGCCTTTTCAAGCTACAACAAGAGAGACAACAACTGCCATTTTGATGCTGTTCTGGTGTCCTTCATCAATTTTTTCACTTCTGTGCTGGCAACTTTGGTGGTGTTTGCAGTTCTGGGCTTCAAAGCCAATATCATAAATGAAAAATGTGTTATCCAGTATGAATATCCATTTCTTTTTTTATTATTTTTATGGTATATTTCATTTATGAATTAACACAGATCATCAAGTTTGATTTCTCTGTTTTATTGTGTTTTACAGAAATTCGGAGAAGATTTTAAAACTTCTGAAAATAGGCAATCTGAGCCAGGATATGATCCCACATCATATCAATTTCTCAAGCATTACAGCAGAAGATTACAATTTAGTTTATGACATTATTCAGAAAGTTAAAGAAGAAGAGTTTGATTCTCTTGGTCTGAAATCTTGTCAAATTGAAGATGAACTTAACAAGGTGAGAGCAATAAGTAAGTCTTAAAGGCAGAGATTATGAACGGATGGGTATTTCTTAGCCTGAAATACACTGTGACGTATACTTACACAGCGTATCAGTACAGCGTACTTAGGAGCAGTGCACCTATAGAGATCCATATGAAAACTTGGTTCTGTGCAGGGTTGCGTTCCAGCTCACCTTAGGACTTTTGGGTACAATGTCTTAATATAGTCTTCACTGATTTGTAATATATTCTGATCATTATATCACTCTACTGAGGAGGTTTTAAAGTTCTGGTTTTTAGCAGAGTTGAGTGTGAGGATTTTTCCAAAGACTAAGCAGAAGTGTTCCTATTCAACATCTGAAACTGATGTCTTCTAATGTTAAGATACAATTATGAAATACTACTTCACTAGAAAGTAAAAAAGTTGTTATATAATTGCTTAATGAATATCATCCTGTTTTGAAATCTTTACAGTAAGCCAGATCTGTAAAAGAAGAGATATTTTTCTAGCTTTTTCAGAGGGACTTCCAGTTTTAAACACTGACCTCTACGTAGTTGCTCCCGTATCTGAAGCTAAAATGTCAAATTGATGATTTAGACATTAAAAGTTTCTATACTGTTCCTGCCCTTTAAATTTGAAATAAATAGGTATTGAAATGAAGTCCTTTATATACTTACTGGAGAGACTAGAGTGTATTTTGTAGCAGTCCTGTATAATTGCTCCCATGCAGAATTATCAATGAAAGAGAGAAAGAAGTGTGTTGTTAATATCAGTCAACTTACAGATTCTCAGCCAAATCCAATATTTCGGTAAATAATATTAATTAAGTTTACAGGTTTGGAAGAATCACATATTAGATAGCAGCTTCCTGCTGTAACTTCAAGATTTAATCAATGACGTTGCATGAACTCGAAGTCACACTGTCACACTAGAAGAAAAATACTGTCCGTGCGTATAATGTGGATTTTTTTCTCACTGACAGGCGGTTCAAGGAACTGGTTTAGCTTTTATAGCCTTTACAGAGGCAATGACCCACTTTCCTGCTTCTCCATTCTGGTCAGTCATGTTCTTCCTCATGTTGGTAAATTTGGGACTTGGAAGTATGTTTGGAACCATTGAAGGCATCATCACACCCATTGTTGATACCTTCAAAGTCAGGAAAGAAATTCTTACTGGTGAGTTGCACAAACTTTCTTTTCTCAGTAGAGTAGTAAGCTAAAAATTTTTTTGAGAGTATGAAGTCCTGTTTTCAGTGCTGACATTTTACAGAGCAGTAAATCACTGTATTCTAGAGTGTACTTCCATGCACAGGCACATTAATGTCTGCAAGTAAAACCTTCTCCTGAATGCTGCAAGAGCAGGAACATCTTAGAACTTAAATTTGAATGAAGAATTTCTGTTACAAGTTTTTGTGTGGTCAGTCCTTCTGAGCTCTTCCAGCATCCTTTCTATTCCAGCCTGTGTCAAAGATCAAGGAAACAAAGGAAAAGGAAAGAACGAAAATACATTGGAAATTACTATAAATTATTCCTAAGTAGGCCAAATGAAATCTGAATTTATGATAAAATGTCTAGTATATTAAAAATCAGTACAGTTACTTTCTAGAGGAACATATTTTTCCCAGTTGAATGTGGAAAGGGTCTTAAACAAGATGTCTAGCTTTTTGCTTTTTTCTTTTTTTTATTTAAATGACCAAAGTTATTTGAGGTGTAGCCTGTTCATGTAGCTCTGATGATCTTACAGAATTTCTCTTTTTGAGAGAGAACATCAGCATAAAATGTGAAAGTTAGGTTTCTGAAAATCTTCAGGACAGCTGCAAGGGACTTGATGTGCTATGCACAAATTTGGATTTTGTTTCAATACCTATCACAGGGATAGATAACATTAAAGCAGTTTATTTTCTAACTCTATGAAGGAAATAATAATATATTTTATAAGAGTTAACCCCTGATGCAGCAGAGCACTGCTTTTTCCTGACTGCTCTCCTTACCTTACTTAGGTAATAAGTAATATTTATCAGAAAACTTGTATTTTTTTTGCTTTGCTAGATGTAAGAATAAAATTCTTCATAAAGATAAATAAACTGATTTTTCAGAAGTCCTAACCTATTAAGCACTTCTTTTTTTTTGTTTTATTTTTTTTATGCAGCTCTTAAATTCTTACTGAATAACCGGTGAGACATTTAGATATTAGCTGGTTTTCCTCAGTATATACAGTCATTACTCTGGAGTAATGGAGCATTTTACAGTAATTCCTTGTTATTGTGTTTGACAAAAAAACCTATTAAGATAAAGGAATATTCAAGAACTGCTTTTCTCTGGTAATTTTTTGAGTGGTATGCATGCATGATTTTTGCTAAACTCAGTTGTACTCAAAGGATTACAACTTGATGTGGTGTTTTTATAATTACCTTATAAAATTGAAATGCTTGGGTTGTACTTCATGCAGTGTTGGTGGGATTTAACAAGGATCATGCCTGCACTAGAGTGTGTGCTTAAAAACCACAAATCTATTTTTGCAGAAGTGTGAGCACATTTGCAACTTTCTGCACTATGGTTCCAGTTCAGTCTCTCCCGAGTTCAGGGAAATCAACTCATGTGCTTAAAGTTATTTTGTGTTCAAGTATTTCCAAATCAGATTCTGTGTGTGTATGTGCCAAGTTATGATGACCGTATCTAGCAGAGCCTTAGTTTACAGCTAAAGATGTGCATTTTTGGGGTGTAATGGTAAGACACAACGGGAGAAATAAGAATAACAAGGATTTCTAAATTCACATACACGTGGTTCTGGTGGCCTAATTCTTATTCTCAGGGTCAGTAGCAAAACTCAGTATGAGGAGATTTTATCTGTGTTCTTTGGTTTGGTTACCTTGTGTTAGGAGTTGACATCAATTGGTAATGATCTCTTTAATTCTGAATTTCTGTTCTCTGAAAGTCATTATAAACATAGTTACAACAGATTTAAAAAAGTGATACCTTATACCACAGTATTTTAAAAAGCGTCATTGTCTTCCTTTCACTACTTTAATCAATACTATTGATTATCTGTGATTTATGCAATGGGTATATTCTGTAAGGATATTTTATACTTTGGCTTAAATTAATTTCATCTAATTTTAGACTGCTTAGGCGTATCCTCAGCCTAAGTTCTCAGCGGGGGCGGGGAAGGGCACTTCAAGTGGGAGAATCAGTTTTACTGCTCTTCAACCTATAATTGATTTCACAGTTTATTGAAATTTGACTTATTTTATGGCTACTTAAACATTCAGTCCTATTGATGAATTTAGTAGGAAGAAAAATAATTGAGATTCATTATGCAGGATTAAGTATTCAAGAAATACATTTCAGGTTGTCCCTAAACAAACGAAAGGGCAGAAATGTTGTTACTTAGTGCACAGATACATTTCAATAGATCCTAATGGAAGTTCATGCTGTGAATTATCTAGGGAAAGCCCTGGGATTTTTTAGAATTGTAGTCTGAAATTTTGGTCTCTTTCACTTCTAAATTCTCAAAAGCAATCTAGTGACCAAATAACATGATGTATGATGTTTAGCTCACCAGTTCAGTTTATTTTAGCCTTGCATTCACGTTAAATTAAATGTTTAATGAGAAGTAGTCACTTGATTAATCAGGACCACTGTAATATGGCAATTCCAGTAATTACTTCTAATTTCATAACTTTTCTTTTATGTAGGGAATAGGTAGGATTCCTAATGTTCTTAAAATTGAGACACCACCTCCCACCCCCCCCCCCCCCCAAAAAAAAAAAAAAGTTACGGACTTTGGTTATATGAAATAATATGTTGAAGTATATCTTTGCTGTTTCAAACTCTCTTTATTTCCTTTTTGTCTATGGAACTTTGTTATGATTACAGCTCACATTTCTGCCCTTTATTCCAGTGATCTGCTGCTTGGTAGCATTTTTTATTGGCCTGATCTTTGTGCAGCGCTCTGGAAATTATTTTGTGACAATGTTTGATGACTACTCAGCTACACTGCCCCTGCTTATTGTGGTCATTTTGGAGAATATTGCAGTCACCAGAATTTATGGAATAGACAAGTAAGTAAAGGAAATGTATTTCCCTGTCCATATCAACAGTATTCATTACAGTAATTTTTGGGATGTACACATAAATACAAGTAGAAAGTGGGTCAATCTGGGCATGAATCTAGTCTGCTACAGTTTTGGAGCAAGATATACTGCATCAAGACAGTATAGTGAAACCCAAAGAGCAATTGCAACAGATCCAAAGAGAGGCAAAATTAGAGAGTTAGAAAGGAGGCTGGATATGCAGGTATGAGGAAATTATATAGAAATAAGACAGCAAGAGAAAGATTTCAAGAAGTTATAACCATGGTCTAAGTAGCAAATGAGGATGAGTATTCTAACAACATCTGCAGTATTCCAGGCAGCCTGAGAGACGATGAAAGCAAACTCTAATGACAGTAAGAATAAGAAAGTTCCAGTTTAGGAGCTAGATTTAATTTGGGGTGTTGTAGCACTTAATTGTTCTTTGCATTTGGGAGAGAGGAAATAGAAGAAATGATAGTAAAGAATAGGGTCGAAACTTAGTTGGAAGCAGCATGGTTGACAATGAAGTTATATGCCCTTCTATCATTGGTAGCTGAAGAGGGACCAAGTCCCTCTGATTTTTTTATGTCTTATGACAGAAATCACCAGAATGTGTTTTAAGGAGTAGAAGTTGTCCAAAATAACTCACGCCATCCACAGATAAAACAGAGTATGCTATACTAGTATGTTGAAGTATTTAAACATCTGTGATTCCTTTGCATGTACAAAGGGTGACATAGAATGGGTGGTTTTTCATTTGGCTTTTCACTTGTTCAGTCAGAGTAATCAGCCAGTCCCTTGCCATAATGAAATAAAACTATAATAAGAAAATTTAATTTTATGGTTTCCAGACATTGTTTCTGGTTTACGCAAGTAGTGCCTGGTCTACTTACTCATTAAGGAAGAATTCCTACTTGGACCACATGTATAATCCTATAATTGATCACATAGACATGAAAACACCATGTAGATGCTTTTACACATGCAAATAAAAGATAAAACAGATGACCTGGGTATCAGGTTGGTAATGTTCAATCAGGTGGAGTTCCACTGTGAAGGGAGGTAGACATGCCAAAAGTCAGCAAGTTACCTGTGAGGAAGTTGGTGTTTAGGAACAGCTAAAATACGCTAATACTTTGCTTCTGAATCAGAGCGCAGCAGATCCATGTTTTCAGAAGGGGTTCTGACAGGATATAGTGAAAGTTAACAGCCAAATTTTTCATTCATAATGGCCACCTGAACCTCCCTCTGGAGTATTCCTATTAATTCTTCTGATGTGTACTTCTCCAGAGTATCCTTCTCCAGGAACCTAGGATTCTTGTTTGCAAAAATTGCCAGAATCAACAACCTCAGGTTGTGATTGGCTGTGATAGCACCACGAGGTCATACTCATAGACGAAGATCCAAGCGTATGTCTTATTAGGCACATTGTCTTTGATCAGATAGGAAAAAAAAACAAACCCCAACATCCAAAGGGATCACAGCCAAAGGACAGAAAAAAGACAATATGTGAATCCCTCTAGTTAAGAAGGAAAACCTGCTATGCTGGACTCAGTGCTAAAGGAGCTTGGTAGTTTTTAAAAGAGGATAAATAAGATGGAGATGACGAAAGACTTTAAAGTGAAAATAATAGATTTATGTTTAACTGGATGAAGAACTGGAGATCCCAGAAAAAAAAGGCTGTCTATAGAGGGCACAAACGGTTTGTAAATTAAGCTTCTTTTCAACAATGTGTTTCACTGCAATGTAAACAAAGGATAGAATACCCCAAACTGTACAGTTCAAAAAAATTTTTGAGAGTTTTTATGACACTTCACATATGTAACTGCTTTGAAAACATACTTATTGCTATAAGAGCCTTTTTGAGACACACATTTCAAAAGGGAGTGAGACCACAAGGGAGTTAAAACAGAATCAGTGCTTGTGCACACTCCAAAAGAATTAACTCTAAAAATATTCTCTCTTGTTCTACTGGCTCTTGAACCACATACTCCTCTGTCGAGAATGCAAAAATAGGAGTTTTGTTCATATCATAACTTGCAATTTTGAGGCACAAGGAGGCAGATTTAAAACTTCAGCAACTTCTATGATGCAAACCATAGGTTATACATAAAGTTTAATTTTTACACTGCAGCACACATGTGGGTTTGAAATTAATTTTGCAGAATCTGTAAGATGTGCTGGTTTTATATGTCTTCAAAAGTAAAGACACATGCCTCAGTAAACAATCCAGTAGACAATAGAAGAAGATGTAAAAATCTTATAAAAGAAAGGTGAGTTTAAGTATCTTTCCAGCACGGTCCAGCATGCAGTTTACTAAGTCACTGCACTGTGGAGTGATTCCGTCTGTTCACCTATTCTGAGCTAGTAATACAAGCTCTATTTTTCAGCCCATCACATAATCTAAACTGCAGCCATTTCTATACGTGCATTTTTTCAGTGTATGTGTTCCCTCAAATTAGGTGCTCTGTGTCAATTACAGTACTTGAAATCTCAGTGTATGCAGTAATAATGACCTTTTATTCCCTTCACAGATTTATGGAGGATCTGAAGGATATGCTTGGTTTTTCTCCAAGCCAGTATTATTACTACATGTGGAAGTATGTTTCACCTTTAGTATTGTTATGTTTGCTGGTAGCTAGCATTGTCCAAATGGGATTGAGTCCTCCTGGCTACAATGCTTGGATTGAAGATACGGTATGTATATAACAGATGCCTTCACCATTGTAATGATCATACTGAAGTATTTCAGAAGTACATGAAAATACAAAAAAAATTGCAATTAGAAATTCAAAATCAGTATAAATAATGACATGGTTGTTTTTATCTCAAGTAACATTAATGTAAACCCAAACATTTTTTAATTTTAGAGTAGTTCTGCTTGAAAATATAATGGCTTGACACGAACCTTCATGCTTTTTGTGACTTCTGGCTTGCTGATGTTAAAGAAATTCTTAAGAGTGGCAGAGGTTGTTCACTTACATTAAATTTTATTTTACTGCAGAAAATAGTTGGGTGATGACACTGAATAAATCATTTCAGGTGTCACTTCAATTTTTTATGTGGAATTAAATACTGAGATTAGCCATGTCATAAATTTTCCCCTTTGGGAACACATATCACATTGTAGGTAACAGGCATTAAAACCTGTCTCTGATAAGAATGTTTGATTTGTAAAAAAAACTTGTCTCTCTGAACAGCAGAGTCAGTGCTGCGTGCTGGCTCCAAAAAGAGATTCAGTCAAGGTAACTCCTGAGAGTTCTGCTAGCCCTCAACTATTTCTACAGGCTTGTCATACAAAATACAAGGAAAGTAAAAGGTCAGAGAAATGAATCTCAGGGACCCCTCTGAATGGACAGTTGTCCAAATTAGCCAGTGGAAAAAAATTAACAGCAAAGGCAGGTAAAGTGTAAATACAAGAGATATTGGATTTGCTATAGGTAGACACCTGCCTCTAGACAACCACGACTACTTTCTCAGGATTCTCAGAAAAAAGCTCTTGTTATGTTTGATTCTTGCCCTTAAAAATTAGAAAGATAAATACCTTAGAATACCAAACATCCCGTTCCTTTCCGTGTATAAAATTAAATGTTAATTGAGCTACTAGGCAAACAGAGTCTGTTGGCCAGTGATTCATGGATGCAGTAGAGGTGTGGGGTGCAGTCACTGCCACAGTAAATGTTATAGTTTACATGAAGTTTGTACAAAGTTGAACAATTCCACGGGGTGATCTGACACAGTCCCTGTCTAGACCAGGTATTAGCCTACAGAACAAGGACTTACTTTCCAGGCAGAGTTACAGATACCACTGCACACTCGTCTATTCTGAACATCCTTTAAAGGATCAGGGAACAACTACGGACAAATGTAGCAGAAAGCCTAACGTGAAGATCTTGATTTGGGTTCTGCTGGAGTGCTCTGAGCATCTCAGAAACTGAGGGGCAGTGTTTTGGTCCTACTCACTAGGAGAAAGATGCCAATCCTACATCTATCCATGACTGTTCAAATTTGAGATCTGTAGTGGTGCTCACATTGTAGGTGCAAGGTGACAAAAAGATGAGTATGTGTTTGAAAACTGCAGGCCTTGGTGAGGACTGCAGGTTTGCCCTTTTTTTTAAGTGAAGATGTATTAATAGTTTTCTCTTGGCTTGCTCAGGCTACGGAAGTGTTCCACAGCTATCCAACATGGGGAATGATTGTCTGTATATCTCTGATGGTGTTGGCCATACTGCCGGTCCCAATAGTCTTCATGGTGCGCCGTTGCAACCTTATTGATGACAGCTCTGGTAGTTTGGCATCTGTATCCTACAAAAGAGGCCGGATAATAAAGGAACCTGTTAATCTGGAGGGAGATAATACAAGTCTGATTCATGGGAAGAGTCCAAGTGAAGTGCCATCTCCAAATTTTGGCAAAAACATTTATCGAAAACAGACTGGATCACCAACTCTGGACACTGCTCCAAACGGACGTTACGGTATTGGGTACCTGATGGCAGATATGCCTGATATGCCGGAGTCTGACTTGTAACTGCAGGAAAAAAAAGCTGTTCGTTTCTCCTCTCACTGATTTCATTTACTAGGGTGCGATCTCAGGTGCTCCATAGTGACAGTCTTTAAAATGTCATGACTGCACGTACAGGTTGAGAAAACCCCCTTTGGATTTATTTACTGGGTTTTCATTTGCACTGAAGGGAACATTCAAAATCAATGGCAACCTACATCTGCCACCATAGCCAAGAATTTGATTTTTTAATTAATTTCTAAATTTAAGGCTTTCTATCTCTGAAGCCCAGGTCTCACTCAAATGATAAATTTCTGAGGTAATATCACTGAAAATCCTTTTTTTTTTCTGCTTTCGGGTTACCTCTCCAGTATTCAAAGTGAGCTCGGAAGTAGTTCACCAAACCCGTGTTTGTGCAAACACTTGTATATACCTTATGTAGATATGCTGTACTTACTTTGTTAGCACTGATAATTACTTAGGCTATTATCTGAGTAAAAAACAAACCTGCAAACTATTTTCATATATAATATCTGTATAGAGCAATAGTATTAGAAAATCAAGGAGTAGACTTACAGGAAGGCGAGCAAAGATTCCCTGTTCACTGGGGACTGCATAAACTGTGGCTGTATATTTTGTGTAAAATATTTGCTTTTTCAGTGTGAAAACAATGTAAGAGTGAGTCACTCCAAGGATCTTAAGGATTGTGCAGATTCTGCATTTTTTTCTATGCTGTGTGCCTAAAAAAGACCTTCTTGATATTTATTGTGGTTACAAGATTACATATATATTATATTTATATAATATACTTGTAATGTAAATATGTATATTATTCTGTATGTAATCGTTTCAAAAGTTGAAGCAAGATGGCTTTTTTAATTAGTCTCCTTCAGTTTTGCTTCTGTTTTATGCAGATAATTTTTTTCAGTCAGTAATTGTTAAGACCTGTATGGCATTACATTTTAACCTATGAATAAAGAGATTGACAGGGTGTTTCTCTGTGATTTTCTAATACAGTTGTTATAACTGTGCACTTATAACTTATTATAAACTGAGTTTTCTCACTTTTATTCTTCCGATTCTCTCCCCCATTCCACCAGGGAAGGAGTGAGTGAGTGGCTGTGTCGTGCTTAGTTGCTGGCTGGGGTTAAACCACGACAGTAACACAACCTGCTTTTCCCTCAGCTGAACTATTTGAACGAATAACATTTACCAGCTGAATAGAGATGCTAAACTAACCTGAAAACAAACAAAACTCCACGCTAAATCAGTCATCTTAAACTATTGGACAAGATCTTTTACTACGAATACAGTAGTTGATGTAGCACTGTAAACTGGCATGATACTCTCTAAGCTCACACATAGAACCATAGAGTCTTAAGGTTGGAAAAGACCTCTAAGGTTATCAAGTCCAACCATCAACCCAACACCACCATGTCTACTAAACCATGTTCTGCAGTGCCACTTGTACATGTTTTTTTGAACATCTCCAGAGATGGTGACTCAATCACTTCCCTGGGCAGCCTGTTCCAATGCCTGACCACTCTTTCGGTGAAGAAATTTTTCCTAATATCTAATCTAAACCTCCCCTGATGCAGCTTGAGGCCATTTTCTCTTGTCCTTTTGCTAGTTACTTGGGAGAAGAGACCAACACGCACCTCACTACGACCTCCTTTGAGGTAGTTGTAGAGAGCAATAAGGTCTCCCCTCAGCTTCCTCTAGGCTGAACAAGGCCAGTTCCCTCAGCCACTCCTCATAAGATTTGTGCTCCTGTCCCTTTACCAGCTTTGTTGCCTTTCTCTGGACACACTCCAGCACCTCAATGTCCTTCTTGTAGTGAGGGGCCCAAAACTGAACACAGTATTCGAGGTGCGGCCTCACCAGAGCCAAGTAAAGGGGCACAATCGCATCCCTACTGCTGGTCACACTGTTCCTGACACAAGCCAGGATGCTGTTGGCCTTCTCGGCCACCTGGGCACACTGCTGGCTCATTTTCAGCTGGTCGTCAACCAGCACCCCCAGGTCCTTTTCCGGCAGGCAGCTTTCCAGCCACTCTTCCCAAAGCCTGTAGCGTTGCATGGGGTTGTTGTGACCCAAGTGCAGGACCTGGCACTTGGCCTTGTGAAACCTCATACAGTTGGCTTTGGCCCATTGATCCAGCCTGTTCAGACCCCTCTGTACAGCCTTCCTACCCTCAAGCAGATCAGCACTCCCACCCAACTTGGTGTTGTCTGCAAACTTGATCCCCTTGTCCAGATCATTGATAAAGATACTAAACAAGACTGGCCCCAAGACTCAGCCCTGGGGAACACCACTTGTGACCAGCCGCCAGCTGGATTTAACTCCGTTCACCACAACTCTCTGGGCTCGGCCATCCAGCCAGTTTTTTTCCCAGCAAAGAGTGCACCTGTCTAAGTCATGAGCTGCCAGCTTCTCTAGGAGAATGCTGTGGGAGACAGTATCAAAGGCTTTACTAAAGTCCAGGTAGATAAAACATCCACAGCCTTTCCCTCATCCACTAGGCGGGTCACCTGGTCATAGGAGATCAGGTTGGTTAAGCAGGACCTGCCTTTCATGAATTAAAGCTCTTCAAGGTACGGAATAAAAGTTAGGTATAAATTCTGACTTCACTACCTCTTATAACACAGGGCAGAACCTAGTTACATTGTCCCAGCATCAGACAACCAGATTAATTCATCTGAGGTAAATGCAAGTCTCAGAATCATAACCGGATACGGATGTCTCACCGTCCTACTCTCCATTACTCCCGTTTAACCCTGTTCCAGAGGCCAAAAACTGAAACAGATCTCTTACATAGCTCTGTTATTCATTGCCCACCTCTTGCCCTTTGATGGGGGAAGAAACATTGTGAAGGCTGATTTGCAATGCTGGTGGCCCAAGAGGTAAGTACGTACCTTCTGCTTCTCCACATGGGGAACAACAGTGTTCTAACACATACTGTAGCTGTGTGCTTCAAGGGTATTTTTGAGCATATCAATGTGGAAAAGCTATGCCAAAGAAAATCTTAAATCTTAAGCAAATCTTAAAGTATCTTAGTAACTTGATAAAATTCCTTAGGAATAACTCTTTGGAAGGATAATCTCAGATAATTTTCCATTTCTAACCTGAGAGCTTTTGAAGTTATTTCCAATCATCAAAAGTTGAACTAGTAACATTAGCTGAGAAAAAGCTATATTTAATTACTAGGCTTATCTTAACATTTGTTAGAAGTTGTGCACATAAAATAGTTTATAATAGTCCTCTAAAATGCATGTATTAGAACATAAGGGAGAGCGCTGGCATAATTTAAGCAGGTTGTGCATTCACAACTGGTCAACAGGCAATATTACTCTGTGTGTGATGGTTCAGCATCAGAAACAGAGGAAATACGTGCAAAATATTCCTGCTGTGGCAGAGCAGCAGCAGCAGATTTCTGCCATCATATCACATCAGGCTTCCAAAGTCAGTGACTGCTCAGGGTAGTTGTCATGCATCGCCTCTGCCCAGTCCTCAGGGTGCAGAAGTCAGTTGTTACAGACTTCTTGCCTATAGTGACACATGCTTTTAGTTACACAGACCCTAGTTTTAAATGTGAAGTGATGGCCAAATGTCTGCTGCTACACAAGACTTGTTAAAAAGAATGCGAGCAAGAGCTTACTATTGAAGTGCAGTAGCTACTTCTGTTTAAAACATCACGAAGGGGACTAATCGTACTGAAGCAGACTGCTGAGGATTATTCTGCTGGGGAATATATGTCTTGTTTCTGCCCTTTTGCCTGTCTCCTTAAACACTTTTAATGAGTATTTAGATTTTCCACTCATTTAAACCACTGCTTCTCAATCAGTTTCTTCCTAATAGCTCCAATTATCACATCTCACCTCAGTTGCATGAAATTTTTCAGGCTTGAGAAAGCCCAGAATGTATGTCCTGTCTACTGCTAGATATTTGATTCATAGTTTGATCTTAACCGTGACTGAACACCCTGAAGTGCAGAAGTTCTTTAACCTGGTTTAGTCTGATGGGCTAAAAATGAAAGCATTGTCTGTCCCGCCTAAAGATGCAAAAATAGCTAGATGTGGAGGTTTAAAAGCATTGAATTACTATAAAATGTAACATCCAAGTCCTTGGATATGAATGAAAGAACTGCTGAAGCAAATGTATGTACAGCTGTTGTACATACCAAGGGGAAACCAAGGGGATTCACACCGCTTTCTATTTCAACTTTGGGAGCAAGTTGCTACTTGCTGTCTTTATGGATAAGAAGTAGTAAAAGAATAGAGGGCAGAAGAGAGAGGTTTCAGGTATTTATCTGCTTAAAAGCCAGAATGTCTGTGTGTCATGTCAGTCATAACCACAATTAATTTGCTTTTTTTTTTTTTTAAGGAAAAAGATCATTGCAAAAGGCAGTCATGCTTAAAATTAAAGAAAATCCTATTTGTGTCTTACACAATCAGAAATAGCCTAAGAACAAGATCATCCATGTGGAAAGAGAAAATACATTTCCAATATAATTTATTGTATAAGGCCTAAGGTTTCTTAAACCAATATGCTTTGTGAGATCTGATTTCCCCAAAGAAAGATAACATAATTAGTCACCATCAGTATGGCACAAACGAAGGCCATGCTATTACCTCCATGCCCTTCTACAGAGGTTCTCAAATTTAAAGTGCGGGACAGATTATACAGTCCTGTTGCCAGTTTTTAGTCTTTTCTGATGTATCAGACTTTTATCGATACCATACAGAGTATCACGTAGAGAAGAAAAAAAAAGAGAATAGAGAAAAAAAGAAGTAAGAACGAAAAAGGAAAAAAAAAAACCCGAGCAAAAATCCAGTTGAACAATTATAACCCTATTCTCTGGGAGAAGCAGATACAGGTTAGCTGATGAATCCTTATGCTGGCATAAAGGGAACAGTGATCTTGTCATACTAGGGAGGAATCCGTTATGTTTGTGATAGCAGTAGCAGAGAAAAGAAGGATGTGTTTGCAAAAGAGTTTTAGATGCTCTGAAAAGACTTAACTCTATTGACCACCATGAAAGACTAACATTCCTTGTTCAGCTGGGATGTAGCGTACTCAAAAATAGCTTCCTACTGCTACAACATCTTTGAGAAATTAGCAGAAATGTAGTTATGCCAGTTTTTACAAATGCAGGAAATTCAATATAAACATTTAAATGCCTAGTTAGATTCTGTGGTTTGAGGAAAAAGAGGAGGAAATCAGAAATATGAGCTGTGATTTACTGCCTTTGCCACTGGATGGTGCTCATATTTCATGTGTGTTGGTAAAATGGCATGTTCAGGAGTTTTTAAACCGTATTTTTATTCTCTACCACGGTAGAGAACTCTTCAGAATGATCATAGTCTCGCTAAAACTCAGAACTTTACTAATCTTCTATACCTTCAGCTGCTTTCATGGATATTTGACTTTTTATTCCCAGGAAAGAAAGACGCAACAAATTTTTAATGCTAGTAAAAGCAACAACACATTATCAATATCCCAGTGCCAAGTAGTACACGTCTGGATCTTGAGAGCAAGCAGCAGCTTCTTGATTCAATATTTTTAAAGCGGTAATTTTCTAACATGTCGTTTCAAATGTCCTATTACTTGCCATTCTTATTTCTGAAATTAGCAAATTAATTAGTTGGTAAATTAGTTAGTGGAACAAGAGACTCTCAGGCTATAATATTACTACTAATACTAATAATAATATTAAAGACTTCAATGCTTCTCACTGTCATCATTAAATGCCGAAAGTTGCAATGAGGTAGATGAGAGCTTGGGGAGCAGCAAGGAGCAGTGAGAAGGGATAGGAGCTGGAGGAGCCACTCAAACCTGCAACTTTGCTTCTGAAGAAAGCAACTACTGTGATATCTGGTAGTGTTTTAAAAGTAGTATGGTTATTAAAACGTGCCTTGGACAGCTGTTTAACCCTTTTGGTAAAGAGGATATAAAACATTGCTCACTCAGTCTGCCAGAACCACCGTGTCTTTCACCTGTACTGTATTCATCAGTGCTTAGTACTAAATGAGTGGAAATATTAACTAAGACACTCTTGTCTCCAATCAGCATCAATATATGTCTTTGTTGATGATTTTTTCCCAATAAAGTGCACAGAACAGCAGTCCAAGCTCCTATGCCATAGTCTTTAAATTATGAGGTTAATAAAAAGAATTTATTCAGTGAAAAATCAGATGTAGACATTCTCCCTTTTTATTCATTCCTATATCTTTTTCTGCTTTTGAGACATCCTCTTGATGTCTCATGCCCAATCCAAACTCAGTAGGTGGAAAAAGAAGAGTATGTTTTCCATCACTAGATGTTCAAACATAAGAGATACTTTCTTAACCAAAAGAAGTAGAACTGATCAGTGAAGAGAAAAATGGTATGGAAAGAAAAAAAGAAATTTGCTTCAAAGTAAATCTGGTTGATTTTCAGATTTTTGATTTAAGCAAAAAGGAAATACATGCAAAGGAAGAGTGAGGTTTGCAATCCAAAGAATAAGGAATTAAGAAAAGAGAGTTAAGAGAGTGGTGAAAGGGGGTGGAACTGAAATGGAGCTCATTAAAAGAAGGAAGGAGGAAAAAGATACTGTGGAAATAAAACTCACTCAACGAATGACAAAGTGTAAATTGAATAGGTAGCAGATGACCAGAAAGATAAAAGAGGTATAGGGAAAAAAAAAAAAACCATCAGAAAGAAAATAGGTTCCGATGGCTATGTGAAGTATGGTGTAATCAAGCCTTTAGAAGAAATAGTCTACAGTTAGATATAGCTGTTAAAGAGAGGTATGAATTAAAGGTGGTTGAAGTTTTGTTAGCATAGGAGGAGAGGGAGAGAGGAGGAATGGATCAGGACAGGAGAATGCTGGGCTGGGAAGAAAGACTTGGGCTGTGTCAGAATCAACTTCCCTTTAAGTACTCAAGTGCCTTTGACATACTGAAAAGCTTGGTTATTTTTCATAAAGCATTTTGAGATGGTCTGGAGAAAGATGTTGAAGAAATGTAACCTTCCAAAATTATTTTATTTTAGCTGTCTGATTTGAAGACAAAACTATCAAGGTAAAATAACAGGTAAATTGTGACATGAATTTAAGGTTTAAGGAGAAAAATAATTACTTAAAAGCAGAAAAAACTCAATGTATGAGGATATGAGGTGAAGAAAAATGAGAATTTGTGACTAAAAGCTCTGAGTCGAAGACCACTGTGTTACTGTGATTTAACATTGTAGTAAATCTCCTGAGCATTTGCCTAGCGTCAAGGATATGAATAGCCCCAGCCATTACTCACAGACTTGAAATTAGCCAAAAACTCAAAGCACCTAAATGATATGCATTTTACTGCCTGGTCCCTGGAATGGAAACCAGATACCCAGCCTCCCATATGCAATGCATCTGGACAGTGAAGTGTTCCAAAATTAGAGATCTATAAATGGGCGACATTTGGTGTGCCACTTAAGTATGACAGAACCCCTTGTTCTCAAAAAAAAAAAGGAGAAACTGAGGCACTCTGGAGAAACTGCCAGATCAGATAGGTGAGACATTAATGTCTGTGGGTCTTTACAGAAATTGAGTCTTCAGCTCTCTTCAAGTATAAAATATTTTGTTTGAATGAAAAAGTGTTCAATAACATAGATGTTGTATTTAATGAAGATGTCATGAATGTTCTGCTCTCCCCTAGGCAGCAAAAACATAAAAGAAAAACTGCTTATAAGGCATAAAAAATAGAGTGGCTTGCAAAAATGTTGGGAGCCATATATGTACACATTACCTATACCTATACATTTATGTATACATAAACATATATCTAGCTACAATTCAACTGGCTTCCTGAGAGAAGAGCAAAAGAGAGATGGAATAGCTGGCACTTAAGGATCTGTCTTTACTCCTCAAGAAGATTTATTTACGAAGAAGTTTAAGATTATTCCATAAAGAGTCTTACAAGTGGCAAATGGCTAAAAGTAAGGTCACTAGATAAAGAAAGAACTTTTGAATTAGGGAAGTAAGAGGGTTCTTGAGACACTTTTTGAAATTTCATAAGAAACTGTAAAATCTCCCCCAGACCTCAGATCTTCTAGGGTCAGTTTAACAAGTCCTCCATACATCTCGTATATGTCCCGGTGCAAGGTCAGTCTCTCATACATCTTAATTCACATGTTGTTATAGGCTTTCTTTTGATTTTGATTTCTCTCTGCTGCCCCAGGATTTCTGGTTCCTATTTTCACCAACACAGCCTGGCAGCATTTATCACACACATACAAATTACATTCTAACTGTCTGCATTGGATTTCTTAATTGCCTTCGCGGTTTGAATGCAAAGAAGTGGAGTCTGTATTGCTATGCTAGACAGAAAACACAGAAGGACTCCGGTTCAGATCTCACTCCAACTGTGTATGCATGCTGCATCTCTCTGTATGGGCTGTATGTCCTGGTTTGAGCTGAGGTAAGAGTTAATTTTCTCTGTAGTAGCTAGTATGGGGCTGTGCTGTGAATTTGTGCTGAAAACAGTGTTGCTAATACCGGGATGTTTTCGTTACTGCTGAGCAGCGCTCAGGCAGCGTCAAGACCTTTTCTGCTTCTCACCCCACCCCACCGGCAAGTAGCTGGGGGTGCACAAGGAATTGGGAGGGGACACAGCCGGGATGGCTGACCCCAACTGACCAAAGGGATATTGCATACCATATGACGTCATGCTCAGCATATAAAGCTGGGGGAAGAGGAAGGAAGGGAGCAGAATGTTTGGAGCGATGGCGTTTGTCTTCCCAAGTAACCGTTACATGTGATGGAGCCCTGCTTCCCTGGAGATGGCTGAACACCTGCCTGCCCATGGGAAGTGGTGAATGAATTCCTTGTCTTGCTTTGCTTGCACATGCAGCTTTAGCTTTTCCTATTAGACTGTCTTTATCTCAACCCATGACAAGTTTTTTCACTTTTACTCTTCCAATTCTCTCCCCCATCCTGCAGTGCGGGAGTGAGCGAGCAGCTGCGTGGTGCTCAGCTGCCGACTGGTTAAACCAAGTGGTTAAACCACGACACTGTGAAAAGGACCCAGGGATTTACTTCTCATTCTCTGAAACACTTTTAACCATTTTTAGGCCAAGCACCTGTTGTGGGATGTTGTGATACCACAGAGCAACTGAACAAATCTAGCGATTTGGTGCAGAGGAGGAGGAGGAGGAGGAGGGTGTTTTTATCTTCCTACTTTCACTCCTGCCCACTTTGACATTCACCAGACCTTCACAGACGGATCTAATTCACTAGCTCAGCAAAACACTTCAATTTTTATTCCAGTTTATTTTTTGTTAGGTTGTGAATTAAACTGATTCACCGCAGGCTGAGTGCAAGCACAGATGCAGGAGGGAGGAGGTGACAGTACAGTCAGGAAAGGAATAGACAGTTGGAGTGGGATGGGGGGTGGATTTCTCTCTTTTTGTAGTAATGAAATTATTGTATCTGCTCAACCATGTAACATTAGCCCAAGATGGAGATGTATGACTGGATAATCTGAATTTTGGCCTGGTAGGAACAATTCCCGGATCCACTATATCATTAACAAGCCTATATCATGTGTACATGAACTTTCACAGTATGTATTACTAATTGAACTCATAAAGCTCATTCTTATTAAAGCAGGTTAATAATCTTCTAGAACAAATTGTGAGGGAAATGTTAGTGCCTTATCATATCTTTAATGTGAATACAATAATTTGCCACTCCTTTAGTTTTTAACTCTGCTTGCTTGCTGCTGCTGAATTGACTCAGTAGGTTTCCCTGTCTTGATGTGTGCTTGAGTGTGCTGCTGACCTCTCATCATCACAGTCATAATACCGAATGGCTGATTTTATTGTACAGAATATCATTATTTAACTATGGGAACCCATTTCTTCAGAGACAATGCAAATGTGTCTAAGTCAGGTCTGAGATTTGACTCCTAGCACATTTGCAGGCATACATGAAGTTTTGAGTGCTGCCCAGGCAAAATACTTGAGAAACTCATCATGTGATGTAACAGATTTTAAGACTGTGTTTGGAAATGAAAAAAAATGCATAATGAAAATGTAACACTTCAGTGTCTTTGCTGGCTTTATGCATAATTATTTATATTCTATACAACATGGAGAAGATCTCACTTGAAGACACAAAGGAATAAAACTAGAAGGGTTTGCAGCTATGTTAGACACGTGAGTTTCCTCAGATGGAAGATTTGAAGAAAAATGGCAACAATAATCATGTTTTTCTCGGAGGCATAAGCATATCCTATCTCAGCAGCTTCAGGAGCAGATACTGGGCAGAAGGTTAACCCTTTTATCATTGTAGAGTGAATCAGCTCCTCAGGAATATGTTATCTGGGGAAAGTATGCAAATAGCCAGAAACTCACTGAGATTACGATATGGTGATCCCTTTAGGCAACAAGACAACCTATACTAGTGAAGTTAAAAAGTACTTAGGTAAACATTCAGGTGACTGGACAATATCAACTAATAAAAGGGGAACTATGGAGTAAAGTTGTGGAAAAGAAAATGCAGAGGGGAAAAATGGTGTTCAAACATTAACATCTCAATGATCTAGACCTGAAAATAATTTGCTTTAATTTGATTAATAAAGAGAAAAAAATTGCAAATGTTTCTAACTTTTGTGAGCATCAGGAATGAAGGGTATTTTGTAAGTATGTCTCACTTGGAATAAGAAAACAGTTAGCAACAGACAGGGCAAAAATTGTCTTTGTGCTTTGCCTTTGTACACCCTCACATATACACCATGCATGATACACAGTGCATGCTTCCGGACCCTCCTTCGTAGCCTCGCAGGATCCAGACAGCTACTTACTCATTCTGCTGGCACGTCCCAGGAGCCTGGCTGGGGTATAAACTCCGCTGTGGAAAGCAGTATAAACTCAGAAATACCCCTCACCACACACACACACACAGAGATCAGTCTCTTCTCTCAAACAGTCTACTCTACTAAGAGATTGTAGCACACAGTGCACAATCTGGCCTGGCAGACAGTGGTATAGGTAAACAGATACAGTGGGAGATACCTACTGTTCCCTCAAGATAGTGTTTTACTGAGCAAGCAGAAATGAGTACTCAGCTTTAGTGAGACTTCGATGTAATTCTTTAATGCGAATAGAACAAAAGCCAAGGAAAGCCTCATCCGGTCTCAGAGATTTTGAACATTCTTACAATTGCCTTTTAGGACAGAAGTAACTTGTGGGGTAGCATCGCTCTGTCCCCCTAGCCTGCATCTCCCTAACTCCAGATGATTTATGACGATTGCTGAAAAAAGGAGAGAAATGCAACAGCAGCAAAATGAGATACTAAATTGGATGCTCAGTTATATTCCTCTCCACTTTCCTTTTTTAACAAAGTACAGGGGTAAACCCTTCCAAAATTGAGAAAATAAGTCCTCTATTCAGTTTTTTATTGCTTGTATGATGTTAAGAAGGTGAGTCAGGCGGTGCATAATAAACCAAATGAATTAACCTCTCATTTTGTTAACTGCAGGTCTTAAGGGGAAAAATGGGATATTTCATGCTCTGTATATGCTACGATGAGGAAAGTTTTGAAAGTGGGACAGAAGATTTAAGCTTTAAACTTCTGTTTACTTCAATGGGTGTCATGCAGCTTAACCTGGTGAAAATGTGTCCTTATGCAACCATTAAGGATGAAGTTTTTCCACTTTTGAATCTTTCAGGTACTATGCGTCCTGACTCGCATGTCACATATTTGAGTCAAACTGTGCAATATATGCCAGTATCTTTTTCATTTTCAGTGCTCTGGCCCCTAATTTAGGTTGACAGTCTAGTCTTGAACTAATATAGCTGCATCATCAACAGTATTAGAAAGAATTCATCTGTGCTGGCAAGTGCTTCCTTTCTGCATAGAGGAGTCAGTTCTACTCATTTGTAGGTGCCACTAAGACTAAATTATTCTATTTGTAAAAAACCACTTTTGCCAAGGCTATATGTTATATGGGAGGGAAGAAGAGTATGACCTGTAGGTGGCTGTGTATGTGGTATTTCCCCACCTTTAACTCTTCATCTCTAACTTTTTTTAAGAAAATTATAAGAATAAAAACAGGTTTGGGAATTGATTCCAATGAGGCCAGATTTGTTACCAAAGCAGTGAGATTGTCATCTTTGTCATGAGTCCTTCGTGCTTGGTAATGATGTAAAAACCTCTAAACCAGCATGGGTGAGGATTCTTCTGGTGCCAATAGAGCTGTCCAGTTTCCATGAGATACACCTCCTTCTCAGCAAGTACACTAGCCCTGGAAAGGGTCTGGTACCAGCCTAGAGGAGGCAGGGCACTGCCAGCAACTGGGAATGCAGGAATAAGGGTTGTGAGAGCTGCTGGAAACAACTGTGCAGTGCAAAGGGGGTTGCACAACCTACATCGGACTTCCATGTTTGCTGAAGTTATGACAATGCTGACTCTCCAACAGCCTGGGAGAACGCAAGAATAGTTTAGATCATTTTAGCCCCTTTCCAGCACTGTGTGGCATGCGATACACATTTTGGTTTTGTTTTGGTTTGGGTTTTTTTCCTTATTTTTTACTTTAAATCTGTACTTGCACAAAGCTCCCATGAAATAGGTTGTGTGATCTCCATTTTGCAGGGAACACAGAAAGATCACAAATGAAGTTTGTGACAGATCTAGATTCAAAGATCAGATCATATTCATTAGAAAGGAGAGGAAGAAGCTGACACGTTCCTTGTGAAGCCAAAGAAATGTGTCCTTACTTTAAAACATATTTTGTTGGGATTAGGAGATGCTGGATACTGGTGCAATTTCACATGGCCAGTGCAGAGCTGGCTAGCACTGTAGCCCTTGGCCAGTGTGTTTACCTTAAATTTTCTTCTGTGCTTGTTCTATGGCTTTTTTGAACTAACAGCAAGAGCAGGTAGTTACCTAGTTTCACTGAGGATTTTAATATTATTTTTCCTATTGCTTTTGGTTTTAAGGTGGAAAAAAAGAATTGGGGCTTTTTGCTTTCAAAGTAGAAAATTCAAATGCATGTTGACATTTCCTGATGGTGTGTAATTATGTATAGCACCTGACTGTCCTTTGGGAGAATGAGATCATGCGGCAGCAGCTGCTGTACAGACAATGTACATGTGGAGCTGTGACATAAGGTGAACGAATGTCCAAACAGCTGAGCACCAAGAATGCCATGACAGGCATACAATGCAAGCTTGAAGCGTGTTTCACATATGCAACAAGTATCTACAAACTGCTATAAAAAACTGACAAGAGAGAATTTCTTAAGGTTCAAGTACAGGATTATGCATCAGGGAATACCAATTCTAAACCTAACTTTAACACAGATTTCTTATGTGACATCTTTTAATTCATCCCTCTTCGTATGTTATTTTTCTCCATAAAGTATGACTATGTTGCAACCCATATCTTAACATTCCTGTAACACTAAATTTTTCCCTGATTCGTTGAAGACAGTCAAAATAGGATAATGAGTATTCTTTTTCTAGTTAATAAAAGTTTACTATTTTTTTAGCATTACAAGTTTCTTCTCAAGAAGGCATGAGGGACTCCAGCTGCAGTCGAGTGAAGGAAAGTTGTAACAGATCAGCAGTGATAAAGTACTAGATCTCTTGCAGTCAGTATTAGACTCGGGCAGCTCCACAGGCAGTAGGGGTTCCCTTGACTTTTCCTCTCCACAGAAAACATTTGCCACTATCTATCTAAATTAGCCAAAACACAGACTTTTTGTAGCATGGCACCTCAGGTAATGCTCAGGTTGCTCATATTTTAAGCCAGATATGCTGGGGGCCACTTGGAGAGACGAATATATGCTCTTTCTTTCTCTGAAGGAAAATGGCTCTGTACTTTTGTAATTAGGTGTATATTTCATTTCACTTTCCTTTTTAATTAGCCTGTGGCTGGTCAGGACAGAAATCCTCTCTGGAAGGGCAGAAGTCATTGATGTACTGTTCCAATTTCCTACCAATATTACTACATTGAGAGTAGAACAGTACAGCCATGAATCCAGTCACTGTAATAACAATAATAATGACCTGATCTGCAGAATAATAAAATTATGCTCCTTCATAGGCAGAAGGAAATTCAGGTAAATTTTAAGGTTTCAGTCAAAAGCTTACTCATAAATTCAAAATAAAATAGCAAAATAACAGCTGAGATTAATTAATTGTTGAATTACTTCATTAAGTACATTAACATAACTTCATTAAGTACATTTTCATTTCTTGTAGGTGAGTCCTTCATTGTATACTGTTAAAGTGCTTCTGGTCCAAAGATTTGCTGATAAGAGCACTGATTCCAATCTGTGCAACACATCTGGCAAAACACTGCATAGCTCTTGGGAAATAGATTAATGGAGACAGAAATATGGAGAGGTACAGAGGCAGATAGATCAGTCAATCCCCATGAAAATCATTTCTCTCAATGACAGAAATGTCTCAGAGTTGTCTATGACACTGATCTGTTTTCCCCCTTATGGTAGTATGGAGCACTATATTCTCGGCAGAGCGTCTACCCATTTCATTCTCTCAAGTGTAGTCATAAGTGTGCATCCAGCCCATTCAGTAGAGTGTGGTGTATAATATTTCAGTTTTATGGAAACAGGCTTGAGGTAATCGAGTACAAAGTGGGTTAGACAGAATGATGCATAATGCTGCCCCGTACAGAATGGGAACTTGAAACATTATCCATCAGGGACACAAGCTGGAGCTCTTCTCAAGTGGTTTAGCACCATAATTTGGCACTCTTACTCCAGGTTTGACTCAGTCAACATCACATAGAGCGAGGGGAATGCAGGCAAGGCTGCTTTCATTCAGAGGACTACAGAACAAAAAGAAAGGTTAATGGACAGGTTTCAAGGAGGGTTTGGGATTTTGTAATCAGTTTGCAAAGATGGCAAACTGAAGTTGGTAGTTGCTTGGAAATTCTTTGTGTAAGAAAGATGCTTATTTGGAACTGAAATTTTCTTGAAAATATCCCATTTTTTCCAGCTATTTCTGGTAAAAACCATTCAAAGAAACAGAGTGAGAACATCACGTTTTGCAGCCTTGTACTAAGGCCTGATTTTATTCGTAATGGGAGGATATATTTATCCATTTTAGAAAAACTCTACTATGTGCAGACTGATGCAAGCAGTTTTGGTGGTTTTTTTTGTATTCAGTGAAATAGTACCCCTATAGTTAATGTACATGCAGATGTTGAGACCTCAGCTGGAGTAGCTCTTCTTAGAACCACAGGCCGTATCAGGCCTGATTTTCTTATTAGGACTATTATATCATGGGGAACTGTGAGTACTCAGCTCCTCACAAAATCGAAGCAGTTGTTTTCTCCACAGTGTTGTGGCCAATAATCATATTTAGACTCTGGCAGGTTATATGATCATAAAAATGAGGCTATTTTTGGCAGCTGGGATGTTTTGATGCTTGTGGGAATGAGGTGTTTTGTTGATAGTTTTCCTCAACCCACTACAGAAACTGCTGGTGATGGGTAGGTCAGCCAATTGGAGACACTTGCCAGAGCTGTGGATTTCATGAGGCTAAATTTCATTTGAAAGTAAGTTTTCCCTGTCCTTGTAAAATGTTTGTTCTTCAGAATGATTTCATTCTAACTGATAGGCTTGGACTTCAAATAAAAGTATCAGTGTATTAGTAATATCCTTGCAGATAACTTGTCAAATGACCACCCACACAAAGTAATAGGAGTCAGAAGTCATGGCTCAAATTCATCGCGAACCAGAGAAGATATTGCAGGTTGCCATTTCTGCTGCCTGTGCATTTTAATAGTTTCTTTGAATCAGACTTCTGAGCTTTGGAAAGATCCAACTCATGGACACAAAAAGACACAGTACAGCATAGTCATGTAGCTGCCGAAAATGTACAGTACTGCTCGCCAAATAAGTTAAGCAGAAAATAATTACATGTAGTGCTGTGGTGTGTCATTCTGTCTAGTACCAAGGGACTAAAGAAACCCCTGAAAATGCAGAAGCAGCCAGTTACCAATGCATCTTCAAATTCTTTTCTCCATATACAGAAAATGAATTTCATTTTAAGATATGAAAGGAGACGTTTCTAAAGGTGAACAACACCCTCACCTTGAGAACTTTGCAGATATTTATTTCAATCCACAAGTATAAAGCAAAAAGAGATTTCATTCTCTCTGCTGCTGCAAAGAAATGCATACTTACCAGCTGGTCACATTTTGCTATGAACAAACCTCAATTTTCCTAAATCAACCCTATGGTCTCTTTTGCAACTTTTCTAGGGAAACAGTTGTTTGTTTTTGTGGAGGGAGATGAATGATTTGATATAAAAATGGTCTGCTCTGTTTTCGTACTTGGAAAGTACTTTTTATCCTCATTTAAAATGGGCCAAATAATAAATAATTTGAAGCAAACCAATTCACTGCTTCATATTTTCATAAAAACACCCAATGTGAACCCTAGTGCATCTTTTTAAATTTCACAAGTAGTGATGTACTTTTCCCCAGTAAGTCCCACATAGGCAAAACTTACCAATCAGGGTAAACACATATGTAAGAGATTTCTTATATTTTTGGATGGGGAAAAGATACTGGAAATCAACTGATATATTACATGAATGCTAAAAGATTTCATGATGATGAAGGATTCTGTTTGGCGAATATGCTTTACAGGGTAAACATTGCCTAGAGGTGGGATAGAATATTGGAATGTGCCAGCGGCTGCCGCTCCACCTATTGCACAAGGAAAACATCAGCTCCACTTGTTCAAAGTAATCCCTAAGTTCTAAGGGATGCGGGGATGGGGATTTGGTGCCAGGTTAGTTAACAGGCTGAACCGGTGGGTCCCACAAGAAGAGGGAGAATCAAGTGATACATATCATAAAATTACACCAGACTGTATTTGAGTCTACATTGCTGTGGTTTAACACAATGCCTCTTCCCTGCAGCTAAGGAGAAAGTGAAAAAAGGGTTAAGGTTGCTGCATCGATGCATCTTAGTTTAGTAGAGCAAGACATCCTGGTCAGTATCCAGCTCTGCCTATTCTTAAGAGACCATACAAAATCCATTTAACAAAGGCTCTAGGGACATTTGAGCTGTCATCCTCAATTCTGAGAAGGGAGAACAGTTCCAGGAAAACTCTCTTCCAGCATGGAGGTGAAAAATGAGCTGCCTGGAAATGCCATCCAGAAAAGGAGAGTTCACAGTTGGCTAGACCAGGTAGGCTGTTAATGCCTGGGGGAAGACAAAGAGGGGAAGAATTGAACCAGAACTGTTTGAAAATGGACTTGATACCAACTAACTTGGACTATATGTGACTCCCAAATCTGAACAGCCCTCATATGAACGGGGAAAAATTCTCATTTCAATTTGTCAGACTAGGAACTGCATGACAGGAGGTCGAAGGAAAGGTTCGGTAAAACTTCAGACACTGCTTTTCCACAGGACAGAGTCTCCTTAAAAGAAAGAGGAACTGTACTGAACAACTTGTGGGAAGTGGACCAAAACTGTTAGCAATAAAGCTGGCAATTGAATAAGCATAGTAATAACCACAAGGTAGCGTATGGAACAATGGGTAATTAATCATTAATCACTCTTATTTTCTGGAGCAGACTATTATTGTTAATATAACGGCATATGGTTACTGTGATAGAAGACATAGACTGGAAAGCAAGAAACCATTTGCATGGTGCCAGCCATAACAGTCTATTAGGGTTATTTGCTTAATTGTAAATTTGCTTCATGTTTAATGGTAGACACCTTATTTTTGCTGGTTTCTGCTGCTGCTGTCAGTAACTGCATAAAAGTCAGCTCCTTGTCTAAAAGATCGGGGGAAATACTGTGCTAGTTATTCAGAGCTGGACACATTTATGACAAATTCTTCTGTAGCTACTCAAAGCATTCTGTAAACATCTCCAAAAATCAGTGAAAGTTTCAGCCTGAATGGAGGTACATGGCTATCTATAGTCATAACAAACTATCTGGGACTATATATACAATAGGGTTGGTGATAAGCATGTGGCTTCACTCTTTTTTAGAGATGTTTCCCCAGTAAATCTCACCTGAGTTATAAAAATTGAAGATATCAGAAATCTGGACATGCTGAAAGGCTAGTGATCCTGCAGGTTTGTGTGGGGGTAATTATACAGAAAGAATGGGTTGATGAGTATCCTGAACCGTCTCATCTTTACTTTCCTTGCCATTTGTACCCATTTAATAAAATGTTCCTTTACTTCAGATTACCATTCAGACATGAAATGTATATTGTTAAATTCAAATACCCCAATAAAAAAGAATCTCTACCCTATGGAATTGTTGATTTTCTCCAAAGTCTTTCCAGTTTGTCTTTCTTACCAGATAATGCCCAGAATATGGTGCATTAAAAGGAAATCACTAGTCATGCCCAGAATCTACACATTTTGTCTGGATGCAGACCTCTGTTTATAAAACAAATCTGTATTTGCCTTTTTCACTCTGCAAGCACCTCACTGCAAATTTGTACCTAACTTGCCTTGGTCTTCTTGGCAATTGCTTTTCCAATATATCACTCACATTTAATATCCCTCTTAAGAATTAGCATAGATTTCAAGTCTACAAGGAATCACCGTAGCTTGACCTGCTTACAGAAGCTGTAGACTTTAAACTGATAAGTGATGTATCCAGTCTACAACTTCTGAGCTAGATAATTTTTCAGAAAATGGTTTAGCCTTTATTTAAAAACTGCAGATGATATAGAATTCATTGCCTCACTAGGAAAGCTATTTCGATGGTTAGTTACTCTGTGTTAAAAAATGTATTCCTCAATATTTGTCTGAATTTGTCTTACATTAGCCTCCAGCCATTGCATACTGTGAAGTTTCTGCCTGTTTGATTAAAGATGCTCATACTTTAAGAAATTTATTCCACACTTACCTACAGAATGTAATAAAATCTTTATTTTTCTCTTGAATAAACACCAGATGTGGACATCATCATCAAATAATGATGTCACAAATGCCGTGCAGAGAAAGGCAGTAGGAAATCACAGTATCTACACTTGCACCTTCCAATCCTTACGTTGTGCTTACATATAAGAGATTTACCATGACATTCCCAAAAATTGCATTTGCCAGAAGGCAATTTCAAACGATTATCCTTCAGCTGGTTATCTCAGTATCTTTTTCTTAGTCACTTTATTAAAATTGCCCTTCAGGTTGTGTAGCTTATTGTCTTTGCTTTTATCTGCACAGACTTTGCATAGATGTGCATCAACGTGAATATTGATAAGAACTAATCTTTCAGTAGTCAATACTGCAGTGGGTTGACCTTGGCTGGTGCCAGGTGCCCACCCACCCTCTCTCTCCCTCTCACTCCTCAGCAGGACAAGGGGACAATACAAGATGAAAAAGCTTGTGGGTTGAGTGACGGAGATTTCTCATCAATTACCATCACAGGCAAAACAGGCTCAACTTGAGGAAGATTTAGTTTATTGCCAAATAAAAATAGACTAGGATAGTGAGAAACAAAACCAAAACTAAACACACCTTCCCAGCACCCCCTCTTCTTTCCAGGCTCAACTCTTCTCACTCCTCTACCTCCCCCCACCCCGAGCAGTCCAGGGGGATGGGGAATGGGATTGCAGTCAGTTCATAACACTTCAGGTCTGCAGCTCCTTCCTCATCATGCTCTTCTCCTCTTCCTCCAATTGTGAGGTCCCTCCCATGGGATACAGTCCTTCATGAACTTCTTCAACATGGGTCCTTCCCACGGGGTGTGATTCTTCCAGAACTGCTCTAGTGTGGGTCTCCCACAGGCTGCAGCTACTGCCAGGAGCCTGCTCCTGCATGGGCTCTCTACGGGCTGCAGCCTCCTTCAGGTCACATCCACCTGCTGCAACATTGGGTCCTCCACAGGCTGCAGAATGGATATCTGCTCCAGTGTGGTCCTTTATGGGCTGCAGTGGGACAGCCTGCCTCACCACCATCTCCTCCATGAGCTGCAGGGGAATCTCTGCTCCAGTACCTGGAGCACCTCCTCCCGCTCCTTTTTCACTGACCTTGGTGTCTGCATGGCTGTTTCACATTTTTCTCACTCCTCTCTCCCAGCTGCCACGTCTTTCACTCTTTCTTACATACGCTTTCCCAGAGGTGCCCCCACCTTGGCTGCGGGGCTCAGCTCTGCCCTGTGGGGGTGGGTTGGAGCCGGCTGGAACCGGCTGTGTCTGGCCTGGGGCAGCCCCGGCCTCTCCTCACAGGGCCGCCCTGCAGCCCCCCCACTGCCAGAGCCTGGGCGCCATCCACCCCTCACCTCCATGAAACACATATTTAAGGATTATTATTAGAATATACATTCATCACACAATGGGCACAAACTTCACTTACATCAATAAAAAGAGTTCCCCACACCTAATATCATCACTGCACCAGCAAAGGTGAACAATACACACACGCTCCACCCCTCGTCTCTTCACCACATTACAACAACAAAAAATTCCCCACAAATATTCACTTCCTGGCAATGCCCAGACCAAGGTTTGGTCATTAGCTTTCTTAATTAATGTCCTTACCTGGAAGTCCCCCAGAGCCCACACGTGGCACCAGGCAGGACTGTGGTGGGTTAAGCTGATGTCTTCTCACAGCAGCCACCCCTGCAGACCACCCCGCCTCCAAAACCCTGCCATGTAAATCCAATACAAATACCCTTTCCCTTTTTGTGTCATCTACAAATTTAGTGATGAACAATTTAATGTTTTCTCTCATTTCACTGATAAACATACTCAAAATCATTAGCCACATACATATTAACTAGATTTCTTTGTATCCTTTATTCTCATTCTTTATTAAGTGTTCTCTCAGATTAATGACAAATGCATGTTGTATTCACATCAGCTCATTTTTCCTAGGTAACTAGTAAATGTATTTAAAACTTCCAAATCACACACCAGTTTTGTGACAAGCAGCAGTTAATCATCTTCCTAGAACTTCAATACCTTTTTTCATAAACCTTTGATAGTATTCCCTCAGACAGTTTTCACCCAACATAATAACATTTGATACAGATGATTTAACTTACTGTGGATAAGAAAACACAGTACCAAAAGTTATGCTAAAGCACAGGGCCGTATTTTAACTGGCAGACTTATTAAGAATTTGAAACTGTGCAAAAACCCTCTCTGGCCCAGTAAGTATGGACAGAAGAGCAAAGAATGTGGGTTTTTTTTTTTCTTTTTCTTTTTCCTTTTCCCCCCTCCTGTGCTCAGGAAAAGTTAATTTTCACAAAGGTTTTTCAGAAACTGTGTTTGAGGCAGTGGAGGCTGCATAGTGTCCATAGCAAACTCTCTCTCCTTTCTACAATGATGGATCTAACTTAGGGACACAGAATCCTTGTCTGAATAGGTCAAAACCCAGCAGCGTTGGCACTGTTAAAATAATAAGTGTATCGCAAAAAGAAAGCAAGAAAAAGTTGACTGTTCCTGACACCTAGTCTGATATCTTGTGGAATACAGTCTGTAGGATTTTGCCCAGGAGTGCCTTTGGCTGCACTAATAGATGTCCATCCTTCCTTTCCCTCGTTGTAAGAATCTTCTCTGAGCCTGTTACTATGTCAGTGCTTTTACTGCTGTGACAACCCTATGACCCTATATGTCAGCCCTATGATTCGTGAAGGATTTGCAATCCCAGTGTAGGGTCTCCTTGAAGTTTGTCTTTTTCAACAAAGGGAAAGATTTCCATTTTTCTCCATTACGAGTCTTTGTGCCAGCTGAATTGCAGAGACTCGGAAAGAAGTTGTCTGTTAGTATGAAAACGCTAGCCAAATCATCAGGCAACGTTCATTTCTCTAATTCTGTTGCTCAGTGCCAGCCTGGAATACGGTGCTGTACGTTTAAGGATACAATTGTAAAGAACAGTGTCCTTTCCATTTTGTTTATATGACATTAGAAAATGTTTCCATAGTATTGAGAGTAGCTATCATCTGTTCCATGTCGGATTAGGTAATCTTTCCTATTTAAGGATATCTACTCAAGTAACTGCTCGTTCCATACATTTCAGAGTTTTCAAAGGAAACACATGTTCACTGTTATTGTCATCAGAACGAGTTTTAAAAGGTTCTTTAAAACCTTTGGGGTTGCTTCTATAATCGTAACCAAAGCTAATACTCTTTGAAATGAAATACTCTATTTAAAAAGAGAATTGTATATTATTATTCTAATAGTAGGAAATACAATACTCATTAATAAGATTTTATGTCTTGAAAGTTTTTCTCACATGCATACTTACTGTAATTGTGGATCAGAATAACTTCATACTTTATTCTTAAAGGTATTTTAAGAAAATGAAGGTGACATGGTATTTTAATTTCGGAAGCATTGCTTTTCCTTACTTCTGATCCACATATTATAACCTGAAAATGACTCTGAAACAAGAAGTAAAGTTATTTATTGTAGAGATAATATAGGCAGTATATTCAAGGCAATATTATGAATAAAAAAGAAGTAATTGGTAAATTTAAGGCTTTAAAACCAGAATAAGTAAAAATATCTGAAACACACTCTGGCAGCATCCTTTCACCAGACTCATGCTGCAGTTTCATTGGTTTCAAATTGAAGTTAATAGACAGTTTAAGTGAAAAGAAAGGGCATTTAAGCCCAGATGCATGCCTCTAAGTCTTTGATGATGAGTTAAAAGTCCAATTTTCCTCTGTAGGAACCTTTGGAAAGATACATAATCTTCAGAGCTCTCTGTGAATTACTGAGCCCAGAAGAAGAAGAGAATCCTACCTCAGGTAGCCTATAACAGTACATAAAATAAAGGTGAACTTGATCCTGCCCATTTGGTCAGTTAAGGAATGGTCTAATTTAAATAGCAACTTCCATAGACCTTCAGGAAGGTTGCTAAAACTTTGATCTTTCTCACTTATCCTTCCACTTAATGAGCAGAATAATAATTTTGTCCTTTGGTATAAAAATACATGCAAAGGAAACAGCAGCTCCTGTATGAACAAACCTCTATGCCCAGGTGTAGCTGCTTGACAGACAAGAGGGCTCTTGCAAGTGGCTGCCCTGAAAAGGTGAAAATTAAAGACATTACAAGATATTAGGGAAGAAGAGACTCTCTTATCATAAAATGGGTTTGAAAGAGTATAATCTGGGACTGTTTCAAGGTATGTATTTGCCAGTGTAATGCCAGTAACAATAAAAAAGAAATCTGTGTTTTTAGCGTGACTTTCTTCAACTTCTATGTTGAGAAATTGTAAAGGAAAAAAAACCCTCTTAACTGTACTGCAAATAAAAAAATGACAGCTTTGTTCTTTGCCTATGAAAAAGAATGGTTTCCCATTTTGATTTGTATATTTATAATGAAGGTCAGAAGTCTTCCACTGGGGCAGGTTTTAGAAATGAACAAACTCAAGTCTCTTGCCACTTTTCATGCAATATTATTTTTGCACTTTGAATCAAAATTCCAATTTTATTTACTTGGGGGTTTATATTTCAGTCACCAGTATTAATTTTTATTGGTTTGTTCTTTTCAATTTTTAAGTCTTCAGATTTTTTTTCATAATAATATTTCCAACCACTTTACTTTTAATTATATTTCCAGTTTTAACTACACATCATTTCACTTAGGTCAACTTTCTTTTACATTTCAGATTCCTTTGAAGGGCCTTTAGTTCTGAAGTAAATCTGCCTCTTTTTATTTCCTCCTTCCCTTGTAAATTCTGCTCAATTTATTCTAGCCAGTCTGGTTCTGATTTATGTTTCATTTATTTACATTTCATTATTTTCACCTTTTAAACTTTTTTCGCCCTGTGATTTCTCATTTTCCAATTCTTTGCAACTGCTTGGAAGTACCTCCCCCCATCTATTAAAAAACCTCAATTTTATTGTATTAGCTTTTTTCCCCCATGCTGGAAGAATTCTTCCTTCAAATAGTTTTTTCTTATTTTTGAACATGCTTTGTTTTATTTTCAGCTTCTTGGCCTAGTGCTTTTGAAAAGACTCGAAAACTGATGCTCTTTAAAACATGGCTTGTGATTTTCCTATTACATTTAGCACCTAAGATAGCTAGCTTTTCTGTAACTAACACTTTGAAACAGTTTGGAATTTTATTGACATCTCATTTTAAAAAAGAAAAAAGAGAGGGTGGGAACATGTCAGTCTCAGTCTGGCATGTTTCTTCTCACCATTTGACTGTGTTAAAAATGAAAAAGGAAATGAGGATCTGTCTTGCTCTGTATTAAGATTGGCCCCAACATGGAAAGAGAAAAAAGGCCTTGTTATGAAGGGAGAGGACTGATAAAAATCATGATGGAATATTGAAAATAACATTAAAGGCAACATTTTGGCTCTAGTACTTTTTTTCAAGCTGTTAAAAACAAGACAAAGAAGTAACCTTGTTCTCTGTTACATTTCACACTTTCTGGAAAAGTCCTCTTGACTGAAACAAAAGTCTTATCTCATATTTCTGTTTTCTAAATCTATTTTCTATTTCAAGACTGCATTTTATTAACCATTTCTGAAGTCTAATAAGCTTTTCTTCTACACATACTGCAATACTATATTTCCTTTTAGATTTCAGTTTCACATCATTTGAAAAGGGAATGGCTTTTAAAACTGAACCTGGCAGTGCAATGGTGAATACACATTGTGCAGCATGGGACAGGGGACAATGTTCAAAGGAAAGATTCCCATTTATTTTACAGGACATGAAACTGATCCCTGCTTTTATTATATTACAATTACACAACGACATCTGTAACATTCAATGACTTTGACAGGAAATTCCTGTTGTCCTCTATATTCTGTTTATTTCAGCTTGTTTTGTAGTGTCAGAATCTCTCTCTCTGGTGAGAAACAGGTGAATTAAGTGTTTTGATCTTTAATCTTCATTGACATCACAAGGTTGGTGCACAGTTGTTCCCAAAGCTACAGCATAAATTAAAGTTACATTGGCTGGATATGGCAACATGGTTTATCTAGCCCTCATGCCATGAGGCAGAATGGGTGAATATGTCTTGTTAACAACTCATTATGTTAATTCATATCTTTTGCAGCCTCCTGTAATACAGTACATTGCTTTATACAGGATGACTCCCAATTTGATTCTACATTAATTGCCTTCCTTGTTCATGCCACAAAGCAGAGATGAAATCTGCCTCATGTTATTACAATTTGATCAGAAGGACCTGTCTAGACCACACAGTGAAATGTTTCTCAAGGTCAAAACTGGAAAGATTATTTTTTTTATTGCAGGATTTAGTATTTATACTTCTATGAACTGAGAAACTGTTGCTTTTTAAGTGTTTATTTAAGAAGAAGCTAAATTTAATTATTACATGATTTATAGCAGCAAAATACAGGTTTAAGTCAAATTCTTGTATGGACTTTAGATTACTACATAACCTAAAAACTCAAAAACCTCTTTGCTTTCTAAGATATTCCAGTATTTACTTTAAAACAAAATGAAAAATCAAACTGGTGTTTGTGTGTAATCAAAAATTTCATTGTAATGGCTTGCTTTTTATTTTTCTTCTTCTTTTTGAAGCCAGATTTTCCCTGAAGTGTTTCAGCTGCAGGGAAATAAGGAGAAAGGTTCCAAGGCTCTTTAATTCAGAATAGAATTACAGAACATGAAAACTTATTATCCAGGCCACCACTGTCATTAAATACTTTCACAACTATGTTTGATGGCAGAGAAATTAATAAGTGGTTGCTGCTTTGGGTGGACAACCTAAATCACACAGTATTTGGCTTATTATTGGTGCTAAGAAATATTTTCTATCAACATTTTTTCAATAACAAAATTAGTTTTCAATTAAATGAAAAGAGTGCATAGTTTCCTCAAACTCTCTTTTGACCAACACTTGAGTTTGGCAAGAATGCTGACTCTTTAGCCAACACATACATTTTGGAAGTTTATGAACAAAAATGTCCAGGTTTCAGTTTCCTAAAGTACAAAAATCATCAGTGTTTCAGTTTTTAGGTTTTACGAAAAATGTAGATTTCCCATTAAAAATGTAGAGGAAAGGGGAAAATATGCTTATGAGGAACCTTCTCCATCTTTACTTTCCAATTAACTCTAGCACTTTGCAAGTAGTTGAGTTTATAAAGGTCTGCAAGTAATGAAATTGTACCCTGTAGACTCTGCCATTTGAACTTGTTCAATTTCTCAGTTGTTTTAACTGAAATTCTGAGATTTGAACATTTTTATTACCAATTCACATTATTAGGGTTAATAAACATTTTAATTTTATTGACCAGCCTAAATTTGGTTTTTATGCCATTAACAATTATGAAAAATGTACATTATTCTGCTGATATACATGAGTTCTGTATTAAGAGAATAAATCATCACATGAGCAATTCCTTTCTGTTAGTATTGTCAGACTTACAGCAATTTTAGAAGGGCAAGTCTACTTCAAGAATGAGGACTTGCACAGATCTGAGCTCACATGTCAACACAGCTGCTAAATAAATAAAAAAATAAATAAATATTTGCTTTCACACTAAGAAATATGGTTCAGAAAGTTATTTAATAGCCATTCCTTATAAAAATGCAATTTAATAAAAAATACCAGTTAATCAATTTGCCCCTCTATTTCTTCTGATAGAATGTTTGCAATTATGTGGATAACACAGAGGAATTATATTTATAGTCCTGAGGGTGTCTATGTGAGGTTAGGGTGTAAAATAGTACTCAGCTCACTTTTCTGTGGCTTTGCTCAGTTCTCATCCGTGTACCTTTCAGAAGTAGTTGTGTACTAAACAGAAAAAAATCATAACAGACATGTAAACAGCTGTCCTCACTGTCAACACCTGCAAATATAAAGGCATCCCAAAAATTTCTTCAAGATGAGGAAAGCACAAAAGACACTGAGGAAAAATAATAGTTAGAAAATGAAATGTCTATAGTTGATCGGACTAAAAATCCTACCTGTAACCACTCATTTCCTTCATGCTAGCTTAAGGCAATAAAATCCACATAACAAAATGTGTAAATTCAATATATTACATGAGAACTCTGGATGAAAACTCCTTGGTTTATGTTTCTATATATTACATAGCTATACGGACAGAAAGATAAACAGAAACATAAGCCAGAGACACTCAGGGAGTAATCTAACATCACAGTAAGAGAGAAGTCAATGGAAAAAGACAGTAAAAATATTAAAGAAAAAAATATCTGGATAACATGAAAACTTGAATTTGAAGTTTACTAAAGAGTTCCAGCAGAAATGGGAAACTAACTGTAATATATTCCTGCAGGACAGTATTGCCTGTTCCTTTTGCTGGGTGCTCTGGATTTCATCTGCACTAAAAATTTGAAAAAAATCAGTTTTTGCTCGAGGGCAGATTCCTGAGGGACAAAGTGATACAGGAAGTACTGTTAATTTTCTTTGAACAGCATCCCATCGTGCCAGAAATGCAATATTACAGTTTCATATAAAAAAAGAAAAAGCTATTTTGTTTTTCAGAGGGACTTTTCTTTTTTGCTGCTCACTGGTGATGTAACATTTATTAAAGAGGGCATAAATATCTGCTCTGTTCTGAGAAAAGCATAGCTGTTAGTTTGTGTTATTTATTAAATGAATTTGCTAATTCAAAGAGTCAGATTCTTAAACACTTCAAGATGCAAGTAAGTCACCATGAAGGAATTCAGCAGTGTTCTAACTCCACTGATTTCAAGGGAGTAAAGCACCAGTGCCATGTGAACATTGTCTTTGAGCAGCTATCTGTCTTCAAATCACTGTACCTGACCATGCTCCACACAGGTTACAGAGGATGCACTACCAGGGTACACAGGAAAGCCCAGTCTTTACAGTGGTTGCAAGCTTGTGTTGGGACTACACAACAAGTCACGTTTACCAGCCTAATTTCTAGCTAGGCAAGCCATTCCCTAGTACCAAACCATTCACACTCAACATGCTACAACAAGATTGACAACAAAGAAAGAAGGGGGTCTCAGAATTACTCTTTTATAGAAGTTGGTTTAGTATGAATGTGAGTTGGAGAGGTGGTTAGCCATATGATTAGGAGAGCAAGGTACTAACGTGTTTGTGGATGGAGGATGGATACCATCACAGCTCCAGCATCAGATGTCTTGGCAAGTTTATGAAAGGAGACTATGTAACATCTGGATTTGATAAGACACATTTACACATAGGAATAATACCATACATGGATTACAAAAGTGAGAGACATGAATGCTGTTGCTGAGGGTGCAAGAGCGCACTATAATAGATGCTTTGTGGACCAGTTTTTTTACACTGAACTCCTCGAATCCAAGCAGATGAAACAACTTACACAGCATCCATCCATGACTTTTTTGTAGTGTCATTAAAAAATAAATAAAACCAGAAAGATGCTGGTTCTGTTGAGTCAATCACTTCTAGGGGATTCTTATACCCCTTTCCCTTTGAGGCCTAGATACGGCATATCCAGGAAAACATCTGTGGGACTACGCTGGGATCCCTCAAAAATCAGCCTAAAAGAATGTTATTTATAAGCAATAATCTATTGGAAGCTTAGTGTAGAGGGAACAGATTCACAGATTGGTAGGGGTTGGAAGGGACCTCTGGAGATCATCTAGTCCAACCGTCCTGCTAAAGCAGGATCACCTAGAGCAGGTTGCACAGGATCACGTCCAGGTGGATTTTGAATATCTCCAGAGAAGGACACTCCACAACCTCTCTGGGCAATCCCAAGCACAACTACAGGCTGGGCAGGGAATGGATTGAGAGCAGCTCTGAGGAGAAGGACTTGGGGGTGTTGATGGACGATAAGCTCAACATGAGTTGGCAATGTGCGCTTGCAGCCCAGAAAGCCAACTGTATCCTGAGCTGCACCAAAAGAAGCGTAACCAGCAGGTCAAGAGAGGTGATTATCCCTCTCTACTCTGTTCTTATGAGACCTCACCTGGAGTACTGCATCTAGATCTAGAGTCCCCAGTACAAGAAAGACATGGAGCTGTGGGAGCAAGTTCAGAGGAGGGCCACAAAGATGATCAGAGGGCGGGAGCTCCTCTGCTATGAAGACAGGCTGAGAGAGTTGGGCTTGTTCAGCCTGGAGAAGAGAAGGCTCTGGGGAGAGCTTAGAACAGCCTTCCAGTACCTGAAGGGGACTTGTAGGAAGGCTGGAGAGGGACTGTTTATCAGGGAGTGTAGTAATAGGACAAGAGGTAATAGTTTTAAACTGAAGGAGGGTAGATTTAGCTTAAATATAAGGAAGAAATTCTTCACTGTGAGGGTGGTGAGGCACTGGAACAGGTTGCCCAGAGAGGCTGTGGAGGCCCCATCCCTGGAAGTGTTCAAGGCCAGGTTGGATGGGCCTTTGGGCAGCGTGGTCTAGTGGAGGGTGTCCCTGCCCGCAGCAGGGGGGTTGGAACTAGATGATCTTTAAGGTCTCTTCCAACCTAAACCATTCTATGATTCTATGATTCTATGGTTCTATGACTGTATGATCAGAGGCAAAAGATTACAAGTAAAACAAATATGAAATGCAGGTCTTGCTTAAATATAACAACCAGATACCTCTTCAGTATTTTTGAGCTAGCCTCCTTGAGACACTTCAAGAAATCCCACCTGCCTAAAGACCTCCATTAATGCTGAAGACAAAACTTGCTAGGAGCTTCAAGGTTGTTGGACTGATTACTGGGCATCCTTTTCTGAGTTCTCCATAATCTTCTTTTTCATGTTTAACCTGGTTTCATGTATAATACATGCATGCTTGAAGATTTACATCTGTATCTCTTGGTTACCTTCTAGATTTTGGGCTTGGATATAAATTCAGCTCCTTTGACTCAACTGTGGTGAAAAATGGCTATATTTTTACTAGCTGTAGAGTCTATAGAACTACTTTTTTTCTTTTTCCTGAGAGTGGGTTATTGGTTTTGTTTGAACTGCTGGCTGACTATTTCCTGCCAAGTCGGAGTAGTTTAATTATACCTCTAAGCCCTGTTAGAGCTGCTATTAACATATATTAAATATTTTATGTAAATAATTTAAATACTCATGCATTTAACCAAAGCTATGATATCTGTTTTTGACTTTCTTCTGTAAAAGCTTTACTGCAGAGGCTTTCCATGTTATTAACAGATGTGGTAACCAAACACTTTGTTCAGGCTACTTCACTGGACTGACATCTCCGGGATTCTCTTTCTATTTAACCTCATGAAGTTCAACAAGGCCAAGTGCAAGGTCATGCACATGGGTTGAGGCAATCCCCAATATCGTTAGTCTGGGGAATGAACTGATTGAGAGAAGCCCTGCAGAGAAGGACTTGGGGATACTGGTGGATGAAAAATTGGACATGAGTCAGCAATGTGCGCTTGCAGCCCAGAAAGCCATCTGTATCCTGAGCTGCATCAAAAGAAGTGTGACCAGCAGGTTGAGGGAGGTGATCCTGCCCCTCTACTTCTCTCTTGTGAGACCCCACCTGGAGTACTGCGTCCAGCTCTGGGGTCCCCAGTACAAGAAAGACATGGACCTGTTAGAGCAGGTCCAGAGGAGGGCCACAAAAACAGTCAGAGGGCTGGAGCACCTCTCCTATGAGGACAGACTGAGAGAGTTGAGGTTGTTCAGCCTGGAGAAGAGAAGGCTCAGAGGAGACCTTACTGTGGCCTTTCAATTCAAGGGAGCTTATAAGAAAGATGGAGAAAGACTTTTTACCAAGGCCTGTAGTGACAGGACAAGAGGTAATGGTTTTAAACTGAAAAAAAGTAGGTTTAGATTATATATAAAGAAGAATTTTTTTACAATGAGGATGGCAAGACACTGGAACAGGTTGCCCAGAGAGGTTGTGGATGCCCCATCACTGGAAGTGTTCAAGGGCAGATTTGATGGATCTTTGAGCAACCTCGTCTAGTGAAAGACCATGGCAGGGGGTTTGGACTAGATGGTCTTTAAAGGTCCCTTCCAGTCCGAATCATTCTGTGATTCCATTTGCCACATATGATTCTCCACAATTGTTTCAAAGGCATGGAACGTTTGCTCTCAAAAAAGGGGTAAGCATGCACAAGGTCTGGAGGAGTCTTTGGGAGGTTTTCACTGCCCCGTAAGGGACTAGTCGCAGACCCACTAACAGTCAGGTGCAAATACTCATCATAGTTTGTTTTTCTACAAATTTCTACAGGATGTGCTTTGCTAGAATCACTAAGTCAAAATCACAGCTGCTTACTAATAACAATAAAAGTGTCTCTTTTCTACTTTTCTGGACCATGCAGAGGAAAGAGTGAAGAAAGGGTGGAGATCAGGCAGCCTTATCAGAGAGAAAGCCTCATAGTGATAAAAAAGGCAGTCTCTGGTTGTCCAGAGACTGGGTTTCCTAACAGTATGAGAGTCTAGTCCCAACAAAAAAGGACCCCAGCTTGGCTCTTTGCTTCCATTTTTCTTTCATTTGTTATTGACTTCTCAGTTAATGGCTGGGACAAAAGAAAGACACAATCAGTGCTGACTCCCAATAAGACAGGCTGAAGGAGATCTCTGGATGGATAAGCAACAGACATATATGGCTCATGGATGTCAAGCCCATGTTCATTGCAACTGCAAAGCAGCACTTATGCAGTAGGCTTAACTGAGAGACAGACTAAGGTCTGGAATGTTGGTTTTCAGGAAATAAGTATGAAAAATTTAATATCACTGCACCTGCTCTCAGGTCCTCATCTCTGGTAGATGTGCATATAGGCCAGGAGCCTCTGAGAAGTCTGATTTGGCACATATTTAGCTGCCTGCTTATCTCTGAAAATCTGACTCTGAATGCCAGTTAAACTTGATCCTGATGACCAGGAGTTGCAGAAAACAAACTACTTACTATACTTGAAAAGAAATGGTTTTGCACCTATAAAAGCAGAAACTTATTCCTTAAAACTGTCCACTTGGCAATTTAACAACCAGCATCTCAAGGGAAAAAAAAAAAAAATCCTGACTCTCATATTGCAATTTTAGTAAGATACCCTTTTTTCTCCATTTACTCTTACCTTAAACACTTTTGTTTTCATTTATTTATTTACTTTACAGGTTTTAAAGATTTTTATTCCAATGCCCTGTTACACTTAAACAATCTTGTTATGAGGAACAAGGAACACACCAGATATTTGTTGATAAGAGTTTATTGTTACTACTATTAACATTTTAGTAATTTAATAGAATAAATAAATACGAAACAGCCTTCAGTAATAGTAGAGTTAGAATTATCATATAAAAAAGACTCGCTCTAGTTTCTGCCCCTTTTCTCTGGTGCGTTGCTCACCCGTCCAATGCTCTTCTGGATCCCAAGCCAGAATTCCCTCCTCCTGTAACAGAAATGGATGGGACAAGGCAATGAAGATGTGTCTGCATCCTGAGCTCTTTGCTTAGGAGGAGTAGGATATGTTTGGGGTTTTTTGGTTTTTTTTGTTTGGTTGGTTGTTTTTTTATTTATTTATGTTTTTAAACGCATTTTGACTCTTTCTCATTGGTTTACAGATAAAGTTTGAAACATGCACAATAGCCTTCACAAGCCTCATTTGATGAAAAGGGCTACTGTCTGTTACACAGGGATTGTCAATGCTTGTCAGACCTTTACCATATTGCTTAAAACAGGCTAGGCAATGGCGACCTCACTGTTGACAGTTGTTCAAATGAGATAAAACCACATCAGACCAAGGCAAGCCTGGGTAAGTCCTGAGACCCTGCACTGTCAGGCTGGACAACATTTGTGGCCTTTTATTACTAGGGACAAAATCATATTTAATGGGCTGTACCTACATTGCCATCCCCTTTTAGCCTTGATTGCTCAGTTCCTACAAATACTATGTCTACTGTTTTTCCTAATTTTTAGTACTGCATGTTATCACTGAGAGAAGCTGTCTTCTATGTCAGTCATTTGTCTAGCAGCAACCATTAAATACCAGTTGCAACAAAAAAAAAAATCGATGATTTCTTCACTCTCTCACAATGACTCTCATCAGAGTAGCTTAGAAAATTCTTATTTCTTATTGGAGTTAAAGGCATTTTAGATAGTTTGTGTCTCTTCCTTTCTAAACCCCCCATTGTTTCTTACAGAGAAAACAGGTGTCTGGAACATGTGTATGACTAACTTGGTTAGCCCTTGTCTGGAAGATGTGAATAGCAGAGGTGATCGGTGATGCATCCAGGCTATGTTGTGTGAGCTGTCAAGCATGTGTGGGGCCCCGGAGGGTGACAACAGGGAATCTGCAGCTTTGTAAGCTTCTCTTCCCTTATTTTTCTTATCCACAAAGACAGACAATGCATTCTTCAAGCGTCTGAATTAAATGAAACCTTACTTTGCTGCTCTTGAACAGTTATTCTCCCAGGAGAGTATAACCTCTGTTTTGCTTGGTTTCAATTCTTTTAGAACAAAGATAAAACATACACATCCTTTTTCTGTGAGCTGGTGTACTGAAATAGTAAAAGAAGAAAGAAAATGGTACAATCAGCTCAAGAGAAGATGTTTATCAAAGTCAACTCAAAGTAAAAACATGTAGTTGCAAAGCAATTAAATTCAACCAAACCACTATCTGAAGATACATGGTCTCCTTGATAGTGAAAAACATAAGTAATCCTTTCCAATATTAGGGTAAAACACAAAAAAAGAGAAAAAATTAGTTCTTGGAAAATGTCTTATTCAAGACCAGTGTCACCAGATTGGTGACTGCAAACATCTTTAATTCTTACTCATCTGATTAAAGATAAAAGGTAATTATTGTAATAGTCTGAAAAATACTTAGGAAAAAGTGTCTTTATTATGTATTTGGGAGTCTACTTATAGCCAAATATATGGGGTTTGGTTTGGTTCTTTTTTTTGTTCCCTTTGAAAAAGCAAAAAGTCTTCTTAAAACACAGGTAATGTTACCTCTTTATTGATCTAGACTGTTTTTTTCACATCTTAAGGAGGAGTGTACTTATGAGAATCTGCATATTTCCTTGTTATACTAAAAATCTTGTATGGGCAAAAGATGAACCATCTTACATATAGAGCCAAGAACTTATTGCTTGCCAAATAATATAGTAACAGTCAAATTCAAATTCAAACAACAACAACAATCATTACTATAGTCCAGTTGTAATGTAATGCACTTATAGTTAGTAATACAGTTAAGGTTGAGATTCACAAATATCTGAATAACTGCTATGGAGGTTACAGTGAGTTGTGCACATCTTTTGTTCTTTGCTAGGAGGACTATGATGCTGGTGGAGATTTCTTCTTTATTGGTCTTGGATCTGCTTGGGTATATTTTTATGTTTCCTAACACAGTCTGATTACATGCTCTTTCTTCACTGATTCATAGGTAAAGTTTGACTATCTTTGACTATTAGTTTAAGTTGTACAATAGTCTCCCTCAACCCCAATTAGCATAAAACCCTATTGTCTGTTAGTTTATTAGACTTTTATCATGGTATTCACAGGGCTAAGCTAAAACAAGATAAGCAATAGCAATTGATCACTAGACAGTTGTCAGAATTAGCTCAGTCCAAGACAAGTCCAGACAAATTCAGAGACCACATACCCCCAAGAGACCTGTCAGGTCAATTGGCTTTTTACTAGTTCAGAGAGAAATCATATTTCCTTGGATACAACCTTTTCAAAAAGACTCTATAACCATGAGATGACCAAAAATCTATGTGCTTGCTACAAAGGAAAGGAAAGATTTATCAATTTCTTTTTCTCATATTCTGAAAAGTTAAGCCAGTCCCTCTGACAAACAAAGCATTAAAAAAAAAAGCATGTGAGCCATAATGTAATACTTAGGCACAAATCCAATTTAGGAGCTACTGCCAGTCATATATATTTATCCGATCCCATTGACTGCTGCTATGCGATAGCTGTCTGGGTGAAAGAGCCTGAAGAGCTTCTTTTATTAATCTCAGTATCTCTTTGGGTATTTTTTAAACTTAAATTTCACTTTGTTGGTCTGTAGGCTTGTTGGTAGAAATTTAGTCAGTTAATGCACTAGATGATGAATGAAGACAAAGCACACTGCTGTTTATTTATAACATTTGTACTAGGAACCTATAATTTTCTCAAAATTAAGATGCAGGCAACCTTACCTGGTCTGTACTGAACATATGTCTCTTGGTGTCCCTGAGAGGTGATTTGAAAAAACTCTCTTGAAGTATTTTTTACACTATTTTATGGGAAAATTACAGCAATTAATACTCCTGGTTCTGAGTTTCCATATTTTTGGAAGATGGTGTTTTTAACAACAGAGAGGTCCATAATTGTTAGTTTGGTTTTTACTGATCTAAGGAATGGAAGCAAGTTTAGTCCTATTTTCTTTACAATTGTTTCCAGCAATGTCTTAATGCATCATTTGGTTCCTATAAATAACTGGTGATAATGCCTTCAAGAGTCCAAGAGTAGTAAAAAACTTTTTCCAGAACAAAACTGGGTGACTGCGCAGTGAGATGGAACTTATTAGCATTCTGTAGATAGTAAGCAAGTATTCTGTGTGAAAGAATGGACTAAGAGAAAAAGCAACATGGTCCTCAGCAGTGCTTTTGCATGGGTGACATTAAAGTCTTTATTAGCAGATTTTCTTTGGAGATTGTGGGCAGTATAGAGAATTACACCAACATGACTGAGGAAGCACTAAAGGTACTCTGTGTAGGCACAGACTGCTATTGCTCTATTCTCTGTGTGCATAGAGAAGGGCCAGTACAGAGGAAGCAATAAAAAAATGTGAGATCAGGCAGACTTATAAATGATTCTGTATTTTAATAGGCAGGCTTTTAATTAAAGATACCTGTAGTGGAGAGAAGAGAACATCCTGGATAAACATAAGTACAGATTTATACATAAACAATTACAAATACAAAAGTTGGAATATTCTTAAAAGTTGTCATTCAGCTTGAAGACAACTGCTTTGTATGCAATTCTACAACTGAAGACTTGATTTGGGTCCAAAACCCAATGAGGCAAAATTTATGAAAGATAAACTAATCACAGACAATTAAACACAAAGGACTACATCTTGCTAAAAAAAATCATGAGTGAATGAATCTGTCTCCAATAGATTGTCCTCAAAACCAATCACAACCCAGAATATATGATGTGTGACAGTTAAAACTGTATTATTAATTTTTACCATAACTTCAGCTATTAGAATTTTCAAACCTTAATCATAAAATAAACTCTTTGCTCCATATTTAAAATTCATCCCATTGTGTCCATTGAAAGATGTTGAATGAAACACATATGTTGTTTATATCAACCTGAATATCTCTGTGTTGTGTCTTTCCAGTCAAATACAATACTTGATGAGCCAGATCAACCCAGAATCTTTAGTTCCCAAGACCAATGGAAGTCACATAGCCTTTTTTTTACCTTTTTTAAAATAATCTGTGGGAAGAAAGAATTGGGGTGAAGCAGGTTGGAAAGGAATTTAATTGCAGTCTGTATGGGTCGGAGCTGTTATGTTTAATGTTCCAATAAATAGCATATATTTCTTTAAGCATATATTACAATATACGAAGACATAGGTTAGACTTTATGTAAGCTAAAGACTCTTCATTATCTAAATCAGTTTTTGTAAAGAAAGCATTTAAAGCAATGATAGACTGGACTTTAATGCTTCCTCATTTCAAATATGTCTGATCAGGAGTTTCTTAACAACTAGAAAGTGAATGTATAGATAAAAGGCTCAAAAGAACCACTTGCAACTTACTATTTAGATGGGATTTTCCCCTTCTGAACTTGTTTGCTTGCTTTGCTGCTTGAGCTGTGCAAAAGGAAGAAACTCATTGTCCAGCTAAGCAGCTCTCTGTCCTTTTAAAGGCCTAACTCTCCTACTTCCATGAAACTTCACGTAAACTAAATATTTTTCATGAGTCATGAGAAGGCATAAGGATCACTTCCTCACTAAATTTCTAACAGTGGAATACTTGGATAACTTTCATTTGGAAGCAGAAGAGTAAACTCACATTTCTTTCTTTCTTTCTAATGACAGTTGAGAAAAGAAAGGAAACATATGGATATTGTCATCGATTATCCAAAACTTTGCTTATATCTTATAATCATATCCTCTCTCTTGGAGTGACTTTTCATCATGCATAAGGAAAGGTCAATCTTTTATTGGCAAAGGATGCTAGAAAGACTTGTGTTTGACAAGACCTAGATTGCTGTAAAGATTGACTTTGCAGAGTATGTCAAATAGCCAATGAATTCAATGAGAGTGTCATAATCACTCTTTTAATGCTTTGCTCACACCTTCTCTATCATAAAACCATTCAGTTTTTTCCATTTAAAGTGGAACAGCTTTAATAAAAGGGATTAACAGCATCTTCACACACAAAAAAAGACTGGTTAAGACAGTGAAAGCTAGACCATCAAATCCTGTTTGTCTCTTGTATTTTCCTTTAAAAGTCAGACCAATAATCTGACCAATAGTTGAACAGTCAATATTCAAACATGGTATAGTACTAACATTGCTTTCTTCTCCTTAGTTTTAAAGAAAAGCCATAGTCACCACTGCATTTTGGGTTTTTCCTATTCCGTATTTAAATTCTGAAAACCTCACAGATTAGGTAGTTAAGATGAAGAAATACCTAACAGAATTTTGACTGAGATAAACAACCAGCTACTCAGCTTTGTCAAGACAGTGGCATCTCAGCATTCAATGAAGCTGAAATTTGTAGTGCCTTCAAAAAAAAAAAAGAGATGCTTAAAAAAAAGTAGCTACTGGAAAAGTCATATGCATAGTACCTGTTCATCAGGTTTGAAGATTGCAGTCCTGCTGGGAATTGGACTTAAGTGGGATTTATCTATGTACTTTGTGGACTAGGAATGGTATCCATCACTTGTCCTTGTTCCCTTCTGTTTTAGAAAAGCTGCCCTTCAGGTTTGCACTGTTCATTGGACAAGGTCTGGTATTATGCCCTAGAGATGGGAGAGTTAAATCTATGCTAAAAGCCATGGCAGATTATACTTTAACAAATGGGAAAAGGACTCTAAAACTAATCATAATGAAGATGAACTCTTTATCAAGTATTCCCAAAGAAGGGTTCCAGATTCACAGCTACTGCTATGATTCTAAGGAGAAGTAAAAGTCTCCTAAAACTTTAAATCATTGCAGAAGAAATTTTGCAAGATATTAAAAGGTTAAAAAGAATTGGCAAGGAGGAAAGAAGCAATAAGTATTGATTTGAAATACAAACTATTTCATATTTTCCTCTGTGGAGATCACTGAGGAGTCATTGTAAATCTCCATATTTATTTCAGTCTTCTCTGCAATCTGCTATAGCCAACAAAAAATGGAAAACTGACTTTGAAGAAATAGTAATAATTTCTCTGGTTGTCTGCCGTTTTATTTCAATGAGAAATGTAAATCTCACATATTTGAGAAACTGTATGATGTTTCAAAAGCTTCAGTTTTAAAGCTATCTTGTATAAAACCAGTGTCACTGTTTAAAATCTAAAATTTAAGTAGTGATTTAAATGTTTGCTACTGATTAAAGACGAAGATAAATCAAACTGATGAATGTCTACTGTACAATAACGTCAGTTTGCTTGGTGATGAGTATTCCAATGTTATTTCTGCAAGATCTAATAAACCCCAAATACTTTTAGAGTAGGAAATTATTTTGAACTAAGTTGATTTACCCATTCACGTAGTTTTCATGAAAGTTAATCAGCTAATGAATGGGGAGTGTTGATTTCTTGATACAGACAAATATGTTGAGAACACATAAAATCCAGAACATTATACTCAAAGGAAAACACATAACCAGTGCAGTCCAGCAGCTGAGTCCTAGGTGAACAATATTTCTCTGCATACAGTTAGATCCAGTTACTCAAGGGCTGCATACATATCAATCTGTTTGCAAATTATAGTGTAGAAAGAAGTAGACAGAGAAATCTGAGAAACAGTACAGAATGATCAGCAAATTCTAGTACCTCAAGAAGAAGTTCCTGCAACTGCAGTGGTACATTTCATATCTAGAAATAAGTTGTCCTTAAGCGGGATAATTTTCTACCAAAAAAAGCATGTCATTTACAATTAAATATCAGAAGCTTTGTGAAACTGATTATGCCCATTTTGGAAATACTCAGGGAAGACACTATTAGTTTAAGCCATTCCAGGTTGATTTTTTTTTATGACATTTCATACATCCTTGTTTTTTGCAGATAAACAACATCCATCATACTGTAGCAAGGGAGTTACTCTATTGAGCAGATACTTCTTAATCCCTTTATTTAATTGTCCTGGGAGCTGTATACATCATCTGTGACAAATGCACCTTCATGACTAGCAGAACTAGAACATTTAAAGAAAGCTAAATTGCTGTGCCTTGGTGTGCTTATGAGCAATTTTCAGTAAAGATAATACAAATGTGGCATGTGACATTTTAGTTTATAAGAAAATAGGGTTAAGAATTACAGAAGCAGTGGAAAATATTTAAATTGTTTCTAATCCTATATGTCAAAAGAGAGAGAATGAATTAAAATGTTTGTTCCACTGGACATTTCATATATTTCAGCATGTGTTCTTGTCTTGTATTGGGACAGAGACATTTTTTGTACACAATGAAAAAAAGAATTTTGGAAGGTCAATGTATTGCATTTCTGTTTATTAAAATTATCTAAAAAACCATAGACTAGTTAATGAATGTTAAACCTTATGGGCTCATAGCATTTAAATTTTGGAGCTTTATTCCCCATTGTCTGTGAACTAGGATATCTTCCCAGACTGTCTCTTCCACACTAAATTATGCAGACTGATCTCAATCAAGAGAGCTAACCTATCAGAGAGGTAAAAAGTCAAATCCTAGACAATATAATTTAACAAGAAAATATAAACTACAATGATTAAATAAATATTTTTTGTTCATTCACTAAAAAGTCAGAGCAATACAGGCAGGAAAGGTCTAAACCAACACCAGCATAAAATAATTTCAGCTTTTCTGACACAAAAGGTTTTTTTGTTTTTTGGTTTTTTTTTTGTTTTTTGTTTTTTTTCAAAAATGTTCAATTTAGATAAACCACATTTCAGTTAGAAGAATGGTTCAATGGGTTTCCAATCATTTCCAAGCGCAGCAGCAGCTTCCCTTGCACCTGGGAGGTCTCGACTCCTGGAGGCAGCTCACGTCTGGGAGCAGCACAGCGACTGCCCCGCACAGCCCAGTACCTTTGCTTGGAAGGTATGTACTTACAATGGTCAAAGCAACCACTGTGCCCCATGCCACCACCCAGAACACTATCCTGGCCTTGGAAAACAAGTCCTGTGGTGACATGGCACCCCAGAAAGAATTGAGTCAGACAACATGACTCATTTCCGAAACAACCTTCTCTAGAGGTCTCAAGTTCTGGAGGCAGCTTGTGTCTAGGAGCAGCACAGCTACTGCCCCACACAGCCTACACCCTTTGCTTGCGTGAAAAGTACATGTCCAAAACCTGAGATGGCTCACTTAGGGCTGTTTGCTATCTGCGTGTAGTGTTTCACTATGCTGTGCAGGCATACTGTTGCCTAGTAAATCTTTGTAATTAATCTGATCCCTTTTATTTGGGACCAACCTGAAAGCATACAATGTTCCAAGATCCTTTTGATTAGTTTTCCTTATGAGAGCTTATGGCAAAATTACACTCGCAAAATTCAAGCATTAAATTTTTTTTTTTTTTAACAAATTCTAATCAAAGCACATTCTACTTTTGCTTCATTGCTATGCAAAGTTATTCATGATCAAAGCACAAGAATCTTAGTATAGCTTTTTCAATTGTAAGGCATCTACTGGTAGAAGAGAAATGAGTCAAAAATGTACTCAAACTTGTAAATCCATCCTCTGATGTCATATGCCCAGGTCCTGAACCAAAACCAGAAAATCAGTACAAAGACTCCCAATGAATTTGATGAGCTTGGAGGTCCAACTGTAACTGAAGTATGTGTTCTGAGTGACATTAAAGGGAGACATGCTTTTATTGTGTCTTGCCTAATAAAAATGCTTTCCAGGATGATTTTTTTTATCTTAGAAAACAGAGACATTGGTATGCATTCTGGCATTCTAAGGCAAAAGTTTAGACACCTAGCTTCAATTTAAGTAAAAGATCGATTATAGAATACCACTCTAATATTTGAAACAAGTGTATTTGACTGATTCTATGCCCAGTTGGCTGGCTGTGTCAGTTTCTGAATATTCAGTGACAAATGCAGAGAAGATACTACTGAAGTCCTAGTCTCTTTAAATTTTCAGAATATTTTAGAGAAAAGTTAGCAAAACTATCAATCTTGGGATCAAAGGAGGATAGTTAAAACTAAAGAGTATTTAATAGAAAAACAACTCAAGCCCAATGTATGTCTTTTAGAACTCAATTCATAGTTCTAATACACTGGGAAATTATTCCCACTGTGTGTCCTAATTGTGGCATAGCAAATCTTTTCAAGTTTTAATGTCTGTCATCTGGATTAAAGAAGACATTCAACTAATGCTGTGTGGATTCTTCTGTTTTACAATTTAGTGTAAATGCAAAAATACCTCTCATTCATGAGGAAATTCAATTTTGTTGGGAAAGAAAAATGAAGAGTGGTGTTCACTTGAGATACACTTAGACAGCTCTACCTGTCTTGAAAACAAACAGCACCTCTCCCCCTTAGGCTAGTAAGCATATCTCTTCTCTCTAGATAATTATATTTCTATAACATTTATGCTAAAGCATCAAATAATGGGACAAAAGGTCATCTAGGATAAAGCAACAGGATAAATATATATTTATTAAGCTTTGGTCCAGGAAGTCCTATTGTCACAAAGGAGATGAACAAAGACACTTTTGTGACTAAATTGAAACATCCTTCCTCAAATGACCGTGCCACAATTTCTTGGGAACTCACATAATTGCCAGTGTAGAATCATCTTGGATTTAGTAAAATATTTTGACTCCTTGCTTCCTTATCCTGTTATCATGAGATATGTATACATGTTATCATGCTGTGTTTTAGATTTTCAGGGCTTGGTGCCCTTTAAATTCTTCAGTATTCTAGGAAGAAAAATCCTCAGATACGTATATATAGTACACATATATACATACAGTTTTATATGTAGCTGTACATATGTACTTACAGCACAGACAGAATCTCTGAGTCTCATTTTGTCTTTCTGCTAGGTGATATAAGATGTCCAAGACCATGCAAGTCAGATAAGATCCTGGGACAGAACCTACATATAACATATATACTTTCTTACAGGGACAAACCCAAGCCTGTCTCCACTCAGAAGAACATGCAGGACTTCTCTCCTTTTAGTAACATCAGCATAACAGCTATGTCATGAAATGTTATGTCTTTGCCTCCAGTTAGTGTACAGTCTGAGCCAAGAAGCTCCCTAGAGAATTGCACAACTACTTCAGAAATCTGTCTGTTTACAAAATTTTTGTATGGCCGACTAGTATTGGCACACGTCTATCTAGCAATCAAAAATTGCTTCTAGGCTTAAGCAAAAAAAAAAGCCTTTCAAGGCAGTGATTGCTGGAAATGTACTATAGCAATGTCACTCTTCAGAACGAGATCATGTAATTAATGTTATTACTTTTCTGTTTAACAAGGATTCATATTTTTAATGGGACCTTTAAGGGATGGTCTAGTCTTGCCTCTCATACGTCTTACAATGGGGTCTACTAGAAAAATACGAGGATTGAGATTCTTTTGACCTGCCTATTGCAAGCCCTAGGAGATGAATGGTGGCCCATGGCCGATGACTAGACTAGGTGCTCAGCAAAAACAGAGCAAATAGGTTGTCTAGTGCTACAGTGATTGTAGTTGAAGTGCACATGCGTTTGTGTGTGTGTGTGTGTGTGTGTGTGTGAAAGGTCTTGGAAGGGGACCAGAAACATTAAATAATGTATAAAAAGACAAGCAGGAAGACAGTAAGGAAGTGTTGGTTGGCCTGGCCAATGACCAAGTATGGGGAGCATGAACTTATACCAAGCTAATCATTTTCAGATATCTTCTGTTCCTAAAAGAGAATGGTTTTAAAGAGGAATTTGGAGGGGAAATTGAGACAGTTTTATGAATGTTTACAGGAAATTACTCCCAAGAGTAACAAGCAGCACATATATGTTTAAATATCCACCAACAGCGATGGAAACGACGTTTAATGGCCAGCTGAAGGAAGATATTGACTCACTAAAACTGAAAAAAGACAGCAGCAAGAGTAAAAAACTGTGTCTCATTTTAATTACGGAGGCCAGCAGAATATACTGGAAACCATAAAAAGGGTGAGGACAGTGATTGGATCCAGTGAGAAGAGTGATTTGAGTAGGCAGCAGGTTAGCAAAATGACCTTTTACCAAAGCAACCTGCTCTAATATTAGGAAGACAGCGGATTTTGGAATAGCAAAATGCTAGTGAAACACTGAAGCCTGTTCTTATGATGTATGCAGTTCTTTTCAGAATGATGTATTATAGTGCAAGAGCAAGGAGGCTCACTCGAGGTTTGTGCATGTAGTACATTGGCTGTGCCATCTGCTCACCTTCTGTACTGTGCTGTATCCCACAAAGCTCAATTTTCAATGAGGTATAAGTGTCACATTGGAATGCACACAAGCACCAGAGTATAGCACAATTTCATATCAGGAATTACGTGCAAAACCTACTCCAAAAGCCTAGTCTCTGTTCCAGTAAATATTTGATACATTTAAGCAGGGACATTTAAGAAGGGACTGGAACGAGGTCTTTTTTCTTAATCTCTCCCCCCCCTTCCCCCCGCCCCCCGCCAATTCTCATTTCAAAACACCTCCCTCACACATATGAACACTGTCCAAACCTTCTGGGAGGATCTGAATCTAGGCCAGAAACCTGAGCTAGTGTTTCTGAATTTGGATGGAGATTCGCCCAGTAAAACAGGAGCTGCAGCCCCCTTCCTACCTTCCCAGATCCTTGATTTTGTAATCAGAAAGGCAACAGATGGGCTGGTTTGCAAGGACAGATTGATTGGAAGGTGATATGCTAGAAAACAGCATCATGACATTAGGAAGATGTTTGGGGTGATGATAAGGAGAGGATTGTGGAATTCCAGGGAATATAAATACTGTGTGAAAATTCGAGATATTTGCCTGGAAGCATGATCAGTAACTAAGAAAGGACAGAGGCTGGCTAATCAGGGATGAGAGAGGATTGGCCTGGGAACTGCTTGTACAATTAGTCATAATGTTGTCCTGAATCATGTCACAATCAGGAGGTGATGAAGGACAGCCTGAAAAATGCTGCCAGGCCATGAAAGCTGGATGCCTTTTGTCTCCGCTCCAGTTTCTTCAGGCTCATGGATGAGTCACAGAGAATAAGGAGACCCCAGGTGGATCCCTTACTGAAGCTAGGGCTGTAGCATGAAGTCAGTCATATTAAAGATGACAAAAGGGTCACATGGAGAGATCTGCTAGAAAAGGAAGCCACAACTAGTACAAAATGTAAAAGGATGAAATGGAAAAACCTTGTTTAAGTAATTTCAAACTGAAAAATGTAAATATAGTGAGCTTTTATATTATTGCCTTCTGTGCACGACTGTACTTTTGCAATTTTGACTATTTTTTTTTTAACCCTAGATGAGATAAAGATGCAGAAGCCTTTGCTCCTAGAGCTATTTTCTCATGTTTAAATTTTATAAGAAAATGTTAGTTTTTAAAAGTCTAAAATATAAAAATAAACTGGTTTAATGAGTTTTTTTCAAAAAGCTATGTGTTAAATCCACCCTATCTCTTACTCTATATTGTCTGAAATTTTACTGTAACATGTACTATTTGTTTCGAATTGCACTTTAAGATACTATTTATATAGGAATGGAATAAATCTAGCATTTCAGATTTTTTGTTTTCAGGGAAAGTATCATTGCTAGACCACCGTTACTAACATCATTACTAGAAGGAGTTTGCCAGTGGCTGCTCATTTCCAGTTCAGAAGTTTACAAGAGCCTGTACATTTTAGCTGAAGCCTAATGAGTGTGTAGCTGTGGTGCATTATGAAGCTTAAAATTTTACTTGATAAGAACTTCTTCTTTTTACATTGTCAAAGGCATGGAGAAATCATACCAATATATTCTATGAGTCTAAAGATGAATAGTAGTGATAATCAGCCACGAAGATTAAGAAATATGCATTACATTTAACATGCTAATTAAATTTCTTTGGGTCACAAACAATTAGAGCAAGTTTTATGGGAAAATACGTCATTTGCTTCTAATTGTTGGAATTTCGCAACATTTAATCTGTAGTCAAACTTATGGCATTTTTTTTCCTTTCTGAGATTACTTTTAATTCTTTTTCCTCTTTTTATTTTCTTCTGATTTTACAGAAAGCGGGAAATGTAAGCTGATACATACACTCACAAAATTATTATATTTTTATGTTAAATGATATTCAAGTAGATCAGTACTTCACACTGTCTAAGAGCAACATGTAATAGCATGTAATATTGCAGAATAAAGTACTAAGTCCTATGAATGGAGATCATGGGAAAAGTTTGCAGTTCTTTGTTAAGTATTGTGAAGCCAATGGTTTTCACGTGGATCTAGAGTGTAGATCTTCAAATCCTTATTCTTCAAATTTGTGTGCAAGAACTAGCCTTTCAGAGCTGCAGTTGCCACTTTAGAGCCACGTATTTGCTGGAATGCCCAGAGGACGTTAACTGCAGCTTGACCAAACTGTTGACAGTCGAACAAGAGTTACGACAATGTCTTTAGTTACTAGAAATACTATATTAGAGATGACACATAACTGTTTTTGTTCTAGCTTTGTTTATCATTCCACATTTGCCTTATCTCAGGAAGATGACAGATATGTATTTGAAGCATGAAACAATTAACAGTTTTACTTTCTGCTAATTATCCTAAACAATTTCCTTTTACTGGCATTAACAAGAGAGAAGTCAAGTTTCAAGTCATTTTCTCCTCAATGTTTACTGTAAAAGGAGATGAGAATTTCAGTAACCCAATTGGTGGACTTGCCATTATCCAACTCATGCATAAAATACAAGTATTCATGTATAAAATACATGTATACCAATTTTTTTGTAGTTACACCTTTTCCTTTTTACAGAAATTGCATTGGATATGACCAATTTTTTTTTCGAAAATACTTTAACTTGTTTCAGATGCATCATGTTTAAATGCCCCAAAATATCTTATGTTGGGTATGTGTCATTAGTAGAATTTTTAAATGAGTGGACATCTAAAATGATGAACTTCCTCCAACACCTATTGCTTAAATAGAACTCTTATGTTTCTTCACTGTACCTAAAGTAGTATGGATTAAATCTGTACATTATACAAATATATGATATTGAAAATATTAAATGACACAGCAACTGGTTCTCCTTTACCAGTCCCAGGTATGTAACCTTCACTAAATTCCAATGTATGTGTGAAACCTGAAGCATATTTGCCATTTTGATTGTTTCAGAGTTAGAATTTATGAGGCAGACAAAAATTTCATTTGAATGAAGCTAGACATAACACTTTAGTGCTTGGATTATGAGCAACACTAAAAGCATGAAGTGTATTTCAAGGTTTTCTCCTTAAATGATTTTATTTCCATTGAAACATGTAATTAAGTAATTAAGAGTCCAAAATTTAGCGAGTAAAGTTGTGATTTTTTTTTTTCTTTGTTCATCATCTGGAGAAGTCTTGGGAGATGTCTTTTAAATCTTTTTTTATTTTTTCATAGAAATGTCCTCTTACATCCTACTGTCAACAGTGTGAATACAGTCACTTTTGCATCTGAATTTCTCTCAGCCACCTGAGAATTTATGGCTTAGGATTAAAGAGAGGTAAAGGTGACATTATAATGGGTGTCTGCTACAGGTCACCTGACCAGGAAGAACAAGTGCTCTACAGACAGTTAAGAGCAGCCTCATGTTCACAGGCCCTGATCCTCACGGGAGACTTCAACCATCCCAATATTTACTGGAGGTACAACACAGCAGGGCATAAGCAATCCAGGAGGTTTCTGGAGTGTACTGATGATAGCATCCTCCTCCACGTGATAGAGAAGCCAACAAGAACAGGTGCTCTGCTGGACCTCATACTCACCAACGAGGGACTTACTGGGAATGTGAAGTTCAAAAGCAACCTTGGCTGCAGTGACCGTGAGATGATGGAGTTCAGGATCGTGAGGGCAGGGAGGAGGGTAAAAAGCAAACTTACAACCCTGGACTTAAGGAGAGCGGACTTGGGTGTCTTCAAAGATCTGCTCAGAAGAGTCATTGGGATGAAGCCATGGAGGGAAGAGGTTCCCTCTTAATTAAGAGGGTCCTGCCAATATTAACACTGGTTAATGTTCAGGCATCACCTCTTCTTATCTCAAGAGAGTTCCATTGCAACAAACAGAAAGTCCGGCAAAAATTCTAGGAGGCCTGCATGGATGAACAAGGAACTCCTGGCCAAACTCAGATACAAAAAGCAAGCATACAGAGGGTGGAAGCAATGACAGGTAACCTAGGAGGAATACAGAGACATTGTCCAAGGATCCATGAATGAAGCCAGGAAAGCTAAAGCCGAAATAAAATTGACTCTGGCTAGGGATATCAAAGACAAGAAGAAGGGCTTCTATAAGTACATAGGAGACAAAAGGAAGGCTAGGGAAAATATGGACCCATTGCTCAACGAGATGAGGGACCTGGTTACACAGAACATGGAAGAGGCTCAGGTACTGAATGCCGCCTTTACCTCAATCTTTGCTAGCAAGACCAGTCTTCAGGAATCCCAGGTCCCAGAGACCAGGGGGATAGGAAGATGTACCCTTGGTGGAAGAAGATCAAGTAAGAGAATACTCAAGTAAACTGGACATACATAAATCCATGGACCCTGATAGGATGCATCCACAAGTGCTGAGGGATTGGACCAGATGCCCTTCAGAGGTCTCTTCCAACCTCAACCATTCTGTGATTTTGTGGTAAGTTTACACAGCAACAACCACTGCATGACTCTATTGTAATAACCAATGCAATAAAAAATAACTTCTTTTTTTGGGTTACAGTTGGCATTTACAACGAAGCCAAGTCAGTCTGTTCAGAGTTTTTTGAACATTTGAGCACAAAACAAATCCAATCCAGAGCTATCAAGCTAGTGATTTTATTCTAGAAGAGTTTATGAATATATTAAAAAATTCAGATATAGCTTCGTTACAGGACCAAAGCAGGAGAACAAGAGTCATAAGCTGAAACAAGAGAGATTTTGACAGGATACATGAAAAAATTTTTCCATGATGAGACCAGTTAGGCATTGGAAGAAGCTACCAGAAATGCTGTGCAGTTTTGAAAACTTCCTGGGAAATTTTCAAAACCCAATTGGATAAACTCTGAGCAGCTTAGTTTGACTTCAGACCTGACTCTGCTTTGAACATTAGGTTGGATTAGAGAACTCATGAAGTCCTTTTCAGCCTGAATTACCCTATGATTCTATCATTCTATGACCAAAGAGAAATTTAAATGATAGTACTGTGGACATTTTTATTGAATATCATTTAAGGGTCTTAAAAAAAGAGAGAACAGTAGATATAGTCCATAAAAGACATTCTCATAATGTGAAACATAAAAAAAGGAAAAGCTCTTCATATCAGCAAGACTAAGGAAAAAACAACAGAGAAAAAAAATCTTTATGATTGCTTACATGTGTATTTTTTTAACCTGTCATGCACAGTTCTCTGCTAACTTATAAAATCATTGAGTAGTATTAATGTGTTAATTTTATCTCCAACGTATGTTTTACCTCTACTTTATTATCCTAAGAAATGTACAATAAAAGAAGAAAAGTGCTAGAAGAAAACACTCTGAAAATATTACATTTTAAACCAGTAATAACCTTAAATTCACTTTGGGAATTTAAAACCCATTTTATCATCTGCAAGATTAATATGTACTAGAGAACCATCATGGAAAGTGAATAGCTCACCCTGCTGGTTTGTTGCTAGATCACTGGCACATGCTAGTTTTGGTTTTTTACCTGACTCCACTTTCTCCACTGCAATAAACAAGTTATTTTTCCTGATTTTTTAATACCTGGCACAGTGGGGTGTACAGCCAAGGAGTAGCTGTCTATCAGTAAGGCTAGTCTACCCAAATTTTCCCCAAATCTTTCATGTCTAATCCCATTGTTCATGAGGCATATGCGGTGAAAAATTGAGTTTCATGATTATTGTCTCCCTTCTTAAAAATGAGGTCAGCACTGATGCCTGTTAAAAACACTTGATGATGATTAGTTCTGTGACATGTGATTGTTCTTGCAATATTAATAATATTATTAATTATTTATAATTTTCACCCTTAGGTTTTCATCTCTACCTATTGTTTACCATGACTTCTTTCAAATGTCTCAGCTGCAATAGATGTATTTGTCTGATCAGAAAGACAAAGCTGTCCTCAATCTGTCCAATGATCAAATGAGAGACCTGAAGAATGGTCCAGGCACCAAAGGCCTGAGGCAAGGAGTTGTGATTGAATACAATATCTTTATTAGAAGCAGAATGGGCTCTGTAAGGTCCTGTTGCAGTCCTGTTCTGAGATGCCAGATAACAAATGGAAAAAGAAGATGCAAGTGAGCAGAGATGCAGTGATTTTTGCAGGTTTCCTGTCTTCTTTTCCTTTAAGAAAATTCAGGAAAATTCAGGAAACTTGTTCAGTGATCAGCTTCTGGTAACTTCTGGTGGCTTGTTACTACTGGGGTCAGCTGTAGGAGTCTTTTTGTTCTTGTAAGATTGCAGTGCATGGTCTCCCATAGCATCCATAGCTAAAATGGTGACATATGGACTGGATAAGGAGAGCACAAAGGAGGTAAAAATTTTCTGAATTCCTGGGCTCAGAACGTTGTGAACAGCTTAAAAAGTCCAACTGGGGTCTGATTACCAGTGGCATCTCTGAGGGGTTGATATTGGAACAGTTTTGCTAAGTGCATGTGTTAACAACCTGAATGATGAGACATAACATATTGTCAGCAAGTTCATGGAAGGTAACAGAGAGGAGCACCCAATCCCTGGATGGCACTGCTGCTATCACAGGGAGCTTAGCAAGTTGGTGAAATGGGCTGACAGACACTTCATGACACTCAGATAAGAGATCTGTGAAGTCCTGCACCTGGGATGGAGTAACCCCATGCAGCAGTGCAAGCTGGGACGTGGCTGGGGAGATAGCAGATCTGCAGAAAGTACCTAGGGGTACTGCCAGACAAGTTGAACATGAGACAGTAGTGTGCCCTTGCAGCAGAGGCCAATAGCCTCCAGGCCTTTACTGGCAGGCATACAGCCAGCAGGCTGAGGGACATGATACCTCCCTCTGTTCAGCACTTGTGAGGCCACATCTGCAGGACTGTGTCCAGTTTTGGCCTCTTCAGGACAAGAAAGACATTGACAGACTCTTTCAATATAAATTATTTCATCATTCTAAAAAGTAAGCACCCTTCCCTTCCCTTCCCTTCCCTTCCCTTCCCTTCCCTTCCCTTCCCTTCCCTTCCCTTCCCTTCCCTTCCCTTCCCTTCCCTTCCCTTCCCTTCCCTTCCCTTCCCTTCCCTTCCTTATCCTCATCTTACATCTGAGCTTTCTTGCTGTTTGGTAACATAAATAATGTATTCTTATGACTAGTTCTATCCAAAACAAACAATGTTTCACACACACTAACTGCAACTTCTGTCAGCTTCTTGGATTGTCACAGCAGCTAAATGGTAAAATGAAAATGCACTAATAACAAACAAATGGTTATGAATTATGTAGGGTCTCCTATTTATGGCAGGAAAAAAAAAAGATTTTAAAACAGATTTGTGTAATTAATGCCTTACCACATGGCTTAGTTTCATTAACTCTGCTGAAAAGAATGCAGCAGCTCAGAGCACTTGTGGTCAGATTTCAAATTCCCTTATACGTGTACTGAACCCTGTAACCAGCATTGAAGTAATGGTGTTTAAAATGGAATATAATGAGTTGCATTTTGAACTTGTGGATGGTTCTCTAATTATATTCTCTGTAATTATTGCAATGAGCATGAATTTTGTTTTCCAAAGAGAGAAAAGTGTTTTGTTGGGAGCAGCTGCAAAGTTATCTGATAAACAACTGAAAAATAAAGTGATATTTATAATTGCTAAAGGGTTAAAATTTTATATACATTCCAAAAAGTGATACCTTTAGGAAGGAATTTACTAATTTTGCAGGAAATCTTAGAACTGACCTGATCAGCTTCAAACCATTTAATAGAGCCAAGGTATCCGATGGTAAGTGAATAACCCATCGCTCCAGGTAGTCAGATAAGTTAGAATTGGTTGTACCATGAGGATATTTCTTGGAGAAGGAATGCTTGTGGTTGCATCAAATTTTGTCTTATCAGCATACATTGCCATAGAAAAAATATAGATTATTTTTTGTGGTTTCTTGCAGAAGACTTGCAGAATGTAACCAAAGAATAGCCAATGCACAGCACTTCATTCATCATACCCTTCCTTCTTAGATAAAGTAGATGAAATGAATAGGTGAAAAATGTGCATTCCTATTTCTTTTCCTTTGAAGGAGATAAATAATCCTTCATTGTGATTTCCAACGCATTCTGTCTCACTTGCATTCTGAACAGCTCTCCAAAAGTACACAGAATGCTGAAGTGTTTTGCTGTCTGAAAAAAAATATATGCCTTTGACTGGTACCGAGGCAGAAATTCTTCAGCTTTTTACTTCTATCCAGAGTTTTCACACAGATAACTGTTTTTCAGAACTGGTATGTAACATTGAACACATGGAAATATGGTGGTTTTTTTTGCTTTTTCCCCTCATACTGTTCAATAATTTCCAATGAATTATACACCACTATTAGTCTTTAAGAAAAACTGTAAAACCTCACTGTAAGGCTGTCTGAATTTCAAAGTCACAGGATCCCTAGTGGGCAGAGTTAATCACAGAACCAAAGAATGTTTTAGGTTTGAAAGGACCTCAAAGATCACCTAGTTCCAACCCCCCTGCCATGGGCAGGGACACCCTCCACTAGACCACGTTGCCCAAAGCCCCATCCAACCTGGTCTTAAACACTTCCAGGGATGGGGCCTCCACAGCTTCTCTGGGCAACCTCTTCCAGTGCCTCACCACCCTCACAGTGAAGAATTTCTTTCTAACATCTAATCTAAATCGACCCTCCTTCAGCTTAAACCCATTACCCCTTGTCCTGTCAGTAAACTCCCTCATAAACAGTCCCTCACCATCTTTCCTGTAGGCCCCTTCAGGTACTGGAAGGCCGCAATTAGATCTCCCTGGAGCCTTCTCTTCTCCAGGCTGAACAATCCCAACTCTCTCAGCCTGTCCTCATAGGAGAGGTACTTCAGGAGTTTTATGAAACAGTGCTCATTCTTTCTGTACTAAATTTGATGGTTAGGGCAAACAGTTCCCTGAGAATGCCCAAGAAGGATAATTTTAGAATAGAAAGCAAAACTTTTCAATGATAGGATGCATTTATTTGAGTTGCAGTTTATAGTTCTGGTAGCAAGGTTTCCTGACTTTTTGTATAATTCCTTCATTCTCATACTTCATTCTTGACCGCATTTGTGAGTGGAGCCATTATATCTGTTTTCAGATAGAAAGCCTGTACCCAGCATTAGGTTAAAATATATTGTCTGTGTTATTCAGATGGTAATATCCTTCCACTGTAACAATGAGGTTAAGAGAATAAACCGAGATCATCACCACAGTTATATTGTTTAAAATATCTTTTTGCTCCTGGAAAGCATACCTGAAAATCTGTTTCCTATGAAACTCATTGTTTCATAGGAACTCAGTGGCAAAATAGACATGAAAAGACATTTCAAATTCACCATAATTTCCTTCCTCACAAAAGAAGGAGTTTTGTACAATGGGACTTAAATGGCTGCATCAGACTTATGACACCTTTCTGTTGGGAAGTGTTCACAGTAATCTCATGTTTATCTTGCAGCATGTTACCATTAGAAATCTCCCTGTATCAAGGAACAGATAGAACAAAATGTATTCAGTAGGTTAAATGGTAAAAATGATCTGGAAAATGGAAGAAATTAACCATCAAGTCCTGGGTGACCCAACCAGACCAAAATGGGAGATCATTCAGCTATACCCTGGAGCTTGTTGGACAGGTTGACTGCTAATACCAATTCAGATCAGCAGAAAGTTATACATGCTTATGGGAAGCAAATCCTGACTGTTATATATGGATAGGTACTGGTGTGCATTCCCTTTTGTTAGCGTTAAGAAGTTAGATGAGAAGAAAACTGGGCCTGACATGTTGACTGCATCTGCAGGCTGTTTTGCTTTTTATGTTGCTTTAGTCTTTCTGAAGTGGTGACTGAAAATTCCTTTGTATTCAGTTTGAGTAAAACTAAAGAAAAAATTAAATTCCTGTAAGTATCCCTTTGTGACTTTCTGAGAGGGCTCTTTTCTAACACCCACAGAGACATTTGTGTGACTGTCTCCACCTAAAAGTCAGCGACCCAAATTGCGTAATCACATTTAAGAGTGGATTCTGACACGCTCTCTCTCCCAGAGCATTTCAACAGAAAACCACTGGATGCAAGGCTATATATAAAGTAAAGAAGCCACCACTCATTTTATAAGACATTGTTATACAGCTAATTTAGTATGTATTCAGTAATAAAAATATTGCCACAAGTAAATAACTATGAGACTCTTAGGAATATTATTTTCTGCTAATTATCATTAAGTTCTAAAATAAAATATAAGTACCCTATATAAGATTTGAAATATTTTTAAACACTATGAAGTTTTCCATCTTACAACGCACAGCAGCAGCAGCAGCAGTGAGAATGTTAATCCATGAGAAATGTTATTTACCCATGAGCAGTGAGACATGCAAATTATGTGAAGACCACACCATACATTTTCAGAGGGTTTTAAATGTTTGTGATTAAAGCAGTTTATGATAAGTGCAGCATAAAGCTCAGGTTTTTTTCTACAGCTGTCATGATTTGAGCAGTGCAGCAAAAATATGATCTTTACTATGACTAATTTGTAGGAAAAGCAGGACACAAAATTCTGCAACAATTGTTTTTCTTTATCAAACGGTAATACAAAAAAAAAAATGTGTACAGTTAGAGCTCTGTAAATTAAAGCACTGCATGATCTGAGATGATATGGGGACATGGGTAAAGCCCTCCTATCTGTGTAAAAAATTGTAGAAATGGTGTAGCTCAAAAAACTATTGCCAAAAGCAGCGGGTGATAGGTGAGAGTGAAGTAGAGGACTCTCCAATAAAAATGGTTCACACAGGTTTTAGTAAGAAATTAAATTACCTCATATAGAAACTATCAGGAAAAGAACAGGTTATTGAAAGAAGGATCAAATTCTCATCTAAATGAAATGGTTATTTCCGCAGAGGTCATTAGGTGCCTGCCAAATTGCAACACTGATGTTTATATCCGTATGCCTCGTGTGGTCCATGGGCAGGAGGCCATAGTAGGGAGCAGCACAGAGCTGGATAGATACCGGTAAGATGAGCATATTCCCTTCCCCACTGTTGTAGGACACAAGACAAGGAGATGGAGATGATGGTCCAAAAATGTTATGAACAGTGAAATTAACAGGAAAATCATGTAACTGTTCAGAAAAAAATGTGTGCTTGTCAAACTGAAAACAAGAACAATGCATTTGGTTTTTTTTAGAAAAAGCTCTTTATAAATAAGCAGCAAAAACTGTTTGCACACAGATTCTCTAATTAGTACCTAGAGTGACGTCTTCTCAAGGAACGTATGGATCTAAGCCCACAAGAAGCAAATCAACTGCCTGGCGCCAGTGAATGCTGAAAATAAAGGTGCTGACTACGCCGACAAGCAAGCAAGCCATGCTGCCAGGCAGGTGTTGCTTTTGAGCCCTGCACTGTGAATTCCTCTAAAGAAGGGCAGTCCTGCACTCCATTGTAATGTACCTTTTTTTTTTTTTTCTTTTCCTTCACCCACAAGTGTTGAATGTGTAATCATTAAACATAATTTTCACAGGATTTGAAGTCTTGTCCTGGCAAGCCATATTCTCTGCTGCTGGTAGCCTTTTGGAATTTTCCAGCAGTCTTAGCCAAGCTCAACAGGCAGCTAAAATTTTCAAAAATTCAGATTTTTCTTCAGTGTTTTAACCCTGCATTAGCTACAGACCAGGAGTTGCAGAACTGTTGTCATCATAGGAGTTGTGCAGTTAAAATATTATATCACTGACAATGCAGAAGAAAATATAAAGATCATACTAAAAAACCTGGAACTGGGCTACAGGTAAATGGGTATGTATGAAAACAATTGAAAACATAAATGTACTGACAGAGTGTGCACAGCCAAGTGCATGCTAGTAAAAAATTACTGCTGGTTTTACTACGTGTCCGTGCTACTCTTTGGAGAAGAAAAAAAAAAAAAAAAAAGGTCTTGGATGTCTCTGTATAAAAGACAGTCTTTAAACCTAACCCCTGACTTCTGCAACACCTTCTTGGTGACATATTTCACAGAGTATTTACCTTGAGCTAGATACAATCTAACAGAGGGCATCCATTTTATATACCTTACTGCCCTACTCTGTCTTCCTTCCATGTTACTAGCCTTCAGCACAACCTGATTGATATGACTGTGAGAAGGGAAAGGATTTATCCTTGACTGTGCTAGCAAAATGTATCTCAAAACTAACAAATCAGTTTTTGTTCATTTCTCCAAAACCTGTGGTTAAAAAAAATATTTTCTCACTGAACTATTTTTAAAGTATATCTCTTCACAGTTAGCCATGAAATTAGCCACAGTTTAAACCGGCTGCTGGGTGGCTGGAATAAAGTTTCTCTCTTTTATGTCTTTCTTTTCTGGCTGCTGTTGTACCCCTTGCTGTGGTGACTTCTCAGACAAATTCATCCTGAGAAGAAATTTATATTTCTATGTAACTTTATTCCCCATCAGTGGCTTAACTATTTCTCTTCTTTGTCTGAGGAGTTGTACATTAGAGTGGTACATTATTGGTACATTAGAGTGATGCATTAGTGGTGGTTGGACATGTATGTGTCTAACATTACGTATAGAAATAAATTCATACAGGTTAGTAGGGACCTCCGGAAGTTGTCTGGTCCTACCACTTGCTCAAAGCAGGTTACTTAGGTTGTTGGTGGTTCAGAGCAGCCAAAAATGGTCTTTTGCAATTAATTATTGTCTGAATGTTTCCGGTAAGGTAGAAAATTGTTGTGTATGAAGAAATTTCCTGCACTTTCTAATTGCTTTCGTGTTAAAAATTATATGTGTTTTTCTTATAGTTTTGGGGACAGACCTTCACATTAGGTCTTGAAGAAGAGTCCACTGAATTGCAGAAGCCCTTGTCAATTGTCCATCAGACCTTACCTTGATGGATTCAGGAAAAAAAAAAAAATCAGAAGTGGTTATATGAAAAGTGTTTGGCTTGTTGTGATAAGTTCAGAATGTTCTTAACACTGTCTCCAGCAATTGCACTCAGGGTTACCTTGGACAGACAAAAGGTGACACTTTCTGTTTTGTATGAAAGCTTAAAAATCAGATGTTAAGAGATAATTAATGTCTGGAAAAAGTGGGGTAAGATACCAATTTATGAAGCAATAAACAATGAATATCCAGAATGCTACATGCAAACCCACCTAAAAAGTTATACTCCCATCTCTCTTGGCTGAGCGTGATTGACTGTTGGCCACAAAGATCTGACATCCAAACTTTCATATTCAGCACCTGTGACCTGCTCCATTAATATCTTACCTGAGTTAAAAGAAAACCTCATTAAAGGAGCCCTTTTCTCAAGACGATACTGCCTGAAAGCTGCTGTCTCTGAGATACCGAATGGTGGTAGGGCAGGGGAGGATGAAGGGTGAGCAATGAGAAGGGGACAGCTTCTATGGCAGAAGAAGGAACAAAGGAATGCTACAGTGATTGCCATCAGGAATACTTTATTTCAGGCAAAGATTGAGGTGTGAAGAGATAGGGGTGCATAGTATCTTACATAAGCTATATCTTAATATGATTATTTTTCAGGATACTATTCATATTCTGTCATTCTGTTCTTACTGTTTAGGCTTTAAAAGTATTTTCTAAGTTACTTTTCAATTACTGAACTGTTTTAACATGAAATGCTATGGAAGGAGTCCTGCAGTTACTATGCAGCCGTATACTCTAAATTTTTGAGTCATTTCTTTTCCAGGTGCTGAAAGGTTTTTAAGTGTTAGATATTATTAAAAGTGCTGCCTCTCTATCTGTCAAGAGCCTCTTAATATTAAATATTAAAAAGCAGTTGTTCTTTCTAGTAATTAACTATTTTTGCTAAATATTTTATTAAAATATATTTTTTCGCTATTAATGAATATGACATTTTTTACCAAAACATAAGCAAATTCTTAGTCAAAGATTAAAATTGAACTGTATTTCTTCAGATGTCTCTTTTCTATACCGTTTAGCACATTAAAGATTTATCAAAATATTTGGTTTTTATTCATTGTGGAGTGCAATACTTCCCAAACTACATTGCAGGATAAACATTTTTCATTAGAAGTTGCTTTTTCATCTACTGTGTAATATTCTATATTAAATATTAAGACAATTAGATTTTTGACTAGTCTCTTTTGCTGCTGAACACATTTTTCTGTCTGAATATGTTTAAAAAAGTGACTAAACTTGCTCACAGCTGAGCTAATAACTATGTGATGAACTATTGCACACAGTCCTGTATATTTTCATGAATAGCTGAAGATATAACATTTTCATAGAGAAACATAAGAAAAGAACCCTAGTAAAGTTTGTTTTTTAAATTATTTTTGTGTAACACCTGAAATAGTTGGGGATCTACCACTTGCAGTTTGATTTGATCTAATTCCTTACAGTGTTTTGAAACTTGCAACTAATACTGCTCATTGATTCACAATTGTTTAGCTTTGTGATGTTTCACCCACCTGAGAAAAACTTTCTTTTTTGTTTTATTTTTCTTTTCTATTCTTTTTGGTCTATAATTTTATATCAGAGGTTTTTCATAAGAAGTCAGCCAAGAATAAGCCTTTGTTCTGCTTCACACTCTCTAAATTACATGAAGTAACACTGGATTATACTGTTCCCCAAACATCCCATAGTGTCAATAGAGATGACACATGAGCAGTGAAGGAAAAGTCCAGATCATACAGGAGGAGGAGAATTTGTGGACTTAGTGAAACATAATTGCTGTGTTTTAACAGAACAGCAGCACGTGAGGCAGTCATGGGAAGGCTATCAATTGAGTTGAAGCAGTGCTAATAAGAGAAAGAATGAGGAATTAAAAAAAAAATAAATGAAAAAAATAGGTGGACAGGCAAGTCAGGAATTAAGCAGAACATGAAGGTGAGTAAAGACTGGTGTGAACAAACTGGGAAGGAAACATTAAAAAAAATAATTAAACAATAAACAGAGAACATTGAAAAGCTGATATTCTGCTCTTTTTTTTTTTTTTTTTTTGAAAATACATCCATGATGTTATAAGGTATCATTGATTTGTTTATGGACCTGGCATGTAAAAACATAGATTAAAGTCTGAGGGACTGATTGGAAAACAGAAGTTATGTTGCTAATCAGCTGGCATAATAAATACAAAACAAAGCCACATCTTTAAGTTAGAGTGAATTAAGTAACTATAACTTCTATGTTATTGATAATTCATAACTACCCTCTAGAAACATTCTTAAACATTTACATATTAATTGACCTGAAACAATCCAGCTTCCTTAGTTGAACTATTGACTTTTCTTTTTTCTTTTTTCTTCTGAATCTTCTGAGTATTCTAAAGTTTTTACAGCCATCACGAACACTGCAGAGCACAACGTGCTGACACCTTTATGCACTGTCAGGCAGCCCCTTGCATTTTTTGAGCCTCCTGGAGAATCAGTTTCTGACTCTTGGGTCTCCTTTTCTTTGCAAGTTCTTTCTCACTCTGCTCTGTGGGTTCCTGTTCCTGGAAGAGCTGGGTTGCCCTCTACCTCCTTCTCACTGACGTACGTGCCTTTCTCCTTTTCTGTGATATAGCATCTGTATTTACTTCAGGCAGCTTGCATCACTCTAAGATCAGCTGTGGGAAAAGTACGATTTCAATTCCTTGTGGGAGGGTCTAGAAGGTGCGTTGTGATCTAGCAGACCTGCTAAACAAAATGAAGATTGATGAGGGTGGCAAACGGTGTTACACTTGTACTATCATGAAGAGTGAAAGAAGTATCTGGTATCTAGCCAAAAGAGCTCCAAAAATTGGCCTTATCATCTGAACATACTCAGTACGTTGTGCAATTTAATCAATGAAGAATGCATGAAAAAGTCTTTGATTTTCAGGTGTGGAACTTTGTCCTTTTTTGACCGTACTTCTAAGCACAAATATACACTTCTAAATACAGGAATCACTAAAAATAGTATGGAGATTTAGGGAAAAAAAGGCAAGGGCTAAAGAATACTAGAAAGCCACGATAACCTTTGGCTGGAATTGTGTTGGCATTAATCTTCATATAAAAGGAAATATGATAAAATGTGGCTTTCTTTAGTATATTGTAAATGCCAAAGTGAGCCAAATAAAATAAATAACTAATTTTGAGCAAACCCCAAGGATGGCTGCATGCCTTCACAGACACGATGTTCTGTAGAAATGTAATGGGTAGCTCTAAGGAATTTACTTAAACATAAGTAAATAAAAGTAAGTAATTCATATTGACTGTCACTGCAGGTGTTTGCAAGGATAAACTCTGCTTTGTGTGTGAAAGGGACCATGCCAAATCTCTCCTGCATTTTGCTATTCAAAGTCCGATTAGGTTGGTCTGAATGTCGTACAGTATTTTTTACTGACATCTTCTAAAATGTCTAGTGTTAGTATTTGTGTTTGGATTGTCTTGTAAGCATCTCTGTAATTTGATTTAGACTTTCTTGTAAAGATGACTGTTTACAGGATTTTCTCTACCTTCAAAGTACTGCTTTTGTCACTTCATCATCTTCTGGAGAAAATAAAAATTCAATGAGTTATGAAGACATCAATATATATAAAGCTTTAGAAAAAAAAAATACTTATTCTTGGACAACTGAAAATCAGGAAAAAAAAAGCTAAATAAGTTTCTTGCTATAAGTTACATACCATTTCTGTATATGCACAGTCATGAAACCATGAAAGCCTTCTTGGAACTTAAGCGCAGTTCAGTCGGTAAAGGATGACACTACAGCGTGTTGTAAACCTCAGGATACAAACTGTAGACATGAACGTTATGAAACCTTTCCTTGGCTAATAGCAGCTGGTTAGGAATGGCGCCACTGGATTGACGGGCACGCAGCAGAAAGTCCAGCAGATTTAATTTCTGCTCTTCCTTGCCATAGTAAACACTGAAAATGATTTCATCCATTTCTCATTCAGCAGACAGAAAAACCCTACCTAATATAAACAAGGCAAGCAAAACCACATTTCTAACAATGTGCTGCAGCCGTAGCTTTGGGGTTTTCTATTTTTCTGCAAAAGCGTCTAACCCATGTGAAGTAAAACACCCAAAGAAACCAATGAAGAACCCAAGCCCTATATTTCCTACATATTTGTTAGTAAGTTTACTAGAGTCAGTACGTTTCAATCAGCTATAAAAAAAGCAAATGATAGTAAATATTATTTGGGGATTTGTTTCAAAACTGGACAGACTATACACTAAAAAGTAGTATGACACCACAGAAATTTTTCAACTACACAGATTTCAAAATTATCTTAAAATATGTTCAGTTTTACATAAGATTTTTTTTTTCCAAAACCATAAAATCTCATAGTATCTGCTGAATCTTTCACACCCCTTCAGCTAATGAATGATCTGTTGGTATTATTTCCACTGTTCAGTAAGTCGCTGTGGTCAAGGGTGTACAATTTATTTGTAAAGAATGACCCTAGGCTTCAGCGTGACAGAGTATTTTCACTGGAGAAGAAAAAATTTATGACCAATTGGATTTTACCTGAGTAAAGAATAACAAATTAAGAATAGAGTTTCAAGAGAGTTTAAAGATCCTTGTTTCTTGTTGTTTATATTAAAATAATCAGACTGTCTCATAAGTAACACAAATAACATGTTCCAGTCTACTTGGACACAATTAGCCCTATTATGACCCTAAACCACGAGTTCTTCAGTGGTAACCATATTAGCATAGGCCTTTATTGCCTGCAGTATCTTCTTCCTCTATTTTCCTTCCTTTCCTCCTTTCCTTTTAATTGTTTCTTACCTTTCTCCCATGAAATATTTTTTCTTTACCATCTTCTAGAACATCACTGCAAGTCTGTGACAAGTAGGGAAACCAAGCAAGGTGGTTATTTTCTTCTTTGCCTAGCCACTGAGAGATGAATTGGTTTCAGTAGTTAAGACTGTACAAAAAGTGGGTGGAAGTCAGATTGCCTCTTATTCTGCTTTTTCTTTTGCCTGGCACTGTAACCCTGTCTGGCAAACAGAGACATCTCCACTGGTATGGCTTTTGAAGAGGCTGACAGCCTCAATAAAACCCAAAGCCAGGCCTGGATGGCTGTGGCAGAGATTAAGAATATTCTGAAGAAAAATATGAGGTCATTGAAGACACTTATGGGACAAAGACACTTAATAAACTTTGAAAAATAACAGATTTTAGATGAGGAGGAATTGGAGTAGACTGGGCAAGAACCAGATTTTCCATTTCACAAAAAAATCCATGATTTTAATGTCTTTTCTTGTTCCAGATCAAACCGGGAATATTTTAAAAGTCCTTCAAAGCAAGTTAAAACCCAAAAAGGTCCAGGTCTATCAAATCAACACATTTCGATCATACTGACACTTTTAATTCCAGTTTTATGATTTTAAACTCAATTTTAGGCCTACAGATGATGAATTTAACTTTGATAGGTTTTATCACAAAAAAACCCAAAAACAACCCAACAAAAACCACATCCCATTTATAAAATATGAAAAAAATAAAATTACATTATTTGTGCAAGAAAAATTTGAAATAATTCTGATTATTTCTATGCTGATATATAATTAACAGCTACTTGTGTCAGTAGAACTGAATGGATCTTTAGCTGATTATTTTGTAATTTGGCATCCAAAGACAGTGTTTTTCCCACCTGGACTGAATCACACATGAAAATATTTTGAATGTAGCAGTGGAATATGTCCATACATGGCTTTAATAATGAATTGATGCATCTTTCCTTGAGTGAATGCAAGTAGAAGTGACTGACTGATACGATAGACTAGGAGCTACTAGAGCAAACACAAGATTTCCTTTAAGCACCTCCACCATTACACAGATTTCTTTTCCCTGCCATGTCTCTCTTGCAAGGGTATCTGCTTTCACTAACAGAAATAACCATATGTGTCAAACCATATGTCACATTTTTCAAATTAACAAATGGCCAAGATTAATAGCAAAAAATGAGTTTGTAGTTTAACTACATAAATTTAGAAATTAAATGGCAGGAAGAGCAATAACTTTTCAGATTCTACCATTTTCATACTTTTTTTCAGATTGCTTTTAACTGTGTTGCAAACTGACATCAAAATCCCTGCATCCTTGAAGTAAATATTTCTGACAAAAGCCGAAATAAAGAAATAAAAATGTTGGTGAAGAAATAAATCTGCCTGATGTGCCAACCAACACATCTAGTTTTTAATAGTCCTACGCACAGTGTGACCCCCCACGTGCCTCACAGTTCCTGAGGTGTGCGTATGACTTACCTGTGACCAGACTGCGGGTCAAGTTATGATTGAAGTGCACGGTCCTGCCCTTCCTTATTGTGTCTGAGTTTCCATGGGAGTAAAATAAAGCTGTGCGGGCTAGAAATCAGTTGTGCCCTGCTTCAACAGGTCCTCTGATCTGAATAATCCGGGGCACAGGATGGCCAAGCATGACTGACCAAAGCTGTCACGTAGCACATAGTCATTCATTCCTTCGGCTTAAATACTATTAGTATGATCTGCAAAACTAAATTACTTTATGCAAGTTTGAAAATAAATGGAATATTGTGGACTGTTTGCGTCATAAATATCAGCATTATGCCAGTTAGGCATAGTTCACAGAAATGGTATCTTGCTATGTAAGGATAATTGCTGAAGACATAACAGTAACTTTCAGTTTTTATTCTGAGATAAAAATAATATTTGCAGAGCACAGGAGAGCTGTTTAGCTCAAAAGGTTATTAATATATTGCTCCATCTACCCCATGTACTGTGTTCCAAAGCATCTAATCCACTTTCTCCTAATCTTGGATAATGACTTCAGAAACACTTTGACAGAGGTAAGGATTAGGAGGTTTTATGCCCTTGAACAGGAGTGTAAATGAAAGACATGCTTAAGCAAGAGGGTGTGGCAGAGGAGAATTCAGAAATTCTGTAAGTAAAAAACTACCTCCTTTAGGACAGAACAAGTAACAAGTTTTGAAACATCCTTTGCTCCCTCGCTGGCTTTGTTGCGATGGACGGAAGTTAGGTGCTTCAGCAATGCCTTTTGCACATCTACTTATCCATGCAGTAAAGAACTAGTAGGTGCTACATAAAACAAAGCAAATCAAAGTAGGCCATGAAGAGCATCAGAAGATGTTTAACCTTCTCTTTATTTTCCCTGGCAACAGAAACAAACTAGAACTTATCTTTTCAGATCCAAGCTGGGATTTTGAAAACCAAAAGCACATCAAAGATTTGTTTATTTCCTTCATTATTTTTACTTTCTCTTTTTGGAAATATTGAACATCTATTTTGCTATACCTTTTTTTTGGTTTTGTTTTGTACAAGTATTATCTGTAAAACTGATTTGTTAATCTGTTTTACTCTTGGCTACCCAAATGATTCTGTCAATACTCACACTTCTAAAATGTGCTCCTAAATTGAGATACTGCATGCCAAATTTCAGCCCACAGGAAACCCTCTGTTGAATGTTAAAGGCAGATTGCAGCCATGCAGTTATGCTTGGAATAGTACTATGAATGTTGACACCATACTCTACTTGGGGGTTGTCTGAGCCTAAAGTCTTTCATGTATGATGGTGCAAGTTTGCACATGTGTAAATCCCAAGGAAGTTTATGGGAAGAGATTACACAACAGAGATTATGGCACGTGATGGAAGGTTCCTCAGGGATGAAGAAAATGTGGTTGTTATATTTTACTGAAACACAACTAGCATATTGTATTACATTTCCCCCATATAGAAAAAATCTTCACTATTGAATTATTTGTTATTTTCAGGATGGAGGAAGGAGGAGGGGAGACAGTTGAGCAGGCAAAAGAAAAAAAAATTGCGGTAATGTTACTGAACTAAGCAAGGAGAAATACACAGTTGCCAACACATATGGAACCACAACGTTGTTGGCAAAACGAAACATCATGCAAACCGCAGTATGAGTTTAATTTAGCATTTTTATAAGGTACCCTACAAACTGAAAAACAGAAAAGCACCAAAATAAAGCTCTTGTTTTATCTTTAAAAAGTAATTTCTACCTTTAGTTCTATTAAGTCACAGGTACTTTTTGACTTTTAACTGACTCACAATAATGTCCTTAACTGTGTTCATTTATATTCTTGTAAAATTTTCTGGGTGTTTTTCAGTGTTCATTTATTTTAAACCAATAATTCCTTGGCTGTTCTCAAATCATGATGCCTTCAGTGCCATCTGTTCCAGTCATACTTTTCAGCCTTTGATTTTTTGTACGTGATGATTTAGTTTGGGCCTGACCCCAGTTTTTTTAAAGTAAATTAACTGTCTGGTGTAATTAAAGAGGAGTTAAACTACTAAGGGATGGCTGAAATAGTCAACCATCTGCTGTATTTTTTGGTTCCTAAGCAGGGTAGAAGATCATTTGCAGATTTGCCACAACAGTTACTTACATAATACAGGAAACAAAAAACATTTTTACAAATGTTCACACCTCTTTCAAAGCATCCTCTTAAACTCTTCCTGGTGTAATATTGACTAATCAAAACATAAACTCCCATAGTAATGATTAGGGCAGCTGGTGTTCCGTGACCATACCCCGTCACACTGACTTTCTCTGGAAGTCCCTGTTCCAGTGCTGGATGTCCCTTCTGCAGCTGGGTTGAAGACTCTGCTCAGAAGTGCTGTGCATCTCTGGAGACTGGGTTAATGTTTTGAAAACTTCTGCTTACCATAGTGAGACACATACAACAGCCCAAAGAAGTTGGGGTTAGACTGAAAGGAGATAAGTTTATCCTTGTCTTATAACCTAGGGATACAATTTTAAATCAATGGAAGCTTATATTACTGACTACACATTTTTGAAAATACAAAGAGGTTTGTCAGCCACAAGAGCCAAGACTTCTGGCCCACACTTCTTGCATTGTGAAAAAAAAAAAAAAAACCACCAAACAATTTTTTCCAAAACATGTCAAGTTATCTGTTCTGCACTTTTAGATGAGGGTGGTCTAAACTTTTCCATAAGCATTAATGTTCTGAATGGGTTAGGAGAGGAGAAGGAAACACTCTCTCTGTACTCTATAGAGGTGTTTAATGGACAGGTAAATGATCTCTCCTGTGGTGGGCTCCTGAGTAAATCACTAACCTACTCCCAAGGGAATAGGAATACAAGCAGTGAGCAGTGCTTCTTATAATTTTAGTCTAACGAAACAGTCCAGTTTTGTTGAAAGCAAGGTTTAACTGCCAAAGCTATATAGTCTGAGACTTTGGAGCTTCACATCATAGCTCAGCTCGTTGGCAGTCATAGTCTTAGTAAGGGTCCAGGTTAGGTAATGGCATTTCAGTTAACACTTTCCTGGAACACTTGTAGCGCTCCACACGGTTCCTGTAATATGCTTCAAACTCTCACAGGTAATGGATATCTAACTTAATAATGTCCGGGGTATTATCAGAAAATATCTTGAAATGGTACTTAGTATCTCCGTTCACAAGCTGCTTGCTTTTCTTGCCTCTGCCAGACATGACATCAAGACAAACACTGGCTAACCAAGCAGGAGAAGAACAAAGAGCTGTTTACCCTTGTTCTGATCTGGCCCCACTTCCAATTTTGTCCAAAGTCTCATGGCCTTCCAACTTGAAGAGTGACAAGATGAGTGAAGACTCTGCCGCAGAAAAGGAGAGAAGGCCAGAGCACCAAGGGGTCACTGTCTCCCAGTTGCATATTGACCCTGTATTCGAGAAGTGGAGGGAAGTTCTTGTTTGGATTTCTGCCTCTGTGGTTCAGCTGATTTAGAGTTGGATCCAGCTGGCAAGCCCCCAGGCCAACTGTTGGGTTACTTACAACACTGTGTAAGACATACTACAACAGCTCCTTATAAGAGCAGGGGCCCCAGTCCTCATATTCTAGATGAGTCTTTAAGGACTAAACTATTACTTAGAAAGGTACTCAAATTCATCACCTTCTGCTAATTAAGAACTTCCAGGAGAAGTTCTAGGATCTTTCTGAAGTAAGATACTATCCCGAAAGCCTAGATTTATGGTTCACCACTGTCTCCATCTTCTCCATGTTACTAAATTCTGTGCTGCTTATAGCAGAACCCTTTTTTGAGTTTTGTGGGTACTTTAGATTAATTCTGAAATACCTTCTTCTTCTCACACATGATAGGGGAAATTTATATACATAGCATGGACTTCTAAGAATCGATTCTCTCACTTGATCTGATTGCTTTGCAGGAATGATATATGAGATGTGACATTGTCGGCTATCTATCATAGCCAACTTTTTACATTTTTGTCCTTGATTTATGATATTCTACATTGCTTCCTTCTACATCTCAACAGGGAAATGGCTCACAGCTTTTTTTGCAGCTACTGACCTTCCTCAACTGTACATTTTTAGTCTGTCCTGTGTTTATTTCTATGTTACCCTGAGTGCTATACTAAGAAACAGCACTCCTGCTCCCCTTATAACTCAACCCCAGTGAGTCCCATGTACATCATGTCCCATGTACTTTTCTATGTTAGCTTACATTTTAGATAATTTCTAAAAGTTGTAAGCTACATCACATCACTAAGTGTGTCTTTCTGGTTATAAATCACTATAATTGTTATTTTTCTCGTTTGCAGGAAATAGAGCCCTATCTAAGTTCTTACCCATATCAGCCAGAGTACAAAACTATTTACCTAGGTCAGCGTTTACAGGATCAGCACCTAAATAAATATTAATACCTGATAAATATCTTCTAAAATGACAGACTCCACCAGGAGATTTAATAAGTAAAATGATTTCAAGTTGCTTTACATACTTTGTAGCTGTTTTTTTTTTTTCCCCACTGAATAAATAAGTAATTCAAACTTGCCTTTTTGTTTTCTATTACACAGAGGGAAAAAAAATCTAATTACTTTTAAAATTAATTAGGGAGATAATTACAGATTGCTCAGTACAAAAACCAGTGATGAATTCAAAATAATTTTCCTAGTATAATCAAAACTCATGTCTCTAATGGCAAAGATTTCCTCTGCAAGATAAAATTACACTCTTTTTTGTATTAGAAAGAATATTTATGATACATTATAAGTTTGAAGTTTAAATTAAACAAGTGTTTTCTAAGTCAGCAGTGATAAATATGCAAGCACAATGCATATAGACATTCATCATACCCATGTGAAAGATATTTCCATGTATCAAATAAAGTCTGATTTGCATTAAAGCCCTATATTCAAATTTTTTAAAAATTGTTTACTTTTAGTACAACATATCTGCACTTCATCTTGGATCCAAGTAAATAAATTAGACAAAATATGTGAACAGTTATGAAAGATATTTAACAGCTTTCAGACAAAGCACTTTCTATAGGGCAAAATTTAAAAAGAGATTTAAGATTTCCTTTAACAAGGCTTGAGGTTTTTTGTTGTTTTTTTTTTTTTTTTTCACTCTGGAATGTGACGTAAGAGGTTAGAGTCTGAACGCTTGACATTTAGTTGTCTTGTTTCAAGTTTTTCCATTCCTTCATCAGCCAGAGGGAGAGGGAAAAAACCTTATATTCCTTCTGTCTTCTTGAAATCTTTCTGTAATCACAGAAGTCTTTTTTTAGATTTTTTCAGGCTCTCTGTTGTAATCTGGAAACTTATATTTCAAGTCATATGAGTTATAAACCTTGTCAGCTTACTGAACTAACAGGCAAATTTGTTATTTATGTATATATGTATCATTTTTAACTCCCTGAGCAATGAAAAGAAAGTTCTCAACTTTTTCCTCACAACATTTTTATGCTCCTCAACTAGCTGTCTATCAGTGTGAAACATTCTGTCAAGTACAAATAAATTAGAATACATTTACTTAAGCTGGCAGAAAACTTAACATTGTAAATGATTATTTGGGGAATAGTGTAGTACAAGGTCACCTTCCAGCAGAGGTTGACTGTGCCATTATTTGAAACAAGTTTCCTTTTCCATTAAGTTAGAGGTAGAAAATCAAATGTGTATAAAGACAAAAAAAAAAAAGTCATCAGTATGGAGTACAGATTTACATTAAATTTTAATTCATAAAGGCTTTTACTTCTTATAATAAGAAGTAAAAAATCAGGTTAATATTTTTATAAAAAAAGTTACTAGTTACTCAGATTCTTTACCACAAATGCTAAGGATCTGATAACTTTAAAAAAAAAAAAATTCTTTCAGACGGAAATAAATCAAGACTTGAGTTTAAAGTTAAAACACAGAAGGTAAAAGTTAGGTTAAATTTTCCACAGCTGAGTTATGAAATGTCAACCCAAGCAACACTTTGAATTTTAAAACTGGACATATTTGTTATAATTTGTAATAAACCCCACATTTCCACATGAAGTTACTAATTTTGAAAGCCTATTTTCTGGTTGTTCAATTTACACACCTGGCAAAATACTAATTTGGTGAAAAAATACATTTAAGTAAATGTGAGTATTTACAATAGTCACTACCATGCATTGCAGTACATGTTTGTAAGACTGAACCTTTCTCTTGGACTTCTTGGTGAAGTTTTAGAGTAGTTTTCTTGAATGTTTATTATGTATTATCATCACATTGGAAAATGGAGGGAGAGTTACTGATCTTATTCATCTGTGGATATTTTTAAGTAGAAATGAGACACAAAACCTGAGTTAAAGAGGAAAGTATAAAGAAGAACTTCTGTGGTAAAGAATATGAGAAAATATGAACAAAGATCCAGTAGCTTTATACCGATAAATATCAACTATTAATATTTTAAACATGATTTGATATTTTGGGAAACAAACATTCCAAACAGAAAGTTTGTAGTAACTTCCACTGAAATAAAATCAATGGTAAATCCAGTCCAATCCAATGTATCTACAAGTGGCAGATAGCTAATGTCAAGAAACCTAGAAACAGACTCATAACTGAATAGGGAAAATGTCTTCAAATTCCCAGCAGACTTTGCCTGGTTTATGTCTTGAATGATGAAGGACCTACTCTACAATCTTAATCTATTTGCCAGTTTGATAATCTCCCATTATTTTGGTTTCTGAGCTACTTGTGGCCATTGTGTGGCCACTTAAGTGCTTTAGATTAACTGTATAAAATGAAAAATTCTTACCAGATTTCAAGTTTTTACCTTCACATTTTACTGAAGAAATGAGTAAGTAGAAATCTCTGATTTATTTTCTTTGTGTATTTACTATTTTTATTATCTGTTATTCTATTCCTCATGTCTTATTTGTTTCTGCTCTGAATTAAATTCAGCAGTTTCTGTTTTCTCAGTCGTCAGTAATTACTGTTGTCTCTTGCCTCAGACCTTCTGTTTCTAATGGTTCCAAAGACACAAGGTTAATAAAGGACAGAAAATTATAATTAATATTTTTAGCATGGTATAAAATAAATCCAATAGAAATAGATATACATAATTGCAGCATTAAGCAAGGATGCATTTATTGATTAGTCAAAGATTGGGCAGGAATGAGATACTGAGGGGAAAAAGAACAATGAGCAAAACGTGATATAAATTGGGTAGATATGAAAAAGAAAGAAAGGTATAAGTCTAGTAGCAAAAAGCAAAATAATGGCCGAAGTAGGTCTACATTAGAGTGCCTAAGTGAGTACAGTGATGGAGGCAGTCCAGCTGTGGCAGTACTGAGATACACGAGTGTTTTGATACTTCTATTCCCTATTCAGTTAGTAGATCAAGCTGGAAAGTGAAGGACAAGGTAGCACAAACTTTCTGTCTTCCTTCCACCAAACCTCCAACAACCTCCACTACCCCTCCCTCCCAAACCAGAGCGGTGTTCCTTCCACTGTTGTCTGCCACATGAAAAACTCTTAAACTTACTGCCTTGCATGGATATCTCTGCATTCAGCAGAGTAACAGATGTTATTGAAGTTTTCCATTGTCCTAAGTGTAGAAAGAAATCAGTGCTCCACATATGAAGGTTTGTTATTCAGAACTGATTTACTGACAGGAGCACAATAATCCCTCTCAATTTAAAGGCAAGCAGATCAGCTCTGCCCATTGACCACCATACAAGGACTGAATTAATAAAAATAATTAGATTGATTAATGAAATTAAATTAAATTAATTCAAATTAAATTAGAGCAATACATTAGTATTATTGGTCTTTATTAGAAAAGATCTCAATCTGTTCGTAACACAAATGTAGCTTCCCAGAAGATACTAGTAAGACAGCCCATGTTGTCCACCCTAGCTGAAGGAGTTCCAGAAAGGACAAGAACTATTTAGGTGTTTGAGACCTAAATATAAAGAACATTAGCAGAATTTTAAATGCACTTTCTTCAGTGGTTCATTGGTGTTCTTTAAGAATGTATTCCAAGTCCTGTCCCTTGCGTTGTCCTTTCTCCTGAGGAAAACTGTGTTAAAGGCTGGGCACTTAGACTGCAGCTCAGCACCAACTAGTCACTAATGAGGTCATATTGTCATGATGATCAAAGATAGGTTCACAGTCTGCCCTTTAGCGTTGTTAATTCTCAGAAGAGTCTGAGGGTCAAAATTGCTCAAAAGGGGCAGAATAAAGGGTAGGGAAAGTTCCTGAGTAAGCAGGTCTGTGAGAAGAGGCAAGAAGAATTTTAAGTTGTTCCTTCTCTTCCCAGTTCTTCTTAGAGAGCCTGTTCTGGTTGCTGAGTGTTTAGAGTAGGGGAAGAGCTGTGAAGGATTTAATTTTAAAAGGCATCATTATTTAAGAATGATACATGGGAAGAGATTCTCAAGAAACCTCATATAATTAGTTCTTTGGGATGTTTTCCATCTCTGTGTCCAGACACAATGGCATTTGTGGCCCCTTTTGAATTTACTTTCAAAAAGCATACACACCCCCAAGTGCTTTTGGGGAAGATTTTCCAGACTTCCCTTGTGTTTTTAACTTCTGTTGCAGAAAGTCATTAATGACTATTATAGAAACCTTACTCCCATTGCCTCACCTCACTCATTCCTCGTTATTTCTACTGTGTTTGGCTAGAAGACATAAAAGATCTTCCATTTCTCCACAGAGCATGTTATTTTTATAACCGTTTATCAGCCAGTAGCCAGTCTGCCGCCTCCTTTTTCCTGGACAACCTATATTTTGAGACTTCCTCCCCACCCCAGCCCCGGAGACTGCAGGCTACATGGTGTTACTTTAAATTGACCTCAACAGACCCTGCCTTATTTTCTTATTTTCACTGGTTTTCCATGGGTGTAATTCAGTACTGCATGAATTCCTGCTGATTTACACATACATAAATAGAAAGACAACCAGAGTGTGTATGCTGTAATCTATCTGAGCAACATAATATTTCTATGCATCTGCCAGATAGATGATAGAAGTAGACAGTAATATAGAAGTTGCATAAGGAGTCAAGGCACCTCTTCTGTCAAGATGACTCAGTTTGGGAAAACGAGCTGTTATTGTTACCTATGCATTACCATATGAGGTCGCTTTAAGTAAGTTTCTTTTAAAAAATGAGTACTTAGTGTGTTCAAGCACTCAAGAAGCAAACTGTCATAGGAATAGTCCCTGATTTATTAGAAGTATTATCTAAATTTACAGTCCTACTGTAGATTTATTTATGTAAGTAAATCTAGAAAGATTAACTTTTAAAAATGACAGATGTTCTGTTTTTTTAAACTGTTATGTGCCCTGCCAGGCTAGACATTTGCTCAGAAGTCAGAAGATTCCACTTCAAGAATTAAAAAGTTAAACTGGCATAATGAAGTCTACTTACTGCCAACTTCTTCTCATATTTATATTCATTTGTACTGCATATGTCTAAGTAATTCAACTAGATAGAAACACATCATCGAGTAAAGTGATTGCCCATTAATTTTTTTATCAGTTTAAAAGCTTTTCTTGTGAAAGCAGAAGCTTTGACTCCTGTTTATGAACTCCTCAGAACAGAATTGCTTTTGTGAAATGCTGAGAGGCCTGATGTGGAAATGGAATGTACCACCGGGTCTTGTAAAAAAAAAAAAATGGTCATTCTGTGTCACTTCTTTAAAAAGAACTTGTTCTAGCTGTGAAAGAGTTTTAATTCCCATCTTTTAAGAATTACTGCTGTCTTTTTAAAATTTATTTTTATTTTTAATATTGTCTGCATAATTAATCAGAATAGGATGTGAAAGCTTAGGTAGATATGGCTTTAATACTCAACTGAGGGTTTTTTTTTTTTAAATCTGATTGAGCCACGACTAGTTTGTCAGTCTGATTCATTTCAGCTAGGCACATTGAAAATGCAATATCTGAAAGTACCATCTTTGAGCTGAGAATTAGGAATCTGGGAATGTCCTTATTATATTTGAAGTTCAAGATAGTGTATTGAAGAACTACATTTCAGAAGTTAAATATGAAAACAGTACTGCTAGAAGTTAGCTAGAGCACATAGAGCATGAGATCACACTGGTACAGGATAAGTAGAACACAAAGTGATTTATGTCCAAAACTGTCTTCTCTGATATTCATGAGTTGTATCTGGTGTATAAGAACTAAACCAAACCAAGCATCTCAGGTTTACAATCTATGTACATTGACTGTATGAAATATTGTAGCAATGCTAAAAATATTGTGAACATCATGGAAGTAATTTAGCATGGCTAGAATGTGTAGAATAAAGAAAAGACTATTATAATAAATTTTAAGAAGCCTGTGGTAAGGTCTTGTTTCATCCCACTGAAGAGAACAGAATTCATCTAAGAATTTTAGCAAATTTGGGGATGATTCTCTGAAATTACTGTTCCATCTGAAAGGAAGGACAAAATAGGTCAGTAAGGCAGCATTTCAGAACTGCAGATGGCTTGCTGGTTGGCTGCAGAGAAGTCAAACGTACCCAAAGCTGGAGATGGAGACTGACCATCAGTTGTAGTTGGAGACAAATGGGATGTCCTCAGAGCATGCACTAGAACTTGGGTCAGTCCCATGGTACAGTCCCTTTATGTACCAGCAGATCAGAAAGTCAATTCCTGGTCAGAACTTGGTGAAGAAATTCCCATTCTGCACAGTTCCATCCTGAACGAAGGGAGAGAATGATAGTTCAGAGCTGCAGCAAGGCTTGCTTCCAAGGTTCGCATGAATGAGGATGTCCAGATTCCTTTCTCAAAGTGTATTCTGTATCTGAATCTTTTACAAAAATTCTGAGTATTTTGGGATTTTGTACATGGGACTAAATGAATGCTTTCTTCTTATGAACAACAGTATGAAAAAAGATGACAGCTACCCCAAAGTAGATGTAATGCTGCTTTCTCAATAGATTTTACTCATGCTCATTTTAAAAGTATGTATCTCTAGAGCAGTTAACTATGACTTACTGGAAATATTTGAATTATAACAGTTAAGATAGCTAAAATGATTCATAGTTTTTATTTTGTGAGAAATATTTGCAGTAAAAAGCATTTTGTCTTGTGAGTATATATGGTTAGCGCTTCCATGGTTTTGTGTGAGTAAAACATAATGTTTCAATGACTCAGTCTGACCCGTGGAGCTGTGGTATGTTTTAGCAAAAACAGAATCTGAGTTTTGGTCCAAGTTCCTACCCAACCAAATGCACCTCAAAGCAATATTTAAAAGCTTAAGCAATAAAATTTTAGTTCACCACAAGCAAACAACTTACAATTAAATATATTGAATTAACAAGACAGAAAAAGAGTCTATGTTTGGAAAACAACTTGAATGATGACGTACAATTGGGGAAAAAATATTCAAGTTAGCCAAAGCTAATAAAAAAAAAAAAATCAAATTCTTCTTGTATATGCCTGGCTAATTATTGAAAAGATGTTGTGTGTTTGTTATTCTAACCATCACATCATGCAAATAACAACTTGGCACAAAATGTTCTCTGTTGGATGGAATATTTACACTATAGTAGAAACATATGTCTTGAAGGGGATGGTGTCAGGTATGATTAAGAAAAAAAAGGTGGTCTTAAGTTTTCTTAAGAAACTACAAGCTTTCCCTTAGTGAACTTATTATTGTACAGTTGGCAAATGTCAGAACTTGTTTATGCAAAGGATTGTTTTCCTTGTTCAGAACATTATATATGTAAAGTTTTTTTGTAGCTAATTTAACTCATCTTTCTAAATGTGTTCGGGAAGAATCAGAAATTCCTTATTATCAATATTTACAAAAAGTAGATAAACCCCCTGAATACGTCTTGTCACCTTAAGGAGGATTCTAGCTGTAATTTAAGCTATTTCTTAAACCAGCTTGGAAATGCCTGTGTTTGATGTGCACTTCCATTTTGCCTCAGTTGCAAATTAGACTTCACTAGGCTAATGTTCCTAAATCTCACTCAACTGTTCATCAGGAATATGGCACATAGACATATTTTAATGTTTTCATCTTTAGTCAGAAAGGGGCTACTTTGTGTATAGGATACTTCCATCATCAGAACTTTCATGAATTAAGTAGGGTCCATTTCTCCATATCATAAACTGAGTTTAAAGTGTATTCACCCATCTCAGATCACATCAACATTGCATTCTGCTCTCTTTCCAGCACAGCTAAATCCTTTAAAGACTTAAACTCACTGGAAACATCCTATAATTAGATATAAAGGTTTTAAGGCAACTAAGCATCAGCTCAGGTATGGTCCAGAGACAATAAATAGGCAAATACTCCCATTAGGCACCCAAATATTGTCATTAAATTCTCTAGCATACTCAGGAGTCTCATCAGGTAGTCGTGCTCTTGGTGGCTTCAACGTCTGTCCTCAGACATCTGGGAATGAAGGACATATTACTGTCCTCAAACATCTGGGAATGAAGGACATACTAGACAAATAGAACATCAGACCAAAAGCACATAGGAGGCTTGTTCACATTTGGCCTGCTGTAAGTTGAGCATGGTTAACATGTGCAAGCAATAGAAAATCAAAGAGCAAGCCAGTTAAATAATTAACAGCAAGTTTAACTGGGAACAAGATAGTCCTACCACATAGCAGGGATGCAAGAGGGATGAAAAGCAGTTAATGAAGAAGAGGGGATATAGAAGTGAGCAGTTTGAAGTAGTGAATGGATTTGGAGGGGATAGGAGACCAGGGCTCTACAGAGAAAATGAGTTGCACTGGTAAGTACTTTTACTTTTCCAGGTAGTTACTGCTCATTCAGGAATGGGTGGAATGACAAGTCCTGCCCATACAGAGCCTTAAAGCCCCTCCAGCAGTGACAGGACACACTTTCCCTCATACTACTAAGTTTTCTGAACCTGTCACTCCTCTGAGTACAGCTTTGAGCTGTCTTAACTTACTGTTTTTCACTTAAGGAATTATCTTAATGACAACTTTGGGGCATGAATCAGTTTAGTTGGTTGTAAGAGACATCAGGGATACCATCAAGATGATGGTACCTGGTGATCACGACAAAGGGATTGGCATGCACAGGTGACACATGAGGGACTTTGATATCATGCCATTGGCCTGTTTGGTGTGATCAAATACCTCGTGCTGAGAGGAACAACTTCTCTTGTGACAGGCGTAGGGACAGCCCTGGGTGTATGCAGAGAAAACAGCAGGCAATAACAAAACCTTATCACCTGGTTTTGCAGACTGGAGGAAGGCCAGGGAGACACCATCTGGAAGAACCTGAAATAGCAGAGGACTGAATGTGAAAAGTGAAAAAGATGCTCCAAGTGGGAGGACAGCACTTAAGGGGGGATGGCAGTTTGCTGATTTATTAATAATATGTAATTAACGAGCAGTCAGTGAACTGTACATTCAGAATCAGTATCAATGATACAACAGGTAAATCCCAATATTATGACACATACAAAATGTTACTATAGACCTAAAAATCTCTGAATACCATTCAGGAATTGATCCCAAATTTTTCTTATCCCACACATCCACATTCACACAGTTAGATTCACTCCCTGGCCCCTTCAGGTTACCAGCACACCCCCCCTTTCCTGATAGTGCAAGTTCACTGTGTACAGACACCACTTACATTTACTCCAGGGTTCTGTGTACCCGTGGGGGTGATCTGGTGCTATGTGTACCCGTGCACCTCCCTGCAGTCTGCTTATCCATGCACTGGTGAGGAATCACCCCAGGAGGTCACATACACACACCCAAGTATGGGTCCCTATGTATTGCACTTGTACCGCCAGTCCGTTAGCTGGAGTGCCAAGGCTCATGGTGTCCAGCAGGGAGGAAGCACTCACATCTGTACAGAGGATGCAGGGACAGTGGGGAAACTTCTGGCAGAGCCAAACCTCATTTTATCTGGCTTCTCTTTCCAGGTCTGCTTTCGCTTTTCCAAGGTCTCTAGCATCTCTTACAAATTTTCACATTTCTTTTATGTTGCTTGATAAGCTGAGGTGTTTGTTTCTGAAGCTGCTTTGTAATGCCCTGGTTCCTCCAATGCAGCTCCCTCCTTACACGTCTGTCGCCCCGCTCTCCTCTTAACCGACCGGCAGGCCGCAGCCGGGGCCATAGGCACGGCAGAGATCACCTGCCCTGCAGTCCAGGCCAGATCCAGTCCTAAGAGAAGATCCATAGGACACCAAGGTGACCTTCGAAAAAATGAACAAATTTTGACTGAAACGATTTCAGAGGCTTGAAAAATAACTTCATTTCTCAGGAAACAAGATTATATTTTAATTATCTAGGTTCCTGCTTGGAATTAAGGAGCAATCAAGCCTTGATAGCTAAGCCATCCACCTCGTTAGCAGTCCTTCATGTAACAATCCTTTACAGACACTTGTTGACTGTGATTTACATTAACAGGAGTGCTAGATGAAGACATAAAATACCATACAAGCTAACTATCTGCTTTTACTGAGGTTTCAATATGGGCAAACACATTTGTTAAAGCTTCAGTTTAAATAGGTAGAATGGATCGGCAGCTAGTGCAAATCATAACAGGTGTACTGCAGCAAATCTTTCATAAAAACAGAGCATGAAGACGAAGAGGGTTCATAAGAATATTACAATTTCTTTACTATTAAGTTGTGCTGAAAGAAAAAAACCACACCTGTACAGGTGAGAATGGAGAATCAATATGCCATAGCCACTGAACGTGTAAGTCTGATATTGGCTCAATAACAAAGACTGTAAGAATTTTTCTATAGAAAAGTGCTAAAGAAATAATAGAGTAAACCTAGGAAAAGAGGATAAAGAACTAGTAGAATGAGCATGATAAATATATACAGAAAATTGTACAGGCAAACATACTTCAAATTCACTTTATTGTCAGTGAATTTGAAATTAGTTGTTATTTTATTCTTACATTTATTCTTTATAATGTTTAAACAGACTGTTACGTGTTAATGTTTCAGTTGGGGAAAGCATAAACCATTGCGGAATTACTCAATTATTATGAAAGGTCCTACTGGGATTGCTGGTGGTTATGGTTATAAATGAGAAGGATGGTCCAGAACTTTGAAAAAGAATCTCTTGAAATGGGACTTATGTTTCAGAGTTGTCTTGAGGGAAATAGCTGACATATACCACAACAGTCTTGCAGAAAGAAATATGTTTGCATAACATATCCAAAAGCGAACACGACCAACTTCAGTTTTGAAAAGGGCAATATTTAATTTTAATATTTTTCATGGAAATGAAAAAAAGATGAGCAGAGCCAGACTGAGTGATAATTGTTTTCATCTTATAAACCACAGATTTTTATCTTGTGCATAACAAAGATGCTATTGTGAGTGTTTAGCACTCTATTGAGAAAAGAGCTTTAAGCCTAGCATGACATTTCTGTACAGTAAGCCTTTCTGCTTCTTTGTTTAAATCAAAAGCAGTTGCCTACCGTAGGCAAATGAATAAAACAACAATGGATAATTTTGACATACAAATAAGAATCAAAAGATCATGCCAGTGCTCCTTTGCAGTGTAAAGATAATCAGTGTTTTCTGTTATCAATCAAGATTACTTATAACTGCATAGAAAATTCTTGGTGAAGGGTTTTTACACACTGTTCAGTAAATCAAACATTTTACTGAACCTTTATTCAGCTGTAGTCTCAAATGCATACAAGAAAGGTGGATCCTTTGAGAAACAACATATGATTCCTACCAAATACAGTTAAGGGATTTCGGTGAGAAATGTCTGATATAAGGGAACAGAGTCAAAGTAGTTAAGATATAGGAAAGACTCTGACATAAGATGTCAGATCCTATATTGTTATAAAACTGGGTACATGCATATGCATATGTCTGTATAATTAAGAATAAAACTCCTTAAGCATATCTTCAAAGTAGTTTAATATTTTTTTGAGAAAAATGAGTGATTTCCAAAATTCTGATGCATGCAGGTAGAGAATAAGACCACGCTTACATATAATCATGGCAAAAATATAACATAAAGTCACATTTGTGCCTTCTTAGGAGTTTAAAAATACTACCATTACTATTTTCAATACCAGGGTAGCAGTCAGTTGTCTTAGAAAACTACCAGTCATTGTGAACTACTGTGTCCATAACAAAAGTTAGGCACGCCTGTCATTGGAAGATATTTTCTATATTTTGCAAGCTTTATCTCAAAACTTTTCACAAACTACAAATACATGATTTCGTTCCCAGTCATGCCAATATTACTAAATTTGAAGGAACAAAGATGTCATCCTAAGAGACACTGATGTTCATTGAAATGTTTTTGGGTTGTAAATGTTACAAAATCAGTGTCTTTTGCAGTCTTGGCAATTGCTGACTTAATCTGCACTAGAAAAACATAAAAAAGGACTTTTCAGTCTTTGCAGTCTTTAATTTCTATCCTAACCAGGACATAACTTTTCAAAATCTATGGTCTTTTTTAAGTGAGGTAATGTAGATAGCTGTTGTGACATCAAATGAAAGTGATGTTACCATTTTATAGTCAGGAAAAGGAGGTGGGAAGCTGTGGTCATGCAAATGTATTAAGCAAACTTGAAAAACAACAGGATCAGGGAACAAATTGAAGTTTCACAGACTGGGAAGGCTGTTTCTGTTATAGAAATGGGTCCAGCTGATAAATGCAATGCCTCAGAATATCATAGGTCATGTTGTTCTAATAAATTTTCCAAGTTTATTAGTGCTTCATACTCTTGATTATGTTAAAGTTTCATTTGGCCAACTTCATTAAATAGAAATTAAAGCATAAAATCCTCCAAATTATTTCAAAGATTCTAGTGTGAGATACAATCTAGGCAAAGAATGAATTGCATTGTTTGCTCTGAGGTTTGCAATTCTAATCAGCATAGAATGCTTTGTTAGTATTGACACAAAAGGTTGCTTGAAAACACAAAATCCTCAGGATCAGCTTTAGTGAATGCATAGTCATAAATCCTCTTTTTTTTTTTTTTCCTTCCCATTCAGAATAAAAAAATTTAGGGATTTTTGTAATAATTACTCAGAACACACCAAAAATCATGCCAGCTAAAACTGCAGGCACAATCTCTGTTTAACCTTTATTTAATAAGAAAGAACTTTGTGCAATAGCATACTGTGGCAGTGATTTTCAAGTCTTATTGCAAGATGTCATTAAGGCAAAGAGAAGTGTGAGCTTTTAAGCAGCAGGAACTGTTCAGCTTTCCCACAAGTCGTTATTTGCAGTGTCCTGTTGAAACTGATCCTACTCATATTCTTGAATTACTCTGTGTAAAAAAAAGCAAGATGTAATTTCACAGCTAATAGGATTTCCATGCCATCAAAGGAGCACAGAACCTTTAGTCTTCTAAAAGAGTGTTACATCTTAGAGTATAAGTAGATGTAATGAACAAATTCCAGCTTACACAGAATGGCTTCTCTCAGCACCTCCCTTTATGGAGACAGTTTCTGTGATTCTCCTGAGCAACAGTCTTCCAGTTGGTTCTGTTATAAATATCAAGCCGTGGTAGATGATCAAGCAAGTAGCTCACATTTATATCACTGACTTTATCACTACACGTGGCTCTGCCAGTCACTAGTATTCCTGTGGGTAATACCAGTGACTCAATCACTGATAGCAAACGTAGGATTATAAGTCATGCCAGAGCTCCAGTAGACTGCCAGGGACACTTGGTGTCCAGATTATCTGTCAGCAGCAGCCAATCGTGCAAACGCCTTTTGAATGTGGGTAAGAGTCACACCACCTCTTGGCTCCAGCAATGGCAGCGTGATTTAAGAGAAACATAACATACATGGATAATGTGGGCAGCATCCTGCTGATGTCGGTCAGAGGCAGGGTGTCAGGAGGCCGTGGACTGTCTACGCTGTGGGTATTGGTCAAACAGCAGAATGTCAAGAATGTAGGAAGGAAGGATTCAGAGGGTACTCAAGGGTTTTGCCTACATAATGGGTTAAACAAACAAAGCCTTTTTTTTTAAGAGATGCTTCAAGACCTTCTTTTATTATCAAAGTATACCCAATGGAAGAATTTAGTGTGTTTGCATACAACATTGTATTTTATACATATATATGCATGCCTATGTGTATATATAATGGAATGTATTCTTATTTTCTGTACACTGGAATTAAATATAACAATAATTCCTGTTGAAAAATACATTTTTAATGAATTTATAATTAAGATTTTTTTGTCTAATTGAAATACTTGCAATCATCTACAGGCTTGGGGAAGAGTGGCTGGAGAGTTGCCTGGCGGAAAAGGAGCCAGGGTAGTTGGTCAACAGCCAGCTGAATATGAGCCAGCAGTGTGCCCAGGTGGCCAAGAAGGCCAACAGCATCCTGGCTTGTATCAGAAATAACGTAGCCATCAGGACTGGGGAAGTGATTGTCCCCCTGTACTAGGCCCTGTGAGGCCAAGAGTCAGGCCACTGAAGAACATCAGGTGGATCAGGCTGCTAAGATTGAAGTTGCTCAGGTGGATCTGGACTGGCAACATAAAGGTGAATTATTTATAGCTTGGTGGGCCCATGTCACCTCAGGTCATCGAGGAAGAGATGCAACATATAGATGGCTTGTGATTTGAGGGGTGAACTTGACCACGGACACTATCGCACAGGTTATCCATGAATGTGAAACGTGTGCTCCAATCAAGCAAGCCAAGCAGTTAAATCCTTTCTGGTATGGAGGACGATGGCTGAAATGTAAATATGAGGAGGCTTGGCAGATTGATTATATCACACTCCCACAAACTCACCAAGGCAAGCACTATGTACTTAGAATGGTTGAAGCAACCACCAGATGGCTAGAAACATATTCCATACCCCAATGCCACTGCCCAGAATACTATCCTGGGCCTTGAAAAACAAGTCTTGTGGTAACATGGAACCTCAGAAAGAACTGAGTCAGACAACAGGACTCATTTCTGGAACAACCTCATGAACACTTGGACCAAAGAACATGGCATTGAATGGGTGTATCACCTCCGCTACCATGCACCGGCCTCTGGGAAAATTGAATGATACAATGGGTTGTTAAACAATACACTGAGAGCAATGGGTGGTGGGACCTTCAAACATTGGGATACACATTTAGCACAGACCACCTGGTTAGTCAACACTAGGGAATCTACCAGTTGAGCTGGCCCTGCCAATCAAAACTTTTACATACTGTAGAAGGGGATAAAGTTCCTGAGGTGCACATAAAGAATATGTTAGGGAAGACGGTCTAGGTTACTCCTGCCTTGGGCAAAGGCAAACCCATCCATGGGATTGCTTTTGTTCAAGGTCCTGGGTGCATTTGGTGGGTCATGTGGAAGGATGGGGAAGTCCAATGTGTACTTCAAGAGGATTTGATTTTGGGTGAGAATAGCCAACGATTTAAATTGTATGATGTTAATTGCTGCATAATATAGCATGTCATCACTACTATGATTACTATATACTGTAAGCACAGTATTACGGTAAAGAGCACTATGTGATAGATCTTTTTTTTTCTTCTTACTTTGAAAAAATAGAAACAAATTTGTCACATTCATTTGGCATATTCTATAAAATTATTAAGCAAGAACTCCTATGACAAACATAAACAAATAAACAAAATTGGATATTTAATGACAAGTTTTATTATACTATTTGTTAAATTTCTTGAAAAGCAATTTTTCTTCAAACTAGGAGGATTTATTGAAAAGAGCAATATAAAACCAGAAAGTATTTCATCAGTGGAGAAAATATCATCTGGGCCTTTGAGTGTACTTTCACTGAATCCAAAGGCAAACTGCCTCTGAGTTCAACTACCAGAAGCAGATCTATGTTCTAGCATTCATTATTACTATTCTGTTTTCAACATAAGTAACATCACAATCTTATTTTTCTTTACAAGGCCAATTTCTATTTATTTGATTTGCTGAGAGTTTATTTCCAATTATGTATTTACTGTGCTGTTCCCTGTTTCATGTGATCGTATTACTTTATTCTGTTGCTAGTGTTGTCAAGAAATCCTCTAGATTAGGAATTACAAATTGCTTGCTGTACATTTTAAAATCCAGCTACATATTCTGAGTTTAACATTTTTACTGTAGTAACATCTCTTTTGAGTTTTACTATTCCATTTAGGATAGTGCTGTTCATTTAAGGATAATTCAGAGGGGAATGAGAGTATGGTTATCTTTTCCTCTGCTGGTTAGAAAAACTAGTACTTAAGAAGGAAAGAAATTTTAAACCTAATCCTGATAAGTGCCACTGATCAGCTGATTGGCAGCTTGGCAAAGTGGAGCACTAAGTTGTCACTCTGTGGGATACATTGGCAGTAACTTCATTGTCTGAAAGTATAAACCTAAAGATTTCTTTTTGTGATTCCTCTGTTATTCATAAACTCACACAGGCACTTAAAGAAAGGGAGCCAATTAATCCTAAAAGCCTCTCTCTTCACTGAGGGTTAAAAGAGGTATTCATCTCAGCTGTACAACTTCTAGATGTCTGAAATGGGAAAGATGAATGCAACTCATTGCTTCTTTAAGAATCTGGTGCTGAGCAAGGAAGCTAATATGTTGTATAAAGGCCTTTGTATATCCCTTTCCTTTGTAAAATGATGATCCATAGGGAAAAATATTTTCAGACCTATTTTATGGTTTAACAGCTAATTTCTGCTTTCATGTGTCAATTTTTATATGTACATACATATATATATAATTCTCTGACGTATGACGTCTTTCAGAAGTGAATTCCATTATGTGATCTGGAAAGGCTGCGGGTTGCACCCTTCCTGGCGTCCCACATGTTTATACTTCCCTTTTGAATCTGCAATGAATTGCAGGGTGATAGTTTTCTCATGGAAGGCAAGACAATTTTATGGCATGTGTATATACTGCAATACCATTTGAAAAACCTAGCATCAGGCTGTTAGTTGGCAATAGTTTAACATATGTATAAAAATACAGGGTTATAAAATGCATATTCGGAATGGAAACTGCAACGTACAAGTAATTTTCAACCTGAGTCAAAAGATAACATCGGACTTGCACAGGGCCACAGAGTATCAGGGACTGAGAACTGTCCAGCTGCTGACCAAGACGAAACATCCTCTCAAACAAAAGAGGAATTGAATCAAGCAACAGCTCATTTTATTGTTGTCGCTTTCTCACTATGTGCAAAACAATTAAAGACATTCATTTTGGCTTGAGGAGAAGGCTAGGTAAGGTGGAGGTCCAGCAGAGAGGGTCCTTCCTTCTCAGTTTACTTTAATTGGTTGCATAGGAACCTATATAAATCCTCAAGAACAACTACAACTATGGAAAAAATACTTGTAAAGAATATTTCTTGTGGCATCTGGGCTTGTGCAAAGCATTTGACACTGTCCCACATGACTTCCTTGTCTCTAAATTGGAGAAATATGGATTTGATGAATGGACCACCGACTTGGTGGATAACGAACTGGCTGGATGGTCGCACTCAAAGAATTGCAGTCAATGACTCAATGTCCAAGTGGAGACCAGTGATGAGTGGCATTCCTCAGGGGTTGGTACTGGGACAGAAGCTGTTTCACATCTTGGTCAGCAACATGGACAGTGGGATGGAGTGCACCCTCAGCAAGTTTCCTGATGATACCAAGCTGTGTGGTGCAGTCAACATGCTGGAGGAAAGGGATGCCATCCAGAGGGATCTTGACAGGCTTGAGAGGTGGGCCTGTGCGAACCGCATGAAGTTCAACAAGGCCAAGTGCAAGGTTGTGCACATGGGTCGAGGCAATCCCAAACACAACTACAGGCTGGGCAGGGAATGGATTGAGAGAAGCCCTGAGGAGAAGGACTTGGGGGTGTTGGTGGACAAGAAGCTCAATGTGAGCCAGTAATGTGTGCTTGCAGCCCAGAAAGCCATCTGTATCCTGAGCTGCATCAAAAGAAGTGTGACCAGCAGGTTGAGGGAGGTGATCCTGCCCCTCTACTCCTCTCCTGTGAGACCCCACCTGGAGTACTGCGTCCAGCTCTGGGGTCCCCAGTACAAGAAGGACATGGACCTGTTAGAGCAGGTCCAGAGGAGGGCCACAAAAACAGTCAGAGGGCTGGAGCACCTCTCCTATGAGGACAGACTGAGAGAGTTCGGATTGTTCAGCCTGGAGAAGAGAAGGGTCTGGGGAGACCTGAGAGCAGTACGTAAAGGAGGCCTACAGGAAAGCTGGAGAGGGAATGTTTACAAAGACGTGTAGTGACAGGATAAGGGGTAATGGTTTTAAACTGAAGGAGGGTAGATTTAGATTAGGTATTAGGAAGAAATTCTTCACTATGAGGGCAGTGAGGCACTGGAACTGAGAAACTGTGGATGTCCCATCCCTGGAAGTGTTCAAGGCCAGGTTGGATGGGCCTTTGGGCCACCTGGTCTAGTGGAGGGTGTCCCTGCCCATGGCAGGGGGGTTGGAATTAGATGATCTTTAAGGTCCCTTCCAACCCAAACCATTCTATCATTCTATGATCTTATACACGGGGCCTATAGGCCTATCAATTTGTGCCTATTCACTTGTTGTCCACCAAGTCAAATCAAGTAAATTCTGAAGATCTTTATGGAAAGTACAGTAAGTCATGATCAATGACAAGAACTATCATTACACTATTTTATAGCATGATTGATCTTGTAAAACTTTTAAACTAAGGATTTATTCCCAAGGATGGCACAACAAAGACTGGGAATACTGTGAATACATGAGGTTCCGCTTTGAGCCTCCCCAAAGCTGGACTGAATTTTGTCTCCAAGCACTGATGAATCTGAAGAGAGTTATTTAATTTTTACGGTGCTAGAAGGCTAATGATATTGATCTAAGATTGCAAGACAAAAATGTTTAAAGGAAAAAATGTGATTTACTGATGTTTATGGGTTAGCATCCTCTAAAATGTTGGAGATTTTTTTTCTCTATGAGCAGAAGCTGTGAAAGTGAAGGAACAGTGGAGAAAGAGGTCATTTGCAGGAACAATGAAAAGAGGTGGACCCTAAAAATTCCTTTACAGTTTCAGAGGAAATGGAGAAAAACAACAAAGTACTTGCACATCCCTCTGATTTCTGCCACATAAAGCATGTCCAGATTTAAAATCTGATCCCAAATACTATAACACATATATTTTTTGTTTCTAGAACTGGAAAGCATTATAGTTGTTAAAGCAACTGGGCAAGAAAATCCAGATTTCTTTAAAATTGTTTATGTGCTCTGTAGAAGTCTGCTGACATTGCCACCTGAACTATTGTTAGCCTGAGAATATGTTATATATGTTTTAGTTTAATATCTTGTTCATTTTTAAGAGTTTCTCAAGCATACAGTTTGAATATTATGTTACATTTATGAACAGGAATTTACATTTATAATAATTGGAAATTCATTCTCATGTTTTATCAATATTAATAGTAGTCATAAAGTTATTGAGTCAGATAATTTAATTGAAGAAAGATTGTTTTTCTAGACTTTGGGGTTAGAAAAGAGTATTTTACAAAAATGAAAATTTTGCAAATATTGTGAAAATGAACCCTAGAATTTAAAGTCAAATTTACGCTTCATTGATCAAACATAAGAAAGACTTGTATATCCAAAACACAAACCCCCAAAATTAATGCCACTTATGAAAACTGAGAAAGAAGTTGTATCATTTCTTTGCATTGGAAGAACTTGAAGTTCTTTATTTTTTTATTTCTTTTTACCCTAAACTTGTTTGTTTTCTACAAGAAAACAGTAATGTATTTGAATTTGCTGTGACCGTGAACGAAAATATATCTGCAGGTTCAGAATGCTGACTGTGTATTACACTCTCTCCAATACTCTGCATTCAGTTTCTAAGATACAGCTTTTGATGAGCTGCTTTAGCTTCTGGTATCTTTTATTAGAAATGTTCCTCTTCAGTAATTTCTAATGTGTTTGCCTCTGTCTTGGCAATCTGATTGTAGCTGAGAATCCTCTGGACTAAAAGTAACTGAAAAGTCTGAACACGACTCAAAGTCATGGAGATCTTCTATGGAAATTCCAGTTTCTGTTGAGGCTGTGAAAACCCCTGAATTTTCAGTCCATGTCCTGTATAATGCCTTTAGCAACAGTAGAAAGTGAATATGAAGGAAAGCGGCAAGTCATGGTTTTATTAAGAAGGAATACTGTAGAATTTTCCTAGAACACAAATAAGGTTAAAGAAAGTCTCAGTTGTCCTTTGGTGGTGAACAAAACAGCATTTTTATTGTGACTTGGAGAGTACTTTCTAGCTTGAAGGAATGAGGTGTGCTGCTGCCCCTGTTCTGGTCAAGACAGAGCAGGGCCAAGGAGCACCACCTCTTCCCACACCATCCTTTTGAAGCAAAGGAAATCCAGGCGCATCGCTTGCACGCAAGGCATGGCATGTTTTGAGACTCCCGACATCTCCATATGTTATGGGACCAGTACAAAAAGATAAGCTAGATAACTAACTTTATTTCAGTGACCCTGGAAAAGCCTTCCTGGAAGTTGCTTTGTTGTATCTGGTGTTTACACATGAACACAGTAGTTAAAATGTCCCTTACACAAAGAAGTGCACCAGATCAGCGCTTCAAATGTATGTATGAGATCTTTTAAAACAGAGACTGCAGGAGTAACAGCTTCTGAGTAGGAGGATCTGATCTTCAGATCAGAACTTCCATTTTTCTTTGACAGCAATATAGAATATAGATTATATATCCAATAACATGGAGGATTTTGCCTTTTTCCTCTTTGAGAATCAACAAGTTATTTAAAAAAAACTCCATAAAACAAGCCCATCAGTTCAGACTGAACATGTTTTTATGTGACAGCTAGGATCTAAGACTGAAACACAACAAATAATGGGAACAGGTTTAATTTTCTGCCTGCAAAAGAAGAACACCCTGTAGGCAAAATACAATACACCAGCCTAATCTTGCCTATAATTTACATTACATTAAAAATAATATATAGATTTGTATAAATTTAGATCACTCATTTTAAAGTAAAGAGTATGTAGCAGTAGGAGTAATCCTGCTGTTTGGATGAAGTGCACACTCAGCCTTTCTTTTAAAGCCTCATTTTCTATTCAGCATGATTTTGAAAGCAGGGAAAATATATATTCAGCCTCAACAGAGCTTTTTTTGCCAGCTTACAAAAATAATGAGAAAAATAAGAAAAGTTGTAATGTTAATGTCAGTATAAAAATGAAAAATATGTTATTATTTTATATAAAATCCTGCAAAGACTGAATTCTTAGCTTCTCTACAGATTTTCTTAATGTCACTACTATTGTAAACCAATTTATTCTGATTTTTTTTTTTTTTGCTTATGTTGTGGCACTGATGAAACCAAGTGTTGATGGCATACAGCAAAGGGTGAGGTATGCGTGGAGCTGAGCTCTCCTGAACTGAGGGTTGGGTAAGAAGGTCAGAAGATCAAGTAAAAAAAAAAAAAAAAAAGAACACATTACTATAGTACCATAACATCTATTTCAAGACAGAAAACAAGGCTACTTATACTTTTAGCTTACAGATCTGTGTATACTGGAATAATAAACAGTTTGTTCTTAATTTTAGTACAAAGAGTGTATAATTCTGCATGAGGGAGTCCAGATTTTGGTGAAATAGACTATATAATTCCCTTTTGGTCCCATCATTTAGATTCACTAACTAGAATATCCTGATAAATAAGTCAGAAAGAAACCAAACATGTCTCAGTAGTTGTAAACTAATACCTAGAGCTGCTAACATTTCAGTCTTAGAAACAAAGCTAGCACTTTCAGAAAGAGTAACAATTATAGAAGGAAAAAATTTATTTGAACAAATTATAGATTACAGATTCTTTCTCAGCATTTTTGTTCTTGCTTTCCTGTATTTCCATTTAGCTGTGACTATCTGATATATTTTTCAGTTTTGAATATTGGGAGTTTGCTTCATCGTGGTGAATATGCTGAACTGCTGCATTCAGCTCTTTCTTCAAAACAGGATTTTGGTAATTTTTTTAAGTCCACACAGGATATTCCCCTTACATAACTCTTCTTCACAATAACAGCAGCTTCAGGTTTGGTGTTGAAGTACCTGTCAGTGTGCTTTCAAACACAAGTAAACTCTATGGAATTAATGAATAATACATTATTTTTGCATCTTTCTTGAAAATGAAACAGAATGATATTATTTTACTTTAATTATATTCTTTAATATATGTGTATATGTGTATATATGTATATATATGTATTATATATAGTATATATGCATACATACATAGTATATATAGTATATTTGTAAAAAGTATATATTACCTAACTTATCTTAATAAAGTATACATATACATTCTTTTGCAGTTCTTTCCAAGTACTGAAATTCTGTTTTAACTCTTCATAGACTTACCATTCTCTAAAACTGTACCATGTGAGGTTTACTCTGTATGATCTAACAAATATACTTCTCTCATTATGCAAAATGTATATATTTATTACCTACTTCTGCAGTCACCCAAATCCACAGTCCTGAACAATCATTCAAAATAACTGCTTGAAAACACCAGTATATGTAGGTTCATATACACAGTATACCTAGTGCTTCATTTAAGTAATCTTACTGTCACTCAGTCTCTGATTATTGCTACTGTTCCCAATGTTGATGCAAGCTAAACAGTATGTTTTTCACAGTAATTTTACAATGCTACAGTGGTACTAACTGGTCAGGATACTGTACAGTAGTAGTGCTGGTCAGCAGGAATGCCCTTGTTAATTTAGGAGAGGTACTCACTGTTAAATATACATTAATAAGAATTTAATTTTTCACCTCTGACAGGCAGGTTTAGCAAGTGATTATAGAGTGCTTAAGAAAACGTTGCAGAAGTTTGTGGCCAAATTTCGATGAGTGGTTTTATAATTCCCTATCATGGAAACATCACCTCTGATGTATCAGTGTATCTGCTAACCTACAGCATAATTACACTTCCTTTTGGGCCTCGGGGAAACACGGCTGTCACCTGCCATGTCATGCAGGTTGTCTAACTGTGTGTCTTTGGATTTCCAATCCAAATTATGTAACAGAAGCTTATGGTTGTGTTTTATTTCTCTAGTTCCCAATCTGGTCAGAAGTATGATGCAGGCACTGGAATCATTGCAGGCTGGTACCACACAGCAGATCAGAATCCAGTCCTTAGCAGTTACCATCTTTGACTTGAAAATTATGGCTATACTTGGCTAAATGGCAAACTCTGCTTCACCTGTGAGCTGAAGATATTCAGCAATTCAACAGCTCATCTTGCTGACAACTGTCCAAGTTCAAGTTGTATTATAAGTCCATACCAACTTGAGGTGGTAGATAAGAGTACACATCAGGGTTCACTGTGGTATTGCTTTGTGGATATAATGGTTAATAAAGTGAGGGAAGCACTTGCAGTAGTTGGGGATATGGATGTTGTTAGCATTTTCCTAGACATGATACATCACGTGGTTCTGCCAGGATCTCCAGGTTGTGCTTTATGTTTTCATTTTGTTAAATTACCATTTGACTATGAATTCACTGAAAAGTCTTAGACTAGGTATCAAAGCAGAAAGGAAGACTGTGCAGGAGAAGATAACATAGCAAGGTCTATGGGCATGAGGTGTTAAGGCCCCAGTCAGCAACCCCATTTAAGAATGACAAAGAGGATACAAAGCTACTTTGTATACAGAGTTTCCCAAATAATTCTTACCTATTTTCCTGAAACTGCAGTCAGGAAGTGCTGCCGTGCAGTGAAGCACAAGAGTTGGGGAATGATGAGAACAGGCTAGCTCTGGAAAACAAACATCAGGATCAGTTGCTAACAATCTTAGCAGATGATGCACCATAAAAAAAGTTAGATGGGCTGAGTTAGATGGTTACTGAGAACCATGATGAAGTTTAGGCAGGATAAGTGAAGCGAACAGTTTCTCTGGCTAAAACAAGCAAACAGGAGATTTTGTCCATTGACCAGGTTTTACAGATTGAATTTAGGTAACTGTGGGTGTGAGTGCTTTTTAATGGTACAGGTACCTAAAATCCATATATGTCACCTTACCTTGCAATCTGTCATCTGAATAAGGCCTCTGCAGCCTTTTAGATGGGATATGGGAGGAAAGGGGTCATGATCTAAGTTTTAGACATGTTACACAAATTTGGGAGAATCAAAACTGGAGTAGACTAGATAACATTATTCTCACAGAATAAAAACAGACAACTGCATCTGCGCCCACAAGGTTTCTAAACACGCCCATGGAGGAGCTAGAGTTCAGCAAATTGTTGGGTGGCTCACAGGTAGATCTGTGATCCATCTAGAAGTTAGCGCTCCCTACTTCACCTGTTCAGCCAGCAGTACAATTGGACGGTTGTGAGACTTTACCTCATGTCTTCAGCGAACTGAAATAAAACACAACAAAAAACCCCACCTCTCCAAAAAAACCCCAAACTTGGGACCTTTGTGACATTCTAAGTAGTAAAAATCTGGGGTGACTCTTTCAAACTGTGAAAAAATGACTCATGGGCATTGACGTGAAAGGAAGGTGAATGGATTTTTTTCTGCTTACACCATAATAGCGTTCCCATACAGCAGATCATCAGGTTGCAATGGAAGACTATGCACTGCTGGCAGATTCATTGACTACAACTTTTTGGTCTTATTTCATGTTGACTATATGCTGACGGAGAAGTAAAGTTGTAACAGTTTTGCAGTGCTTCACTGAACTAAGACTTGTGAAAGCCTTGCAAAGAGATGCATTTGAAGTTCTGTTTGGGGAGAACGGGCTGCACAAAAATCTCTTTTTCCTAGGGGCATGCTAAGGTGACTCAGCAGCAATCCTTCAGAAAAATCTTTAAATTGATTATCACTCTCTTAATATGTAAACGTTCATGGGATTTCTTTAATCCTTCTTATTTAATACTAGTACGTGTGTGAGAGAGGGAACTGTTTCTTGGCTGCTGGAGGACAGGACCCCGCTGCTCACAAAATGAGACCTTTGTGACTTGTGGAACTGAACCCAATTTTCTTTTCTGTTCTGATTACAAGATTCTATCTGGGGACTTGGCAAAAGAATTGAAGAATTACAGAGGCTCCACATTCATTGATCGAGTATATTGTACCTTTCACTGCTCCGTTTCTGATAACTTGTTTTTAATCTGTGGTGGTTTTATTACTAGTATTCTGGTTGTGGGATTTCTCTGTGGATAAAGGAAAGTTCTTGACCTTGGTTATCTGTTTACGACAGAAGAAGCTTTTGGCCTGGATCAATGCTTTCTTCATTATTTTTATTGTTTCAGAATGAGTCATGTTTAAAGATGAATGAGAATCTTAACCAAAGCTTCCAAGCGGTCCTCAGAGCTGCTTTCTGACTGGATATTAAATGCTTTGAGCCTCACTGAACAGGCTCTCTTTGCTAGTTATGCATTGCACACTTTCCCTCTTTCTTAGCCCACAATACCAATGGTACATGCTACTTGACATTAATTTATTTTCAACTATGATAGAGTATCCTTTGTCTGAACCAGTCTTAACAACTGTAAATTTTTGCCTCCTGAGATTTTGATATAATTGTTGTCAAGCTTTTCTTCTGGGATTAGTTTTTTCCAGTTCTATCTCTATCTCCATACAGAGAGTGAAATAAAGGCTTTACAAATTGCTTCTTTCCACCCTGACTACATTAAGTCCTTTGAACTTAGAGGACAGAGTGGCTGAGGGAAAAGTGATATGATTAGCTGGAAACTGCATGAATGCTACCTGCAGATTATGTACAGCTTCTGGGAATCCACTTTATTATGGATATCTTGGATGAACCTCACAACAGTGACTCTTCTATGAAAACTGTTATATTCCTTGGAAATAATTTTTGTTTCTTTCCCTATGATTCCCATAATGTAGAAGCACTACCTCTCTGTATTATCTTTCTTTTTATAAACCGCAAATATTTTACATACCATTATACGGTGAATAAAATACTTCTTTATGTCTGCTTCTCAGTGAGTGCCAGGAAAACAGTTTGAAAGTAAGCATAAGTCTGCTGTAGGTTTTCTGTATTTTCTCTTTCTGTTGAAATAAGTGGTATTCTCTTTGATTTTTTTCTGTGTGTAGTTTTAAGTGCTTTGTGTCATAAGTAATTTTGTTCTTGTTGCCTTGATCCAAGTTCACTGGTCCAAATGGGTAGACACTTCTGATTATTTCAGATTATTGCAGATTCTTAAATTTGGTCCAATTATGGTTTGCTTATTTTAATTCTGGATTTTACATAATTTTTTGAGTTGTCAGGAAGGTGACTGCAAAAATGTGTGGAATTCACATCTTACATTCGTCAATCTAACATAATTAATTTAAAAAGATAACAAACAAAACAAAACAAAAAAATCCTAGCAAATTCATCAGGGTGTCAGTGAAAGTGGAGCAAAGACGTTTTGCCCTTGCAGTGTGCCTCTCTTTCTCCCTCCTCCTTCCCTCTCCCCCTTCCTCTTTCTCTGCTTGCTGCTAAAACAGGGTCTCTAGCATTGTCCCTTCTGTAGCGTAAGCATCTGACTGCACACCTGGAAAGCAGGCTGAGTTCACTAATCTTGTTAATGAAATCTGTGGGGCAGTTAGTTAGTGGATACTCCCTCTATCTTGTTCTTTCCTAGAAAGGATTCCACCTTATGCTTGTGAGTTTTGGACTGATTAAAATCAGTGTGTTTATCGCAGCTGAGGAGGTTGCCTGTCTTTTTCCGTGGCGGTGACAGGTCAGGTCAGCGTTTGTGTAGGTTGTTTCCAAGATCTATCCCAGCCCACGTACACCACAGGTCCTTGTGTTGTGACTTATTTGTACCCACACTGAATGGCGGTTGGGTCTGTCAGGCATGACATGTCCCACGGGCCCTTGCAACATGCCTGACAATCCTCCTTTCATGGTAGGCATGCAGAGTCTCTTACAGTTTTGGTGGGAAGTGAGTGGGAATACTAGACGTGGTTGAATTCCCCATGTTTTTTTTAAGTAAAGCTATGCACAGTGTAGCAGCAGGACCTGAATGGAACAGCTGACTGAAAGTAGGAACAGTTATGACAGCAATAAATTATGAACAATTAATGCAGAAGTAGGACAAGTATGTTCATATGACCAACGGGTATATACCAAAGTTGCAAAGGAGGTGGGCGTCGTACATACGGACAGCAGAACTGATGCTTGTCTACTGAGTGATTGTTAGCCATGCTAACTGCAATAATAATGAAAGCCTGGGGGATTTTCACTGGACAAAATATGTACTATATGCACCTGCAGCTCTGATTCAGTTATGCTCCCTGCTTCCAGAGTGTGATAATACTGTTTGCACGCTGCAAACGGCATCCACTGCTGCTAGGTGGGTATATGGCTGGCAGACCTCTCCAAAGGTGATGAACATGGTGACCTCACCGACACCGATCCATCGTGCTGCAACAATTTGCCTATGTAGGGCATTCTGACACCTTTTGTTCCTTCCCTCATCTCTCCCTGTGTCACAAGCTCCTCCTGTTGCAGCAAGCTCCCATAGTGACCTCGATACGCACGCTGCAATGCTGTGTGAGCTGAAACCCTGGGACAGTGCACATCACATATGGCTCAGGCAAACTGAAAGTGGAACCAGCAACAGGAGGTCATCACCACTGGTATCAAAAGAGCTTTTGGTGTATCCATGACTCCTGGGATGCGGCACAGTGTAGCAGCTGTCAGGATGTTTGGAGACAACAGAGGGCCTAGAAACTGCAGCTTTGATGTTGATGAGTCACGATAGCCTAGGACATCACGCCTGAACACTCCTCATGAAAGATCTATTAGAGCTGTCTGCATGTGGCAGTGTAGTGTAGGGTAACTAGCAGGTCTTTTTATTTAAGCTCTAATTCACTCATCAGGTATCTCTAACAAGATACTGAAAGAAAACTCTTAGTGCAACATTGTTTTAAAATTTTTACTAAAGATTTAAATTATTGTCACCTGAGTTTGTGATAGATTTGGTAATGATAAATTACAACTATATCTTCAGCCTACTTTTAACACATACCCTCTTAGGAGCTGCAAAGGTGAGAATGTAGACCAATAATCTGCCTACTCTATAGGTCTGGAGTAGAAAAAGAAATTTTTGTGTACCTGAGAACTATTGAATAAATCAGAATTAAGTAAACACTGGAGCTAAACACTTAGGAAAACATATTTAGCAAAGAGATAAAGACATTTTCAAGCTATTCTGTGAAGAGGACCAAGTGAAGGAAAAATAAGTACATGGTTTGAGAAAGCTTATTTTTAAATGCGTACAACTTTGAGTCCTAAAGTCACTTTTCATACAAATATTTAACACTCACTATTAAAATCATAGGCTTCCAGCAGCTGTTGCTAAGCTATTGAGACAGTCATCAGTGCAATAGCTTTGAGGTATGAGCTCATAAAGTCTAGTCTGGATAATTTTACCATTTATAGGATACATTTTGATTCTCTGCAGCTCTATAAGTTGCACTATACAAACTATGAAAAGCTGTTAGTAGGATACTTATTGTCTGTATTTGCATAATTATGATTAAGATTTTGACTATCTAAGGCAACAGATTTAATTGCTGGGAATTGCTTTACCATGAATGAAAATAAAATGTTAATGCACTGGTTTTGAAGAGTTAAACTTTTTGAATTCTTTTCTTGTGATACTGCCATTTTTCCATTAATGTTTAATTTGAGTTATTAAATAATTACATGATTTTTATTTAAGGCCTATGTGCAAATGTTTTCAGTGCTTGTAGTGGTCACAGTTTCTCATTCTTATTGGTGCTGTTCTCTGAAAACCTGCTTTCAAAGGCCGCTGAGATAAATTTTTTATTATTCACTGTTTACTGCATTTTGTGCTGTCTCTGGATTTTAAAACTTCTCTGCCAATTCCATGATTTAAATTATTTCACCCCTGATGTCAGACACATAGTAAATTATGAACAATATTTCCTTTCATTAGGAGAAATGTTACTTCATGAAGAGATGAGCCATAGAGAGGAATGGAATGGTACTCTTCCACTGGGAATACTCAGATATCTTGTTTATTAGAAAGCATGCTGAACTAATCGGGACTCTATTTTTCTATCACTGTCAGATGCAGGGTGACATTTTGAAGAGCTTTTTTTACCAGTTGAGCAGAGCTCAGCGAATAGCTTTTTCAGACCCTAGTGACAATGAAATACTAGGTGCTTGTTCGCATTTTCCTGATTCAGATATAACCTCCCAGGTGTCCTGAAACAGTGGTCTACTTCAGAACACCTTTACAACTTTAATCTTTTTTTACCTCTTTACAGATGGATTTCTAGCACCTTTGCCAATTTTTTATTGCTGCGTGTAACATCTGTTAAGCAGTGTGGGACCAGGATTTCAGTCATCTAAAAGTCTTGAATGCTGACATGAGAGAGATGGCCTGTGAGAGTGAAAAATGGAGACTTAAACTTATTGTCCAAACATTTCTGCTTCATAACCGTTTCCATCTTAGCCACACCAAGACAAAAACTACTGTTGCATCTTTTTTGGATGTGACCGTACAGAAAGAGATCAGGCAGGGCTGTGACCCAAGCCAATACGTTACAGACATATTTTGTCTTTCAAAAGACATGTTAATTGTCTTCACTTATAAGGACAAACAATCTGATCAGTGAATTGCCAGCTCTATCTCAAGCAAGTGGTATGAAAGCAGCCATGTGACTTCTACATTGTCTAGTGCTAAGGCCAGGTAAATTCCATAGGTAGATATGAGATGCCTGGAAACTCAATTACAAGTGCAGATCAAATTTATATATCCATGTAAAAAACCATACAAGCATCACATCTGAGCCTAAATTGTCAGCTGGTGGCTGTGTGACAGCATGGCAGGAGAAAATGATCTAAGCAGCATTGTTTGCCCTGTACACACTGTAAACAACTGTTCTTTTGAATATGTATGCCTGCATTAAGGAATATCAGAGCCTAGTTATTCCTGATGTATCCCAAAGCCTGGAAAAACTCTCGTATGAGTGAGAACTTCCTTTTAAGAAACTTATGAAGAAAGGAATTTTGGGACTTCGGTGTAGATCTTAATCTGTCACTATCACAAGTATCATGCTGAGGTATTCTAAAAAAGATCCCCGGATTTCCCAGAATGCTGTCTGGCAAAGGTATTTTTTTTCATGATATAGCTAAATTGCTCTCATCAATATAGAACAGGACTTGGCAAGGTGAGACTTGAATGAAACCATGTATGTCATAAATGCTATCACTACACCTACAATTACACTAGGACCTACTCAGAGCTTTTTGCTCAGCAGGTTTGTCACATGTAAGCTACTCTTCTCCGTAGGTACCATAAGCTGCATTTTGTGCAAGAGTCTTCCATGTTGTGCTGGGTTGTTTTTTTTTTAATAGTTTAAAGAGATTTCCCATATTCCCTTGAGAAGACCTATTAAATTCAGTCTACAAGCAGTGTTTAAAACATTTTATTTGTCCACTAATACTTATGCATAGTAGAGGAAAGAAGCTGACTCCTGAAAGCAGGTACAGGATGATACTGAACTGCTCTTAGTGGACTTCCTTCTCAGTCTGGGCCCATATAAACATGTACAGGCTCTAAGACAAGATTAAGCCTAAAACTGTTAGCTTTGACTTGGCCTCTGTTACCAACTACTTAAGCAGACTCAACTGAGTCTGTCTGATATTGGTTATTCTGACACTTAGAAGGCAATTAGGCACCTAAGCTTGGATAATTAGAGTAATTGTAGAGGTGATAGACTCCAAGCACACTCAAGTTGCTGCCCAAATGACAAGTTATCCATTAGAATTAATTACATCAAAGTGCCAGACCATAACACACTGAGTTGCCATCTTACCCCAGGGAAGCTCTCTCTACATGTCCTTTAAGGAATTCTGAGGAAACGTCAAGTGCAATTAAGAAATATTTCAGTGAAGTAGAATCAAAGAATTTAGATGTCTATATAAATGCAAAATATACATTTATGTGTGTATTTGTGCTTCAGCCCTTGTTGTCAGGGCAAGGGGTGCTTGTTCTGCAAAGAAAAGCAAGCCAGAAGCCAAAGCAAGGCAGGCAGGACAGTGCCCACACTGACAGAGGATGCAGTCCTACAGTACCCATATGCAAAAAGCAGACCAGGTCTGGTGATGATGACCATGGTCAGCACAGTCCAGCTGGCCAAGCAGGTCTACAGTGACAAAAGAGGTCCCAGGTCAAGGTCAGCAAAGTAAATAACCAGGCACAAACACTTCTACAACACAGTTGAGGCAAGAGCCAAAGTCAAGCGAAGTGCTTGAGCTTAAATGCAGCCCCTGAACACAAAGGGGAAAGCCTCCATTGAAGTTCCCCACCACTCTTGCTCACAGAGCTCTTTCAGCAGCCTGATCCAAGGTTACATGGCTGCACCCATCACAGAGCTGGCACAGGCAGCCAGGCACCTGGGTTGGGGAAATGAGCTCATGGTTCCGAGTCTTCTCTCTGACTGCTGTATAACTTTCAATGAATAAAATAATACTTTTATTCTGGAATCATTTTTGCAATTATGGTGATTTGGCTTAATGGCAATGAAGTTGGTGGATACAGCAGCTGCTCTTCACTCTGGCTGAATAAAAATGATTGAGCTCTTTAAAAAATAACTAGCTACGACTACTACCCAACATAGTAAAATCTGGAGAAGGAGTAAAATTGTACAAAAATTTTTTAACAGTTCTCAAAGCAAGCAAAGTGATTGTTTTGGAGTCTTCTTACAGACCTATGTGAAAGAAAACCTGTATGAAAACAATCAGAAATTCAAGAATACCTAGAGAAGAAATCTTTAGCCTGCTCCCAAAAAAGAAGCCCTGAAACAGAGGTTGGAATCAAGTACTAGGGAGCAAGAGACTTGGAACTCTAAAGCCGAAGCTGAGACATTTCTTGTTTAATCTTCACGGTGTTTAAGAAAGCAGGCTTCTCTGCTCTGGTTTTCTAGTGGAACATGGCTGCAATAAAGACCTATCCGCCCTGTGCCACTGAATCCTTTGAACAGAAATTACCAACATGCTTATATTAATTTCTCATGTTTGAAAGGGATAACAGTCCCCTGATAGCAAGTGTTGTTGCAAGCCCCTAGAAGAAAAGAATTTTGAAGTGCTAAATGATGTCAGAGACCAGATAATTAAATGGTTTTGATAATCATGCAACTACAGGCAAACCCAGAATAACAGAATTTGTTTTTGAGGAGTGTGCGTGTAAGATGCCCATCTCAGGAGTGTGCATTCAAGAACTTAAAAAATATGTTTAAAAAAAGGTTTCTGGCATTTGCCAATGTTCTCTACCATATCTGGAAATATCAACACTTTGCTAGTTGGAGCCTGTAGGAGCCAAATGGAGAAATGCATATACAAGTAGCAAGACAGAGAGAAAAATGCATTGAGGACAGAAGCCATCTCCTAGCACGGAAATGTAGGACATCGAGAAAAATGAGAGCAATGACATGAAAGGACTGACTCTGGACCACCTTATGAATGATTAAATTAAGACTCCTATTTTATTTTTATCTTTTTAAAAAGAGAGGTTTGTGTAAAAGCATCCACAGAACTCTTTCTACATGCTCTTGGCTTTTTCTACCATAAAATTTACTTTCATTTATAGATTTCAAATACAGGTCAAATGGAACAGTAGTTTGCTAACCGGAATGTTTTTCTCTTTCAAGAAAACTTAATGGAAAATAGTTTCATCATTTATAAGCTAAAATCCTTCAAGATGCTGCAACAGTTTATTGTGTTGATACTAACATATGGAGTTCACAGCTTTCAGACTGCTGAAAGTTATTCCCAGCATAATGTTTTTGTGTAATAAAATTATGCATTGTTAATTTTATTTTCAGCAGTAGAAAATTTATCTGGTTCAATTATGTTTTGTAGAATCTGATTTCACTAGCTCAGAATAAATGTTCTAAACCACATCTTTTCCACAGAATATTTTGGAGCCCTTGTCTTTTTTCCTACATTTTTTAAGAGGAAAAAATAAGTTGTTGAAATTCTCCATTTTCCTGATATTGAAGACTGGAAGATTCTGAAACTTCTCAGTCACATTATTAAGAGGATACTTCAAAATTTATTTTGAATTGGCAACCTACAAATAATTGGATTTTTCCCTCAGAGTAGTTCAAAGAGTTGCCATCTATGTTTTCATTCTCACTTTCATCAAGGAAAGCAGTAGAAAATATCAATGAACTTGCTTTTCTGAGTAGCAATCAATCTTGGCAACTGCAGGAAATACATTCACTCACCCTGAAAGTGATATTGTCAGTCAGAAAATCAAAAGGTGGGTTCAAATAATATACACCTGAAGGACTATACGCACTACATATGCCTGACATTTACTGAATGATTCATGATTTTTATATCTTCCCTCCATGCTAAGAAAATGAGGTAAAGTTTAAATGAATAATAGGTGGCTAAGGTGAATCTTCAGCAGACAACTTATTATTGTTGCCAAAGAAAAGGAGGAATGAATTTTTCATAAAGTCAAGATTTAATGGATAAAATGAACAACACTTATTACCAAGCATTTCAAAATTGACAGATAAAAGGCTGAGACAAGTAAGCAGTAACATAGATGCCAGCAATACCACGGTGAAGCCCCTTTGAGACTATGGAAAATATAGAAAAAAATTATGCAACTGGGGTCTGATCCAAGGAACTCTTAAGTTTTGTTGCAAAATCCCACTGGATGTGATGAATTTGGTCGCTAGCACACAGATTTAAGAACTGAATCCACTTGTAAAACTTCAAGGCCTGTACATGTAAATTAACCTCTTTCTTCCTCCTTTCTGGCAAGTTCTCCTGTGCCAATTGATACTGTGGTCCTGTATGCTCAGCCGCCTTATCTCAGGAATTCACTTGGTTCAGTTTCTTTTCTGTCACTTGCTTTGCTATGAATAATACATGTGTACAGACTAAGAATTCATTCTCCATTTTTCCTTTAAAATGAGCTAATTATTCAATCTTGCTTGCCACAGTTTAACACTGTAAACTGGCAGTGTGAATAATTGCTAATTGAGAGTCCATTTAATGAGCTCAGAGATTCGTGTTATGAGGACAGAAAGTTGATAAGTTTGTCTGAGGGTAATTGTTAACCAAATCAGCTATGTTCCTCATGTTGCAATTTCTTGCTAATGGCATATAAACAAGCCATGCTGACAGTCTGGTTTAAAATCAATTCCCCCCCCCACCTTTTTCTTTCATCTTTTTTTTTTCTTCTTTCTTCTTGGATTCTAATTCAATAAGGTTTAGCAAATGCTGCATATTGCAGGCAAATCCCTAGCTCCTATTCCAGATGCTTTAGAAGTTTTGATTTTGCTGAAGTCTGTAATGGTTATTTGCTGTTGGAAAACTTCAAAATCAATGAGGAGTTATCATCTAAAGACACACTTCAGGATTCAAGGGCAGGGAACTTTGACAATACATAAAAATATAGAACTAAAACATCCATTAACCATTGTATCTAGCTGTGTTCTTGTGGCAGAGGAGACATCCTCTACAGCCTTAATGGCAGGTTTAGACCAAGAGTCCCTCTGCAATCCTTTTATAAAATCTGTTTCTTACAAACTATAAGTCTGAGGTGAACATGGTCTGTGCCAGTGCCAACACAAACAGTAGTAATCTTTCACCATCTTCATCAGTAACGTGGATTCTTCACGCTCCTCAGAATCACAGGAACCTCTACAGGTCATTTCTAAGCCCTGTCTACTTGATTATGTAGATGCAAGTAGCTGGATATCTTCTTTTAGCTAGTATCGCCACAGATCTGCTGTTGCTAAAACCGCTTTCTTTCATTTTTCTGGAAGCCTAAAAATGTCAGTAAAAACGTCTTTTGAAAATTGGGCTTAATGTGTGTCAAGATTTATGCTTGGTTTGTAGCTCTTCCCTAAGGCCTCTCAGTTTTCAAATAATATTCATCACAGTTTTGCTGATGTCTGTAATCGAACCTTTACTCTATTCTCTTTAGCAGAGATAAATGTAATTCTCAGACCTGATCCTGGTGATAAGGTCTGAAAGTGAGGAAGCAAGACAAAGGAGAGGAGCTCATTTACAGCACATCTGTGTTGTGCTCCCTGTGACTCACGGAACCGTTCTAAAACTTGAGAAAGTGTGCTTTCTAATTTAAATAATAACTTGTTCAAATTTATTTGGTTGAAAAATGGCTTTTCACATCTCAGAATGACAGGATGTTTTGTGAAAAAGTCACTTCTTTATTAATTTTTTCTAGGAATAGGGCTTGTTCCAAAATACGTTGAAGGTTTGAAGAAAAAAAAAGCCTTGGTCAGGTGGTTATCATTGTAAGTCGATTTAACAACAGAAATGAGATGAGAGGAAAGTCCAATCACTTGTATAAAGGACTAAACAATAAATTGAAAGCAAAGAAATCAAATAATCATTATCTTCTAACCTACTGGGAGTGTGTCAGTGATGTGTTCACTTTTGGGGGTCTGTTTGACTTTTAAAGAGCTACTACTAACTCTCTGTGAAGCTTTGAGCACTTTTAAACGTGCTCTCAAGAATGTATGTAGAATATGTGTTACATATTTACTCCTCTCCTCTCTACAAGTATATTGACTTTATGTTGACTGCTTTGTCACTTTGTCAAAATACAATTCTGCAAGGTGACCCCCTTCTGTGTGATGTTATATTGCTAAGATCCTAAATAGACCTTTCTGTAATGCTGCTGCTCAGTGCTTGCATCATTCTGATCACCACTGTCACTACACTCTGAAGTAGATTTCCTACGTGCATGAAACAGCACTCTAGGTTTTATGTCTTTGGAATTGTTTTCAATGTCTGACTGAAACAAAAAACCCCAACCAAACATGAGCACTTCCCTTTCCTCCTAGCCTTTTGGCCTTTAGGAGGAATCTGCAAGGATGATTTAGCCAGGCTGAACCTCATTTACAAACTGAATCTGCAGAAAATCATTCAAAAAGGAACTAAGGGTGCTATGTATCTGAGCAGTTTCTGCATTATTTGTTCTGTGTACTCTCTCTCCCACGAAGTTTACCTGTCTACTTTCAATAATCCTGATTTCAGCATGTTCTTTGTGTTCTGCATTTCCTTCCATCTTTTCTCCTGTTCCTTCATCTTTCCATGTATCACATTTTTTCCCTGACACACTTTGATAGTTTTGAAACATCCAGATCTGTCTTTTCCAAACCACAGAAATAAATAACCCTATATAAACAATGAATTCCTTTGTTACTCTAACTCTATTTTCTAACCCAGTCTCCCTTGTGTCTGATTTTCTGTTAAACTACAAAAGGTTAGGACTCTCTAATTTTGCATTCACGGGATCCTTGTGCAACTTGTTAGATCATTAATCACTGCCATAACAGCAAACAGGGAAACTGTCAGACACAGATGACTATCAAAATGGACATTTTATTTTGTTTTGTTTATTTCCAAGACTTATATGTGAGCTTCATAAAGTTAGTGTGATTTTTCTAGTGAAAATGAAAGGGATTAATTTCCTTACCTCAGTTTCATTTCAAGCATGTGCGTGACAACATTAATTTGTTCCACAGAGATGCTATATCCAATAGAGTCCTGTGTGACTGCTATGTTGAAAAGACGTAGAAAATTAGTAGGAAAAATCTCTGAATGGGTTATTGAAAGTATTACATGCAGCAATTTTTTTATATTTGCAAGATGCTCAAAACTCAAGTTCAATTCCTTACAACATACTTGCTATTCATAGAATAGTATGAGCTAATAACTTTCAGGGTGCAAAATGGGTGAAAATTGCTTATTAAATGCTTACTTTAGTTCTTCTCCACTTGCTGTTAGCAGGCTCTGTGATAGGGCAGGTTTCTCAAGTCATGTTGTTGTATTTTTGCTGCCTGTCTGAATCATCAATAACTCGAAATAATGCACAAATGGAAAGATGATGGCATACATTTACAGCAGCATAAGTCTTGGTGAATGTTCGAAAGTTCATGAACAGTTTCACAAATACCTATTGCCTGAACTGTGATAAATAATGGAAAACCCCATGAAAAACTGCATCAGAATTATAGTCTTCAGTTTTTTACTTTGATTTTTCACTTGTTTGTCAACTCCGCTATCTTATATTAACTTAAGAATATATGAGCACAGGAGCTGTTTTGTGGCTCTGTTTTCACCCTGTGTAAATCAAGTGGTGATGCAGTGACCTCTAAAACTAATAGTGCAAGTTATGTGTCTTCTGTGTTCTCTGTGAAATGCCAGTAAACCAGCAAGTAACGGAAATGACTGCATTGTAAGTAAAAGTTTTTATGGTCTGTGATTTGCAAAATATTACAATGTAAGTTTATAATTGCAATTTAATTAACTTTCTAAGAAAAAAGGTGGAGACATTCCAATCTGCTCACCAGTGATAGCTCAAGGGGTTCCATAATCAGAATGATACTCTATTACCATGCCATGAACTCCCAAGCATTTTAACCTTAGGTACAGTATGGAGAAGTGGTGTAAGCTGCCAAAGAATTAGGAGAGTGCTTGACATATATTTAAAAGTTCATTTAGTCTTTAACATTAATTCGAAGGATTTCCCTTCCTCAATGTACAATACGGAAATCAGCAACAAGGTCCAGTCTGGAAGAAAGCACTTCAGAAGCAGAATACTGTTGATTTAATGCATTTTATGGAGAAATGCCTTAGAGAAATATTAGGAGAACTTAGGGAGATATACACGATGAATGTGAATTTCTTTTTTCTTTCCCCTGGGGAGCAATGAATTCTGAAAAACAATTGTGTGCATAAGCACCTTTCTACAAATTAGGAATAGTGGGATTTGAATTTTCTTACCAAAAACTACCTCTAACTCAAATTAGGGGCTGTCAGTGTCAAGTTCAAGACTGAGAAGAGAAATCCATTCAGGCAGTCTTTGCCTGAGGCAAAGTGAGTTAGTGGAAAGCCAGCCCATGGCTAGAGGCATCCCATGATGTCTTTTGTCAGTTATGCTAGGTTTTAATCTATTTGTACCCAAAAAGATGTTTTTCCTTCTGATGTTATAACACCAAAGACAACACAGAATAATCAATCATGGATGAATTTATCCAGTTTCTTACAATGGACTCTGAAGCCATTTATGGTCAGCTTTGAGAATTGGCTTTTTTAAATGGGGTATTTCTATTTTAGTCAGAAAAGAGCCTGCTATCAGTTTCAATGGGATTAAGGCACCACATACAGAGTAATTCTAGTGACAAATGGATATAAACTGCAATATGATCATTTAATGTTTGGAATATTTTCACTGAGCTACTTTCTAATAACCTTGAGATGCTACAAGAATTCAGGCAAGAGAAGAGCCCATCCCCAAATGCTGGGTTGAATTACACTTTATATTTTGCTATCTACTGTCACAAAGACAAATAGCAAGAATCAGAAAAAGGTAGTAAGTTAAAGGCAGCATCAATGGGAATTTAGATAGTAGGAAACTATTTAGATGTAAGCCAAAAGAGGGCTTTTCCCAGTAACCCGAATCTTATTGACCTCTTGGATCTAGGTAACATGCACTGAAGTAACTTGGACTTTTATTATTCTGGAAACACACAGGTTGGCTTTTGCCAACAACAACTGGAAAAGTCTTTACTTGCTTTTGGAAGCAATCTTGGCTGTCTTTTTATTCATTACAAAAATGGGCCTCTGATCCTTGACTGGACCTCTGGGCTCTACTACAGTGCAAATAATAAAATAATAGTCTATATGGTACGGAATTTTCTTCATCTAAAAGGATCAGTGTATTAGTGTACAGTGTATCCCATTCCCGTTCTCTCTCCCCTCACCCAAGAAGAAGCTATTCAAGCTAAGAAAAGCAGTTTTTAAATGTAAGGAAAAAATTCAATACCTTCATAAAATATATATCACACCAGGGAATTCCCTCAGCTCCTCTTCTCACCTCATTTTCATTGGATGTACTGGGAAAGTCAGGCATCCAAGTTCATGTAATTTTGCTGAAGTGAGGCATATCAGATATTTGCACAAGGGGGATACAGAAAAAGAAAAAAAAATAGTTAAAAATTTATCTGCTACTTATTGGGATGGATTTAACTATCCTAGTCTCAAATGTCAAAGTCAGTCTTTTTCTACTTTTCACTAATTTTATACGGTTTGTAGACAAATTTGGCTGAAGTTGAGATGATAAAAAAGATACTCCTGCTTTCTTTGTGATACACGGCTGAAGGGAAAAAAAGAGAAAGTAAGAGAGGGAGAGAGAATTTTATCCTTCACACCAAGCATCTGAGATCTTAAAAACAAAATAAAAAAAAACCTCCTCCCACACTAAACTTTCACCAAGTAAAGCAGTATAAATATGTTCCACTACAGTGTAGTAATGTTTGTGGAGAGAACTTCATGTTACCTCACCTAAGAACCAGGAATGAGATTCTGGAAGTTACATGTACCAAAAAATTTTCTGTAAACTAAATTAGTGCTTACCAAACCAGCCACTTATGCAAATAGCTGGTCAATTAACTATATGTAAATATTTTTTGCCCCTTTGTTAGATATCAAACTATTATTGAAAGAATAGTTTCAACAATCATTCAATTCCTTCCTTCATAAACCGTAATTTTTCATTGATTAAGAAGGAAATGTGTTGGAAAATGAGGGGAAAACCAATCATGAAATAGCTGGTACAGAAGACTTCATTTTATCATAATTAAATTAAAACTAAAAATTTTTGAAACATTCAGATCATTCAGAATTAATTACTTTTCTTCATTCCCTCATGTTAGAAAATAAAATCTGTGGCATCTATCTCACAGTGGTCTCTTTTGTGTCTTCTGTATTTTATATATATATATCTATCTCATGGTTCTGATTTGAGAAGTCCCACAGCATACGAGATTTAATTATAGCAGATAGCCTTGCAGAGTTATTGCAGACCTGAGGCTCCATAACATAGCTGTTACTAGAAAACATTCCAAAATGAAATTTCAGTGATCTAAACAAAAAATAAATTGGTATATTTTCTTTACATTTTTAAATTGTATTCCCTTAGTTGAATAAGGCCTTCTTCAGCTAAAGAAAACATAATGAAAAATACTTATTTTCCATTCCTTACTCTACCATAAACATTTCTTCTTGGCATCAGCTGATCAGCAGCACAACCCTCCCTAAGCCTTTTCAATGACCGCACAAACTTTTGTTTCTGCTATTCATTTTGCTGCCCTGTCTATTAGGTTACAAGTGGCATTCCCAGAAAAGCCTTTTCAAATACCCTCTTTTGTCAGAAGTCCAAATGAGAGCACAAGATTCTCCTCATTCCAGAAACAGGTGTGACAAAAATAGCAAAAATATTCTCAAAAGTCCTTGGTGGTTTTAAACGGGTTTATTAAGTTACTTTAACTTAAACCTAACAAAATTGTATGTTGTTAGGCTTTATAAAATTCATTTAAGTACTATTAAATAATAGTACTAGTAATAACTATTCTTGGGAGAAAATCTGCATTATGTGGAATATGAGTGTAGAAGATAATCGTAGGTTTTCTTACTCTTAAAAACCTACTAATGAATATTTTAAATGCTTGAAGAATTCTTTCTGAAAAGGACATGAAATATTAACTTACCATTTTCTCATGTCAACAAGTATGTTTTATTGGATGTGTAACATGAAAGATTTGACAGACTATTCAGACTATACTTAAAATTTGGTAAAAAATAACAAAAATATATTGGAAAAGGGGAATATTTAGTCACATCTGTAGTTTAAAATGTTGTGGAAATATCCATGAGTGTTCATATTTAGTGGAGTATGTTTTTCTAACCCAGTCATCATTAGTACACGCAGAGTTTCAGAGAGTTTACATATGGACAAGACTGCATCCACCTCTGCTGAGCTGACTTACTGTGTTATAGAAAATAAACCTAAATGTAATTGAAAAGTCAAGCAAGAAAATATGAATTTGGAAAAAAAAAAAAAAAGAAAGAAGAAACATCATCAATATAAACCAATCAACCTACCAACCAAAAAGCCTAGTGATTTTTTCAGCCTAGCTATGACATCAATCTGATTTTGATCTTACAATCTCACCTACCTTCAATGAGCAGCAGGGTTGAGAATTCCTGATATCTTCCTGAGACTTACTAAGTTTTACTGCTCTGTGTTAAGATATGTATTTATTCATGTGGTAGGGGTGGTTCTGTCCCCAGAGCTGTTAATCTTCAGAACACCACAAAGATGCTCCTAGATGATTAAATCATCTTCCTTCACTATCCACAAGGGTTTACTCCCATTTCTTTGGACAGTGCTGGTACTAATATTGTTTAGGAACTAAGATTCTTCTCAAATCTGTGTTAGATACCTTTATAAGACATTATAGCCTGAACTACAGTGAAGAAGACATTCACTAGGAAATAAAATGGTGGCATGAAATTAACTTCTATTCTATCACATCAGAGTTGATCCTCCTTTCCCTGCTTGTTACATGATGAGAGAAAACCATTTGGTATGGATTAGGCTTTGCAAGTGGCTTGGAAGAAACATGTCTCCTGAGTATATCCTGATTTTTCTTTCCTAGTGTCTAGTCTCTGTGTTAAGTGGTTTTAAAAATTATAATGTTAAATGTTTTTAACAGTTTGAAAAAAAATGAAGATTTTCTGTGTTAGAATTAGAAGGATTATTTGAGTCGAGGTTTAATGGTCTGCTGACAATGTGGCTGAAGACTCAGAAAAAAGTTCAGACCCTCGTAGTAGGCTAACTGAATTTTTTAAACATTTCATGTTCATGAAAGCTGGAAAAAAAGTCTGAACAAGAAAAAAACTGTAATGCTATTGGGTAAATGTGTAACATCTTGATTTTGTTTCAGGCATTGAAGGAATATATCTTCTTGCAAGGTTTTTTCCAAAACAAAAAGTTCTGCTTTATACAGGAAAAAAAATCTTTCCTGTTACAGTGTGTCAAATCTGACATTACCTTATCTTAATCAATTAAAAAAAAAAAAAACTTAAAAGACTGCAGAGAAGCATTTTCACTAAAGAAGATCTGCATTTGTCAATAATGTATAATTTATTTGGCCAGTTAGGTATGGAAAACTGCAAACACTGTGGCCGTCACTTACCCAAAGAAATAACGCTTAGCACATCTTTGATACAAATGACTTCAGGGGAAGTAGGTGAGGCGCCTGAGGAAATAAATCCTCATGATTCTAAGGTATCTCTTCTGTTTTGGCACAGGCAAAATCTTTGTGGGGCGAGTTAAGGTTTGAAACTAGACAAATAAGACCTAATTCTCTTCAACACATGTTCCCTAATAGGTGTCATTCTCTCTGTCACATAACCTCTCCCTCTTTAGATTCTTATTTGTAGGATTAATTATTTAAAAATCCTTAATTATCTTACAAAATAGTTCAGAATTCTGGCTGAAAGTGTATGAATGTTGAACAGGAAAATTATATATCCTGCAACTGTTATTATGATTCTTTTACTTTAATATTCCTATTTTGTTAAGCATTTCACAGTCCTTTATTTTTTTGTTGATCAAGGAGGAACACTCTTCTGTCTTTAGTGGAGGAAGTCGGCATGCCTTTCTGCAGAGCTGGGGTTGCTCCTATACAGTTCAGAAACTGGTGGCAAGTGCTCTGTCTAGCCAAGAGTTTTATGAAGCCTCTCCGTGTTTGTGATTTATATCTTTATAGCACAGTTATGAACCATGGAGTTTGTGGGAAATACTATTGCCACAATGTATCAGCAACATAGGAAATATCTCCGCCAGACATTATAGGAGAGTAAGGTGATCTTATTTAAAATAAAACCTAGAAGAAACCAGCTTTCACTCAGTTACCCTCACTCTCTCACAGTCTCGTACTCACAAGGACCAGGATGTACATGGTCTGAGAAGCCTGTCCAGCAGTCAGGCACCTTGAGGTTTGTCCAGGTGGGAAGTCCAGGATCCATTGTGATGACATGGTGGAAAAAGGACATGAACTGTCAAGTCCTCCTCATGTCTCCTGGGTTTCTTCTAGGTTGGTGACTGCATGCTGGTTAGGGGTATGCCTTTTTCTGCTGGGATCCCGATGATGGGTGGCGTATGGCTGATCTGGGAGCCATTAACAGAGGCTCTGCTAATGATCCCTGAGCCCTATCCCATCCCTTCTGATGCCTCTGCATGCACACATCTCCATTCACTCTTCTTTCACACCAATCTTAGCCTTTCCATTACAATTCTCTACAGGTTCACAGAATCACTGAAATATCAATAAGCAACATGACTTAACCCATTTTTCAGAAAATGTATTCCAGTCTTTCTTATTATACTATAACACCCTTTTTGGCAAATATGCTTCTACGGTTATGTTTTAAATTACTTAAGGAAAATTATCGGTGCATATACATAAGTCATCCACCAGAATATAGAAGAGCTACAGATGTGGAACAGAGTATCTGAATGAGGAGCAGCAAATCTGTGAGACTTATTTCCCCCTTGAGACAAACCTGTTCTTTCTAAACTGAATCACTCACATACAGCTGTGTGCAGGCCAATTTAAATTATTTTTGCAAGGAGATTTTATTTCATCTGTATCTGAACAACTTCAGTCCCTGTGTGGCTGTTTCCTTGAAAATTTTGCTGTTTCTTAAGAAATGGAATACAATATATCAGATCTCAGCATTGTTGAAACGAATGTCTTGAAAACTGTGGAAAGGCTTTGGAATAATATTAGTTACCACCTCTGGTTACCAACATTTTGATCTGCAGCATTTCTTTTGTGCAAAAAGCCAAACTTCTCTGGAGTAAACCCACGTGGAAAAAAAAAAAATCACACCCCCCTCCCCCCAGCCCAAACATCTGAAGGAATAACTTCCATTAGAAAGAATCACCTCTGGGGAAATATTCTTCAGAGGATTTAGCTCTTAATTTCAAATCTGTAGCTCCTCAGATGAGATTTGTGTAATTGCAGGAAATATTCAAAGAACTTGCAGGCCTCAGTAGCAGCTGGGTCAACATCTACTTGATTTCCTCTGACCTATTGATGAAATAGTCTCTCACTGAATAAAATGTTTCCTTAACTGAGGTTTTCCTACATTCTGAGTAATGATTCATTCTTTCTGAGATTTTTTACTCTAAAGAAAAAGAGTAGCAGTTTAAATTCAAATTCTCACCCACTTCCTCTCTTTTTTTTGGGGGGTGGGGTGGGGATGGTGTGTCATTACTGTCTTGAGATAATCTATCCAACTTCTTCCATTCCATAACCACAATTCAAGTTCTGAAAATTGTCACCTGAGCCAAAGTAAATAGAAAGAAATGCACTCTTTTTTCATTAATTTTTAAAATTGATTCCCCCCTCAAGTATAGCTCTTTTGTTCTCTTGAACGTAGCTTTTTTGGAGCCTGGGTTGAATACTTTCTCACTCTCTGACACACTTGAGCTCAGAGCCTTTCCTGCCTGAGGGGACTCAAACTCCCACCCCTTGGGAGAGCCACGTGGCCACTAGACTCTGGATAAAAGGGCATCGCTTCTCTTTTTGTTGAATCTCTTCCACTATGCATCAAAAATCTATACTTCACTAGACCAGGCAGAAGGGACAAAAGTAAGCAAAAGTGCAGAAATGAGTGTTTGGGGATCGGCCTTTCAGCTAGCAGAGAGCTTTCCAGGCCATGATTCAGGGGCTGTGCATTTGCCATTAAACGGTGATTGGAAAAAGCCCCATAAATGTTCCTTCGAACAGGAACCAGGGCTTTTAGTGAAGTAGGTGAACGTCCCAAAGAAAGACCTATCAGATCTCCAGTTATTTTAAGCAGAAAGAAGCAGTTCCAGCAGAGGACTCAAATCTTGCTCTGCTTCCCGCGCTGTACAGCCTCTAGCACCGAGCTGAGGGAAACCTCCTGGGGAGGAGAAGTGAGCCACACTCGATTAGTCTGGGGCAAGCGTTTGCTATGCACTGTGCCACTGGGTAAAACAAAGCACCAGTGGGACCAGTAGCTTCTCCTCCAGAGGTCTTGTGAAAACTAGTAATTGCTTCGAGTGCCAGCCATCCTGGGCAGGCTGGCTTTCAGGCACCGAGAGAGGTTAAATAGAAGGAAAAAACCTGAAGTACCTGGAGCGTCTCTAGGATTAGGTGGTAACTGAGTGAGAACGTTGGATCTTACCATTTGTACATAAGCGTAAGAGGAGTGGAATGGGAATTCCCCAGCTCCTCCTGCATATGTATCCTGGCTGTTTTAAATGTTAACTCTGACTCACATGACTACACCTGTAACATTTTACAAGGCACTTTTTTTTTTTTTTTCCCTTCCCCTGCTGCTGGGAGTTAATGGGTTTTCAGGATCAGAAATTGGTAATGAGCAAAGAGCTCTCTTTGCAGAAACACGTGACAGACGTGCAGCCTCCTCAGCCTCAGCCTTTAAGCTGAAATTGCAAATAAATTTCAGCTGAAAGTGCAAACTGCTGACTGTGGTGATGGTAGTGTATATGATACAGATTTGTCATCAAGAACACTAATCCTACTTCCCAAATACAATACGTAGTTGCCAGCTAGTAAACAAGCTGTGCTATTTTAAGAGCAATTTGAAAGATTACAATTCATCGTAAGGCTACGTCAGTGATGGTGTTAGATAAATTTTTCGCATAAAATATGGTCATCATATTACACAGTCTTTGGACTGTTCTGTTTGCCTTATTGATGTCATCTGTCAAGCAATAGTAAAGTGAATTGAGTAACTATCCTGTCTGACATATTTCATTTATTCACTGATTAATACTTGGATGGATATTAAACTTGGTGCATTAAGACAAATCTGACAACAACAAAACTTAGCTTTGCTCATTTAAAAAATGCAGTTAAAACATCCTTTAAGATGGAGGGAGCTTGGGAATAATAGGACATGCTTCTCCATTGCATACTGATTTCTAGCAAAGAAGTGAAAGGCAAATGAGAGGAAAATGATAATGCTGAGACACATAAAGACTCATAGCAAGCTTTACAGAAAGAATTTATATTAGTAATTTTCAGTGCCTCCAAAATGTCTTTCTATCTGGAATTGGGGGTGAACAGGGTTGAAAATATAAGCATGTATCATATTGATATGTCAGTCATAGTTAACAAGCACTGTTGGGAGGTAATCTCTTTCAATCAGTCTCTTGCAGGCTGGGAGACAGCATTTATTACTGTGCAAATGAACCTGCCAGCTGGTTCTTGCAGGAGGTTGCAGGAGGAGACATGAGTTAAAAAGCTGGTTAAATGGGGTCACTGAGGGAGTGTAAGCATCTCTAAAGGTTAAGAGATGGATAGTGGGACAGTAAAAATATCCTCTGTGGGATTTTTTCTTGAAAAACAAAATTGGAGGGATAAAGGAGAAAAACTTTCATTTTCTCAAAAATAGTTTTGGGTACCTTGGGTTCTCTGAGTAATATGAAAAAGTATGTCTTACTAAACATAAAAATATTGTTTGCAATAAACCCTCCCTCTCTCCCTCTAGTCCGTCCGTCCTTCCTTCCTTCCTTCCTTCCTTCCTCCCTCCCTCCCTCCCTCCCTCCCATTTTTGAATGGTGGTATTTCCTCAACAGTTCGCGAGTGTCTTTCTAAGCAATTATCCTACCTGTTCTACAGCTGCCTAATGGAGATGCACACTGTATTGCACTATTGACCCTAAAATCTCACTTGCTGAAAGGAATAGTGCCTGCTTTGAAACATTGCATTTTTCCTTTGAAGAGAAGCCCTCTTTCCTCACTGTGCCTTATGCAAAGCTAACCTAGAAGCTTTTTCTGGTATATCAGCATAAGAAAGGGCACGCATCTTTATTGTCCTTCTTTTCCTGGGAAAGGCAGGAAACAGATATAATTATCACATCATTTTATGCTTTGGCCAGTATAGTTTCTTATGCTTGCCAAACCATTGCAATCAATAGGGTTGAATATAATCCCAGCATAATTACACTGGCAAAATATTTAAGTATTGTCTGGTAAAAGCTAAGCTCTATTTCTCTGTTTCATGGCTATTACACTTTGGGAAGAGGGGAAAAAGAGAAGAAATAATGAGTTTCCCTGTACCGTACACAAGCTGCATAAAGAGAAGGCAGAATGCTGTGCCTAAATCCATGGGAGGACACACATTGCACTTAACTATTTCCACAGCGTTATGACTAACAAGCTATGTCAAGGGATATAAAGGGCTCAGTGACAATAATATGACAAATTAAAAAAGTGGACAAGCTTAAGCACTTGCTACATGTGAAGAAAGGTTGCATTTCTCAAAACTGTAAACTTCAGTCACTGATGCTTATCTTTGGAATTAGCAGTAGGCTCCTGCCTCCTTCAGGCTGGTTATCAAAGGAAAGTAGTCTGTATTAGTTTCCTATTTTCTATCCTCCAGGAAAATTCTGTCTCAGAAAAAAATGTGGGTTTGCATTCCCATCCACAAGACTGGGCTGCGCCATTGTTGCAGCTGCAAGCAATGCTATGTTGCGTAGCCAGGTCTGAAAATAATCAAAGTTTCAGTGAACATATTTGTTGTTCATGCTAGTGGTTTCTTTATTGTATTTCTATAAGAACAGACCTGTTCTCTCCGTAGAGTAGCTGTTTGTTAGCTTTCCCATTGAAATACATAAATGGAGTGAGGGGTAAACGGACATATTCCAGAGTTACTTTAGGTAATTGGGATTTTCTTTTTCTGTAAGACATTCATGTTTCTGTTCAAAACATGCAAAACCATGCAATTTTCCATGAATTATGTCAATGCAAAAATCATCTTTGCTCCAAAGAAATTTCTGATCATTCTCATGGGAGCATCCTCACTGTATTTGCAAGTGATAATACTGTGAGGCTCAGAAATTGAAATAAAAAGCAGTAAAATTATTAGAATACTTCATTTTCTAGGCATTCGCATAAGTAGGAGGAATATTGCCTAGGGCTCTTACATGATTGAGTTAACTCTCCTGTGGTTATGTGTAGTATTCTTTCCACCAAATTAAAACATTAAAGTTTTGACTAGCGTGGGCTGGGAAGTAGTTTTCCCTCCTTACAAAACTTGCTGAAATTGAAAAAAAGCATGAGTTATACATGAGAACAGACTTCTAGTCAATCACTGACATTGCAGGTGATACAGAGAATTTTTTTTAGTTTGAAGATGAGTACTTTAATAACTCAGTTATAAGTTTCAGCCCTGTAACTACTCTAGGTTCATTCTAGCTGTCTACAATAAATTTGCAGTGGATCCTGAAATGCCTACCATGAATGCCTTAACTATTTGGTAATAAGATCACTTTCACTGATCTAATCAATAATCAAGAATGATTTTTCAATGGGGAATATGAAATAACAGCACAAGCAAGCAGACAAATTATTTGACCATTCACATATGTGGTAGGCCAGCCAGAGTTAAATTCTATGTTTCCTAGGTTACAAAACAAAAATGAAGCTGTCATTCAGAATACAAATTACACTAGATATGTTAACAGTGAATCTCTTATTTTCCTTGTACGTTCACTGAAAAATAGATGTTCCAACAAAAAAAAAAAAAATCAGACTTTGAACAAATATGTTCTGATTAAAATTATCAGCCAGCTTGATCTGGAATAATTTTTCAGATAGTTCACCTGGGTTTTTTGGGTCATCGCAGTTATCAATGTAAGAGAAAAAAACCCTGTGTCTCATAAATGATCTCCCAATGCTTTCAATTTTGCAATGACCCTCACTGGAATAAAGTGCATTTAAAAACTCTTAGTTGATTCTGTGCTCCAGCTTCCTTTAAATGGTATTTGCGTCTATTGTTGCAAGTTGCTAACTAGTATATAAATATTTCCATCAATCTAGTTTAGTAGAAAAGTATGAATTATTTCACCTTCTTTGGATTACAGTCCTAAGAAAATATTTTTGCTTTAACCAGGAAAAAAAATAAATCTATATTCTCCAATCTTTCACTAGTCTTCTTTGCAGCCCAGTCAAACTTATCTCGGCAAAGGATTCTAGAGAATTCAAAGTGAGGGGTAGGAATGTTTATTAGTTAAAGACAAAATGAAATTCTCATGTAATTTGAAAAGTTTCAAATTCCCTCCCAACATGCAACTGCTAGACATTGAAATGAGGAAATATTTCCCACATATCTTTTAAATATAAGGAGACTGACTACCCCATGTCCTGACGTAATGTTCTATATGGTTGGAAAAGCATTTGAGCCCCTGATGGGATTTATCTCACCTAGTTTTAGATGTCTACATTTCAGTTTAAGGCTAAGTTTGATTAAATGTAGGCATCTATTTTAGGATGAAATTCATTGCACTGTCGATTCGGTTGAGTACACTGACAACATCTCCATAGGCTGTAAAAAATGCCCAAGAGGACAATTTCAGATGTAGAAATATTCCTGTGAGAAACACAGTAAGTCGGATAAATCCCAGTGCTTGTCCATGATGTAAATGATCTATTTCAGCGCTGAATACCCAAGACTTGCACTATAGTCAATGAAGTGATAAAGGCACTTTGAGTCATCTGGTTATCTCCGGAACTTGACATCTAAAGCTCAACTGATGAATTATGCACTAAAGGTTTTACACCGTAGATCCCTACATCTGATCAAGCTATTCCCATGCCTTATGTAACTATAATAAGAAAATAATTTATATATAGTAAATTAAATAACGTTTAAATTTAATGATGCAAAATAAATAATTAATTAATATAAATTATATGGATTAAGTGAATGACAGATAAACAGGTGTGAGGGGTGGCATTTTGGTGAAACCCCAAGACAACCCTCAACTGTCATCCTATTGCACTTGCTGAGGTGGCTCCCCCCAGGTAGTGCAGGTAGTACAAATAGTGGCTATCTATGCTTCTTATCTCTCTTTCGTCTGCTGAGGTCCTCAGATTTTTTTCTTGTAAACAAAGTTACCAATAAATTATATTCACTTGAAAGAGCTGTCTTACTGCCTGACTAGTAGTCTTAGTGTCATACATTTCAAATTCGTTGTTGCAGAACTGTGTATCAAAGTAATTGGTAATTAACATATAAGCTTAAAATCAATGATTTAATTAATACAATTAATGTGTCTATGCACGAGGCTACAAAAAAGCTTCTCTAGGGATTATCTACAGTGCAGAAACTGTTGTTGCGGTGGAATCTACCACCAATATAGACAATGCATCAGATGACAAAAGGATTTTTCTTTCATCTTCTCTTCATTGTCACCATCAGCAACATAAATTAATCTAATAAAACCTCTTTTCTGTTGGTGTAACTGAGTCCATACCGTGGATATTGTTGGCATACTGGTGGCAGATAGAATGATTTCCAGCAAAATATATGGCCACATAATTTTACCCACAGCAATTTCTAATGTACCTCGCATGTCTGCAAATATAACACAAAAGGTTGTCTAGCCATTATCCAGACTTGCAAGGGCCAAGTTATGTCTCATGCGTGACAAGAATCCTTTTGTTCGTATGAGATGAATGTGAAAGCACAGATACTTCTGCAGTTCCTAATAAACCTTACGTCCCACTCATCCAACCATTCCTCTCACAGTCCTCACATTCTTTTGCATTTACTGGACAATGAAAATGAAGAAACATTAAAAAGTGCTGGATAATTACCCCTTTAACTTCTTGTTCTTATAAAACCTTCTGTTAAAAGTTCAAGGGAGGACCATTTCATCAGTAAACACATACTTTAATGTTGAAACCCTAAAATGCTTTGGGCAGGACATATGGAAGGTTAGACCACACAAAATAAGCTTTTCCAATGAATATCTCACTGTTCAGACATATGTTCAAAATCCTAAATAAGCATAGGCCCTGACTTGACAAGAATCATGTGTCCTATTAATTATGCATTCTGTGCAGATATTCAAGATTTATGTTCCAAAAACAAAACAAAAGAAATAAAAGACTAGAAAATATAAAGGAAATTAAACAACATTAATCACTATTTTTTCTGTTAAATGGAGTGTGGAATATTGCTATTTTTAATGGAATTTCGAATATCCCTCATACATTGGTTCTATTGTGGCCCTTTTAAGAAATGAAAGAGCAAGAAAAGATTTTAAAGAAGAATTATTATATCTAGTAGAATAACTATAGAGTGAGAGTAAAAGAACAAAGTAATTAATTGATTACAGAACAATCCTAAGTGAAAAAGAACAGAAGAAATTTAATTAACGTGTGGCAGGTTAACAAAATACCAAAGTCTTCAAAGGTTTCATACAGAGAAAAAAATAAACCCAAACATTTTATAAAATTACTTCTCTCTGAAAGCCTGGCCAGAGTGAAAATAGAGAAAAGTAGAGGCTTAAAATAGTAAACACGTGAAAAAGGCAAGCACTTCTAAATCTAAACCAAGGTTTTGTGAAACTAAAAATTGAGGGGAATCAGCTGCTTTTTCTCCTGGTGACCCTAATTTCAGGTGATTGGAATGTCTCTTTTTAACTAAGAGACTAAAATTAAATTCATTGCTATGTTCTCTTGCTGTATCTATAGCTGGCAGAACAATGGAACTGTGGACAAAATTATCTGACTGATATCATTCTGGTGCAAAAAAATGAAAACTACTTTTCATTTCCAAAAGAAACTTCCAAGAGAAAAGATTACAGAATTGAATTTAGGTTGTGGTTGGTTTGGGTTTTGTTTTTGGTTTTGTTTTTTTTTCCCCCCCCTTTCTTCCTCTTCGCTTTGTTTAATCCCATTCTTTTGTTTATACAGATTAGGCAGCTCTTGTCTTTCTCACTGCCATAAAGATGTAAGGCATTCTTGTTTTATATTTTGCCACCAATAAAAAAAATTATCATATACATATCCATATGTATAGCATGGTAGCAATATATTACTGTACTAAAATGAGCATAACTAAGTAAACAAAGACACTAAAAAAAGCAAAATTAACATTCAGTAATCATCAACCCTTAAGACAGTTAAGTCCATAGTCACACTTACCTGTGGAACCTTAATTTGAATCTCTTAATTTAAGTCATATTTCTTTGCATCGTAATACAATTCTTTACTTATATTTAGAGCTCACATTTTCTATTTCTGAAGCCATAAATGGCCTCTTGAAATTAAGAGGAAGAATTTTATATATATTCCTGTTTGATACCTTCTGCCCTGGAATGGACCTTTGGAAAATTGTAAATATTCTCTTTGGGAATTCAACTGTCAAATTCTACCAATTTATATTGAAAATGTGAGAAAAATGCAGTTTTCAGAGATATACAGTTGATCCAAATTCTAGTTTATTTTCACTAGGAGAGGGCTTATTATGACTGGAGTTCCAGTCCATGCTCTGAAACGGAGAGATGGTACAATATCTTCACCAAACAGTTGTATTGACTTTTTCAGTGAGGGCAAAACAATACATTTTTCTTCTCTGATCTTGTACTCAGAAACATCTGAACTGTTTTAAGTGACGTTTTCAAAGACATTTCAGCCTGAGGCACAGTCATTCTTGACTTGAGTGGTTCAAGTTCAGCAAAGCAAATTACAAGAATGTTTTAGGGAAGGGTTGGTTAATATTAACCATAGACAATGTTAGTCATGACTCTGACCCCATCAGAAAAAAAAGGTACATAATTCTAATATTTTAATTCCTTTTGTCTCCTCTTCCAAAGGATAGTTTAGAGTTATCTTGAAACTGAATCCAGCTTAGTAGTGTATGTGCACTTCCAAGGTAATGTACTCTTCCTCTTGTACTTAACCCTGAATTTTGACAATAGCTAAGCTATTAATATTAATGACAGATAGACTCAAAGAAATCAGAAATTAGGCTGTGTATTGCCTACAGTACTCAGTCATTATCTTGATTAGTCTTGTCAGTCTCATTCAGCAAGGTGACAGTTTGATTTATTCCTCTTTATTATCTGTATTCTGAAAACATTTAACACAAAATTCAAGCAACTAAAAAGAGAAGATGGAAACAGTGTTGAAAGGAACTTTGACTACTAGGAAATTAACCCTTGTATGAGAGACCGAATCAAAGTTAAGTCAAGAGATATCTTCTCTGGAGATATTCAAAACCCACCTGGACGTGATCCTGTGCAACCTGCTCTAGGTGATCCTGCTTTAGCAGGGGGGTTGGACTAGATGATCTCCAGAGGAGCCTTCCAACCCCTGCTGTTCTGTGATTCTGTGATTCTGTGATTCTATGAAAATACTTAATAATTCAGAGGTATGGTTTCAGCCAACATAAGATCTGGGTCTGATTGCATTTACATACCCACATAAGCCACACTGGAGGATGCAGCACAGCTATGATCTTTTTCTCACTCTTCTGTGCTTTACAAACTGCTGTTTGATCCATTCTTCTTTCCAGTCTTAAAAATTTTCACAAGCAAGCAGTACTGTTAGAAGGTCCCTCAAATATTTACCGGGTTGGCTGTGGAGGCTGTATCTCTTCACACTATGACTGTCATGTTCTTCCCAGACATAGGAATAGCCAGAGAGCTGCCCAGCCCCACATATACTGATGCTAACTCTGTTTGTTATGTTCTGGACAGAAGTAAAAGTTTTGGCTATAATAATAGGCAGAAATTAAATAAGCTATTATTTTAATAATCACCTGATAAATTTGCTCATAAATATCCTTCCTCCGAACAAGTTCCTTACAGTCACCAGTTCGGACTGTTGCTAGGATATCTCAGTGAAACCTAAACCAATTTTCTTGCTTTTTCTATCATCTGGGACATGCTCTTTCTCAGGGCCCTGAGTGTAGCAGGATCTAACTGGTCTGAATTAATTTTCTATGTAGTAGTCCTTTGCAACCTCATAACAGCCCACTCAGGAACCTAGCTGACCCTCTTCAAAGTTTGCTCTGATGCGTTGCAGCCGTGTAACCTTAGATCAGGCTGCTAGGAAAACACAGAGGTAGTGAGAAGAGCTGAGATGAGCCTCCCATGGCTTGGACAATGATTTACGCCCTTGGTCCCTACTCGAGCTATGTCACAGCTGCGCCTGTGCCTTTCATCTCCCTGGCCTGACCCGTCCTTGCTGAACTGGCTCCCTGGCTTGAGCTGGGACCTGCATCCTCGCAACGGACCTGCCTGGCTGGCTGGGCTGTGGCCAGCCCTGGTCACCATCACCAGACCTACTCTGCTCTGCTTGTCCGGCTGTGGTGGGATTGTGTCCCTTGTCGGGAGGTCTTGCTGTCACCCTCAGCTCCTCTTCCCTACTTGATGAATGTGAAAGATATTTGTATAAAAAGTTATTTCATAAAACAAGTGTACTATATGAAAATTAATACACCAGTTCTACTTGTTGTCTTCTGTTTCACTCCTGAAAAAAATCATGTCTTTTTGATTTTGGATAATGAACTCTGCCCAGCATTTTAAATTTAATTATTAATTTAATTTCAAAATAAAGAAAAAAATACTAATTTTTGAGTATAGAAGAAATCAGGTATGAATGATGACATAAGTATTTACTGGCTGTAGGTACATCTCAAGTTTTCTTGTCCAAATATTCCTGAATTTTGCAAGACTTTCAGAGGTTGTGATGATTTGAGGCTTTTGGATCTAAGTGTGGATGCTTTCCACCAGCAAATGTATAATCAAATTAACTTTGTGTGCTTAGCTGAGAAAAATTTTGCATTCCTTATGTGTATACAACCGTGTATAGACATATGAAAACTGATACCTCTATAACATCTTTATTATTTAATTGTGCTAGTCATATATCACTTCACACCTACATGATCAGCTAGGATTAAATTGTCTGTAAGAATTCCTAAGGGGAAATCCCTAAGGGGAAATCCTTAATTTCCACATCTTTAATCTTTTTCCTATTTCTTTTCTGGGCTGTTCCATGTGATCAGGCTGAAAACACCAAAATAGGGTGGTTTTAATCACTCTCCATCTTTGTTTACTTGAAAGCTAAAGGATATTGCAAAGTAAATTTTCTTCCCATATTGTCTTGCATCCTTTTTGAGACTTAAAGCGTTTGGCAGTTGGAGTCTGACACGGTATCTACAAAGAAAAGGAAGAAAAAAATAATTAGTAAAACTGAGTGTTCCCCTGTGGATTTTCTATCAATCAGGTCTTATGATGTATCTGATAATTTCTAAAGGAAACTTTCTGCACAGCATTTTGCAAAAGACTTAATGTTATTGTAGCTGTTATTATACTGTATGCACGTGTTCATTTGACACATCTGTACATTTCATAAAAATCTCCATTGATTTTAGATCTTCTGTAAGTGATGATAAATAGCTACTAGAGCCAATTAAAAAGCAGTGTTGATCAATCATTCCTGTGAAATCCAATATACTCTGTCTCATCACCTGCGGTCACTTCACAGTGTTCTGTCATCAAGACACGTAGGTGGTTATTCTGTTTGCATTAAGTGGAGGAAAAGAATGTAGTAAAATTGTAGGCGCTTAAGAGCCAAAAGACAATCAGGTACCTAAGTCCAGAGAAGAATCCAGCTGATGCACATAAATATTTTAACTATGGAATACAAAATTCAATGGGTGGGACAGGGAAAAGAGGTTCCATATTTTTAAATCATTCTATTTTTATAGCTCACTACATGCTCAGTGGCCAAATGTGACTATATATAGATTTCTTTACTACCCTAAATGATCATTAGTGCCCTCTTGGCAGCCTCTAGCTGGATGGTAGCACATCAGTAAGAAAATCTCCTGACATGGGCTACCAAAGAACAGATCAAGTCAGACTGCTGCTGAAGAAGCCAACATAGACCAAAAAAAAAAAAGAAAAAGAAAAAGTTTTTATTATTATTATTATTTTCAGTTTGTACAGTACTAATAGTGATTGACTCTTAGCAAATTTACCCTCTAAATAAATGCAGATGAGACACAGTGTCTATACTGGGCACTGCAGGTTGTTGTGGGGAGGACTGCTCTCCTAGCTGTGGTTATTTATTGTGCCATTAAATCCTGCCCATATTGGCACTCCATTAGGTGTTGGCATACAGGAAAGGCAGCTGGTGATTAGCTTAAATCAGAATAATTTTAATAGTGCTGTGATGGTCTTTACAACAGTGAAAATATTTCTTGAATGCGGAAACTGTGTTTCATGATATTGGAATCAATGGGAGGTAGGTATGTAAAACCCCAGCAGCTGTTTGAATGCATCTCTCTGCAGATACACAGACCCTAAATGGGGATTTTCTCTTGGAAAGTAATAATGTTTGGCACCTATTCATCACCATCTACATGGATGAACATCTCTCTTCCAAAAAAAAAAAAAAATCTGTTTTTCAGGGAAGCGTGTTTCATTCTTTATTTCTTGAAGGTTTTCAGTTTCTCAGACCAACTTAGCAGGGGAGCTGACCTCTTCTCACCATAAAGGTTTTTTCCAGTCATTTCCCTTAATTATTCAGGAGTTTTGTTACTCTTACTATTGGGAATCCACAGGGTTGGTGCTCATTTTACCCTGAAAACTGTATTTGTCTGGAATAAGTGTAGTGACTAAGACTATACTTTTAAACTAGAAATGATTGCCAGTGTGGCAATACTGGTCAGGACCATGACTCTTACAAAATGTTTTCCTGGAAGCAACTGCATATTAATTAGAATATTTATATCACATAAATAGCTTCTGTTACTATAACTTTCTTCATCTAAGGAGCTAGAATAAATAACACTAGCAAATCCAATCTTCTCACAGTATAAATTACACCTACACTAGAAAGACGTGCTTGAACACCCTCAAATCATGTCATAGTTGTTTGAATTCTATAGGCTTTGGTTACTGATATCTTCATATATAATCAGCAAAGCAAAGGAATAAATCAGTTGAAGACAATGGATAACAAATTATCCGTGCTTCGGTAGCGCACAAAGGAAAGCTTGGTTTGTGTCTACTATGACGATTATATAACTCTGTAGTTCTTTATAGCAAATGTCTAATTATATAAAAGCCAGATTTTCTTCAATACTCCCCACTGGTATATTATTACATGCGTATATCAGCAGCTTGCACCAAAGTTGAATCAGGATAATCAGAACAGGCATCCCACTAGATTGACTTATTGGAACATTACTGCATCTGACTGAGCCCTCACGAGGATTTATATCTCAAAGGTAACAAGGAGGCAGCCAAACAGAGATTGTATTTAGCTAAAGAACAAATGTCGTGTTTGTGCCTGATTGCCCCCAGAGTGTATTTCTGTTTCTGAGCCTCTGACATACTGGAAATGATGATAAAAGGCTGAAAGTCATTATAAGGAATCTACTTTGTTTAAAATACATAATATTGCAATGTTTAGTTTTGCAATAACAGTACTAATTTCTCAGTATAAATCTTTTGTAAACCATATTGCTTACACTGAAAAAGGACAACCGAAAATGTACTACAGTTTCAGTTATTTAAACTGCTATGCTAATAGCGAGTATCTGCTATTAGTCATCCTGTGAATTCAGCCTGACTGAACAAGTACAATTTAATCACTCTTTAAAACTTATAATGGGGGCCTATTGAAATATTTCATTCTAAGTCTTCGGATATGCTTTTTAATAGATTATTTTCCTTATGTTTCATTGTTACCAGCACTTTTGTGTATGCTAATTTTCATTTTTAGAATCGAGTCCTGTGGAACTGAAGTAAAAGCCCTGGAGGGGTTCCTGGTGACTGCTCCTGCTCTTGGCCTGAGCGGACAGTTTGCATTCTGCTACACCCTGCTTCATTCCTGCAGGGGATACATTCCTTTTCCATGTATGCCACAGCAATATAATAGAAAATAAGGCTTAATCAGAGGGTGCAACCATTCCAGTGCAAGCTTCCAGCTATTTCACACAGCTCCATGGATTACAAGGGACTTGGCATGTTTTTTCTAAGGTTGTGCCTACACCAGCAGGTGCAGGGTGATCTGAGATGGTTCTGCCTGGACGACTCAAGGAAATGCAGAAATGATTATGTTTGTACCTCCCCTGTGGCTGGAACGAGTCAGCTGTGGCTGAATGAGTTAGCTAGATAAGTAGTATAGCTTCCTCGCGAAGGCTGTTTTAGCTCTGATATATTTTCTTCGAATGAAGCTGTATTGTTTCTAGATCTGAATTCAGTCCCACAAGGAGCTGCTCTGTGCCATATAGACTTGTCAGCCACATCTCTTCTAGCTCAGGGACTGCTGATCTTCATTTCTTTCTTTTTTTCAGTGCAGATACACTTTACAAGGAATCATGAGTATTTTCCCTTTTCTCACTCACAAGCCTAGCTTAAACTTCTGTCAAGTACCCTTGTTTCTTTAGAAATACTGACCTTTTCCATGCACTGGCCACGCACACAGGCACTTACGCATCTGCCTACTTGGAATAAAGACATTTGATTCAATTGTGAACACCAGCAGACGCTTACTTTCATATGTCATCACCCTAGTTTATGTTTCCTCCATGTGTCGTACATGAGAGGTACTGACATCGTGACAGGCACAGAAGAGCAAGAATGGTATAGAATGACTCTTGTAACAGTATCTCTGTTGCTCTCATAGTAATATAGGCTATTTACTATTATGTAATGACTTTGCAACCGCTGTGTGACAGAATAGCATCTAAAGAATTCAGAGCTATCTTTTTTTACCCTTTTTTTATCAAGACATCAACAGGGAGTATGAATAAACTTTTATCCTTGCAATCTCTTTATAAGGGATTATTAAAATGGATTATAATTTTATTGCCTCTCTGAAGAAATCACTTCTGATGAGCTGGTAAGAAATTAGAAGTGAAAGAGTATGATTAAGATAGGAAATAAAAAGTTAAATTATTACTAGCAAAAATAGCTCTTTGTAAAGTTCTGTATATGTGAGAGTCCATTCCTCTTTAAAAAAAAAATAGAGGATTTGCTTTTATTCGCTATCCAGTCATTTTCAATAGCTTCTTATTTTAGAAGTAAGTCAGTAAAATCTTCATACAGATTCCTTTATTTACAATTAAGCCTTCAACAGCATAACAAATTGGCAAGTAGGGTTTAAGCATAATCTCAGAGAAGTATTGGAAACTTACAGAAGCTCAGAAGAATGATGAAAACAAAAGTAAACAGAAAACTAATACTTCAAAAGAGCCAGGAGCTGAGGAGGAGAATTAAGGGCTGTAAAAAAAAAGGACATCATTAAAGTTGTTTGGACTTTCTTCATACCTCCTTTTTTTAATTTTTTCATTATCTTTTTAACTCTTATTGAATCGCTTTCAGGCACTAGAAAATTTTTGCCTTTTTTTAAAATAAATTCACTGGTGAGTAGATGTCAGTCATGAGGACCAGCCAAGGAAAACAGGCTGATGTGTCCTGAAATGTGCGTGTTTTCTCCTTCAGACTACATGGTACCTGCTCCCTGCTTTGCCACCTTTGATGAAATGGCATATATCTGAAACGAGGAAGAATCTTCCTCTGTGTGAGTCAAATTATATGCCAGAGTAGTGAGAGGCAGTTTCTTTCAGAATTATCTCTTTCCCTTTTGAGTGTTCTAGAATCAGCTTTTTAATAAAGGACCATCTTCATGAGCTTCCTTCCAAAGCACTGCAACCGAAGCATCAAAAAAGATACTGTCCTGCATTAACCCCCTTGGAAGGTTAGTCCTTAGCACATTCCATGTGTGCTCTGTTCTTCAACAGACATTCATGAACAGATGCTCCCAGCTGGAGTTTTAACTTTCTCTCTTCAAGAAATCTGGAACTTTGTACAATGTCCATTTGCAACCATCAGTTTGCTTTATCAAAATGACATTAGTAAATAGCCAGTTGCTGATAATAGTTTTTAATCTCATCATGACTTCTCTCATCAGGCAAGTGTATGTCATGTGTTGATGCAAGTCTTTGGCAAGAATATCAACAATTTAAAGGGCACCAAAGGCTGCTTCTATTTCCCCTCTTCCTATCTGGGTGTCTAACTCTTGATTGCAGGAACCACAGTGGACAACACAAAAATGTTCCAAGTCATGAGGAGAATTAGAAATGTATTGATTTCAAGATCGTAGCAGAGAGTTTAAATGTAATTTCTTTTAGCCACATGATGAAGAAAGGCATGAGACATCTAAGTACGAAAAAATTGTGATATCTTTTGTTTGTTCTTACTTGGTGAGGCAGGAAAAAGGTTTTTTACAGATTAGCATAGTGCATGCAGCAAGTATATTAGCATTGCTGGCCCAGTATAAATGCATATCAACAGGCATTTGTCTTCTGTCTTTTGTTTTTAGTTCAATCTTTTTTATTTTTTCCTTTATTCCTTTTTTTCTCCTCATTATAATTTTTCTCTAGTTTTAAATTAGTTCCAGTTAGGAAATTCTACAGTCCTTTATGATACCATCAAATAACTTTCTATAGAATATAAAATTTCAATGATTGTGATTTGCTCTAGTAACTGCCACAATAGTGTCTTTGAAAGTGGCAGATAATTGTTAACATTTTTATGCATTACCTGTCCTCAAATTTGTTATTTCTGTTAATTGACTTTGTATCAGGATGATTAGCTATTTAGGTATTCCTTTTCTCCCAGTTAGAGTTAGTGTGTAATTTATAAGAAAATACATTCAGCCTTTGTCTAAATGTTTGTAGGCATGTTTTTTAATATAAAAGAAGACCAGGCTACATACAGTTAGCCCTATAGTAGTTCCTGACTACCTTTACATCAAGTAATTATTCTGCAGTCTCTGCCCTATTTTAGATCATCTACTTGACAGACTATTTCTTTCTACGGATGTAGGAATGACAGCAAGGGCAAGTGGATTGACTTGTCCAAGGTGAGTAGGCAAAAGAGCAGCATAGTCACAAAGGTAGCAAAGGTCTTCTGAGGCACACACTACTTTATCTGTTGATGTGCTCAGCCTCTTCGCTGGAGCGAATTGCTGTTACTTGTGACTTTTGTTGCACTGCAGAACCAGTGCGGCTCTCGGGGAATGAACCAGGCTTGGTTCCAGCTGGCACATCATCAAACAAATTCCTAACAACAGTCAGATTGCAGGGACTCTGTAAGAGACGTGTGAGCCAGAGAAAACCCAGCTTCACTTTCAGAGTCTAGGATGAGTTTGAGAACGGAACAGTTAAGGGGAAATACCACAGCTTTTTCACATTTAAACTGAGAACTGAGCAGATGTAATATGGAAATCATTGAGAGACAACAAACAAGAAACCCCCAATCCTTTCTTATTCATTTATTTATTTATTTTTATTTTTGGTTTAATGCAGCCAGTTAACAGGGCAAAACCACGCTTTAAGGATTGTAAGTGCCTTGGTCTGACTGCATGTTCTTAACTCTCCTTTCCAGCCTACTAGCCCCGCACACGATAAATGAAATCCTTAAGATGTCAAGGTATACTTGCCAAAAAAGCTCTAAAACTCTTTAACTATATTTTTAATAATATTTCAATAAAACAAAGAAAAAAGCAAAACTACAGTCTACTTTTCATTATAGCTGTTGTTTGCTTAGAGCCAAACCAAATATTTTTAGGAACAGTTTATCTGACAAATTTAGCTCTTGTGTATCATTCATGAAAAGACTATGCATTTTTTAATCATTTTTTCACTATTCATAATTGATTGAATTTTTTATAAGAGTAAATGCAAAACTGTGGATTATGACAGATGCCAAGACCAAATGTTCAATGATCTTTTTAATCATGAGGTTTTAAGGTGATGAGAGGGAAGGACAAAATGTTTTTTGTTCCGTTTTCCTTCTAGTTTTGATTTTTCAGGGTTGACTGAAATGATGTTTGCAAACTTTCTCCAAAACCATAAAGACCAGATTACAAAAGATTTTTTTTAATATATATACGTGCACTTAGTTATGTATAGATATGAGATATATACTATTTTATATAAATATATGTAAATATATTAAGGTAAAAGAAGTAATGAAGCATGAGATCATTTCATCTTCACTTGTTTTCAAGGTAGGGAATTTAAAGCATTAAATACTGAGTGTTGGGAAAAAAACCCAGATGCTGGGAATTTAGAGGCTGTCATAAACACTTATGTTTATTATTCTCTTATCAGTCATGTTAGCCATTGATCAGCTTAGTGTGATCACAGTTTCTCTTTCCAGAGCTATGTAATAGCAACAGAGGGCAGTTGTAAGCAATCCACTGGATTCCAAGGAAGGAAGGAAGTGTTGTGCAGATCTCTGTGGTTTTATTGTTTTGTTGTTGTTTTCTGTGCGTCTATATTACACATTAAACATCTGTTCAGACATCCTTGGGTCATGTGTCCCCCATCAGACCTTTGTGCTACTGGAAAAAATGAAGAACCAATTTGATATAGATGGGCTTGGGCAAACACTTTTATTTTGTCAAATTAGCCAGAATACACAATATCAAGTTTATGCCAACTTTTATGTTTTTTATGTTCCATGCAGGAGGACAGACACAGCTTGATCTGGCACGAAGCTGCTGATAAAAACTTAATTCATCAGGGTGCTTGAACATATCTGAAATGGCAGAATACAAGCTATCTGGACTGGTACTCTGCATTATTTAGCCACACTATTTTTGATCTGTCACCAGAAGCCGGGCAGACAGTTTAACATATTGTCACACCATGGCCAGATACAGCTTTGAATGAGATAGTTGAAGGGCTGGAGGCAAAGTAGCCAGCCCCGTGCAGCTGTACCAGCATTGCGCTGATAGCACTATCTCGCTTCTGGGCACTTAACTTCATATTTCATCTTGACACCTCGCTGCGCTGTGTGGACATGCAGTGTTTTGGGACCTGACTGGACAACTTGATTTGGGCTGCACGCCAGCAAAAGAGCACGAGATTTTACTTTGGGCTCTCAGACTGTCTTTCCTCATAGCTGGAACACACAGATTTTTGTCTGTCTTGGTTTGGGTTCTGTCTTCAGACAGAATATTTTGAGCACATAAAATAAGATTAGTACCAGATCTGCTTTACTTTTTTCTAATCTCTCTAACCAAAAGGATTGGACTTTTACAGTGTTAAAGAAAAAAAAAAACCACCACCAAAACAACACATTCTTCTTTATACAATCAAAAAAAAGCGTACTTGCTTTTTTGTAATGATTAATGAAATGCGGACAATTAGTTGTCATGAGCATTAGTTGCGTTGCATTGCTAACAGCTGTTTGATATAACTGATTTTATACTTCAGATCCTCAGAAACTGCACTAACTCTGTGCAGACAGAATAACTAAAGAAAGAAAAAGAGTGATTATACTTAAAGACCACAGTGACCCAGTGAGGGAAAGGAAACAATATCTGATGCTTCAATGATTTATCAGAAACTTTAAATATTTAATACTTATTGGCTGAAGTAAACAATCAATACCTAATTGAAATCACTTTAGGCAATTTATTCCAGGCATCTGTACAAAACACAATGAACATTTTTAATCAGAATCTGCTTGAAAATACTTTATGAACAGAAAATTCAGTTTTTATTAGAGAATATGTTCACTAAAAGCTTTTTTCATCTGCTTCTCGCGGTGGCTGGAAATTTTATTGTGTCTGTGGAAAGGGTGGGGGAAATCACAGCCTCTACCTTATACTTTAACTGTTCATAGTCTCACGCACACAGAGTACTTGGTTGCTCATAAAGATCTCTGTAAATCTTCATGAGTATTTTGTAACGCATATTAGAAGTAGTGCTCTTGTTTAGAGCTAAGAACTGAAAGTTAGAGCCATAAACAAAAAAAGGGCCAGCAATACAATCATCATTCTTAAGATATCGTCAGGAAACCAGAGCCCTGGTTTTAACATGCAGCTCGTTACAAATAGTCTCTGCCTCGTCCTCTTCCCCAGTGGCTTTCTGAATTTCAGTCAGATTAGAAAACCTAGTGCAGTGGTCAATGCCATCCTTTTTTTTTTTTTCACAGTCAGTTGCACTTTCTGTTTTTCAAACATTGTGTGTTTTCACAGTGAGAGAGAATTTATGAAACACTGAAACACGTTTCTGCTTCTGCTAAATTGTGAAATGACCATTTATTCGTGTTAAAACACCTTAACATTTTGACTGTATAGGAAAATAAAAGAAGTGAGTCTGCTGCCTGTGTCATACAGAAATTGCTGATTATGACAGGATCAATATTTTCTCCCTTCCTGTTCTGACTGCTGTGGAAAAGGTTAATTGACCATTATCCAAAAGCCTAGCCATCTTTTATGTTATTCAATGGCACAGTATGTGTTCTTTTCTTGGCACAGGATTTGATGAATCTCCAGCACCTGGCTTACATCCCTTCTCTGTGAGATAAAGTATGCATCCAAAACGTTGAATCAGTGCTTTCAGTGACACAGCTATTCAGTAGCCAGCAGACAGTTCTTGTAATATAACTCTGCAGTTTCTAGAATTTTTTTCTTCTTCTTGCCTTGTTTAGGGAAAGAATTTGGTCAATGTCTAACTGGCTCTCAACAGTACAAATAGTAATTTGATCCAGTTGAGTGCTTCTGCGTTCATTGTAACGAAATGCCTCAAAATATGAAACAGAGATCACTCTGATGGGTTTTGTTTAGATGCTGACATTCTGCCAACATGCTGAAGATGGAAACCTACTTTGTGAAAATAATTGATCTTGAAAGGGGTCAAACTGCTTATTACATTTTGGTATTAGGCTGATTTAGTTTGTTAATGCATTTGTACTGCTTAAACAAATCTTTCAAATAAGCTGTTTCGATTCATAGGTGGATGTTTTAATGGAGCTCTCCCAACAGGGGTTGCATGGCACAAATTCTTTCATTTACACTCTCGGCTTCAACGCCACATGGCACTGTTTTGTCTGCTGGTTAGAGGGTATTATACATGTTTTGTATAATACTGTAATTTGGAATCACGGGCTTTTTATGATGACTTTTTGTAATGGAACCTCAAAGATTCCCATCTGAAAGTGATTGAATCTACTCTAAGCAAATCTTCAAGGGTTGTGTACATTTATTCAGAGTGCTACCACCTGTTAAACAGGTCTCTTAACCGTGACCTCCAGAGTACGCTAATAGCTCACCATACAGACTAGGACAGAGGTGACACATCTGTTCACAGAGTGTTATGGCCAAGCCACAAGCAGGAAAGCAAATGTTTAATGATGTATTTCATGTTGGTGATTAACAGGAGAGACAAAAATGGTTTCTCTGTTGGAGAAGGAAAGCTAACAGCCAAATTGGTTCAGCTGTATAAACCTGCGCAAATTTCAACATCTGGCCTGTTGTGCAACTCTCGCATAGGTTTTGGTGATGACTGTCGGTGCTTCTGGGGAGGGTCTTTGTTCTGCAGTCACAGGGCAATGTCACAGAGCACAGCCCAGACATATGGCAAGGTACAACAAGCAGGTTTGTGGCTTTCTATAAAAAATAGCAGCATGAAGCCAAAATTAACATATTCCTAGTGGAATGCATATCTTTGGCAATGAGGTACTTCTGCCTCTGTAAGGAGGTTCTGATATGGCTCTAGAAATCTGATTAAAAACTCATTACCTTTTACCAGGATGTGTCATTACTTACTTGCATCATGAGGGTACCTTATTATCTACTTGGTGCAGAGCAGGGAACAAAGATTCTGGCAGGTTATATTCTTTGTTATCCTAAATCTCTTTATAGAAGCACTTAATTTGGTGCTTCTTATCTCATATAGATCTATTTGCCTTGGGGACAGAGGCAAAAGGGGCAAACTTTGTGTAGAGAAACGATCTCAAGGATAAATAGAACAGGAGAAAAAAGTGTTTTATTGAATGAAAGGGTTTTTTTTGTTTTTTTGTTGTTTTTTTTTTTTTTTAATAACTGTGGCTATATTTCTCCTGGTAGTGTGCAGAAGGATGAGACAATAGTATTCAAATTTCAGGTTAATTGGAATGTTTTCATTTGCTGATATTTGTTAAGTTCTTAGCATAGTGCAGAGGCAGTTCTGCAGATTTTGCTGAACTCACATAAGCATGTGCTTCATTAATTATACTTTCTGTACTGCATAACTATTATAAAGCATTTTGGAGATAAAGTAAATTAACTTTTTATAAGTTTTTTAAATATAATAGGTATGTAAAATAGTCATTCACTGTAGTCCATTGGTTTGCTGTAGGACTCAAGGGAGACATGGAATATTTTTGCCATGCAAAAAAAAAAAGTAATCTTTTTTTCCCAACTGTTCCAGAGAAGATGTTTTTGCTTTATCAGCTCCATGGCATAGATATATTATTTGTTTCAGTCCACTATCTTCAATTAGTTAAGCATTTAACTGTAGCTTAATTACATGTAGGAGACTGCTTTCCATTTTTCATTAACTAAATATAATTTTCTTATACAAGGAAATAAATGCAACCCTCAAATATTAATTCTGATGTTTAAAAATTCCTACATTTATAAATAGAAAGGCTGTACTTATGATAATTTAATTTTTATTCAGAAGTGATTGAGTGATGTAGCTAAAACACAGAAAAGATATATTTGATTCACTGGAATCAAGCCTCAGTTCATCATAGGTCCTTGATGCAATCTCTAAGAATAGACACCTGTGATTAACCTGAACCATGCTGTAAAGCTTTGATTTAGAAAACTCTCTAAGGGGGCACTTTAGACCCAAAGATTGGCATATATGCCTTGATATTTCTTAAAATAATTGATATTAATCTTGGCAAAAACCTAAACCAAACCAAACAAAAAAGAAACAAAAAGCCCTCTTCATATAAATTATTCTGGAATCCTGTATGTCTAAAAAAATGAAGAAACAGGCATGCAAATAATAATATTTTCCAAAAGGGAAACAGATAAATGAAAGTACCTCCTACATTCATATCTGAAATATTTTTAGTAAATTACTAGCTACAATTGATACCAATCCAGCTAGCTTTTTCCTAACATATCCTTATTTTTTGAAATGGTTTGTTATTATTTTGCATTTTGATTTTGATTTTAGTGTGTTTCTTAAACAGTATGATCTGAATTAAATTCACACACAGGCACAAAAAGAAGTCTATTTAATCCATTAACTCCCCATGACAAATGGTTTAATACAGATGAAGTAGTCATTGGAATCTTTCCTGCAGCCACAAGAAGCTGCTCGCTTATCAACTGGAAACAAAGCAGCATCATAAAACATTTCTCAGCAAAGCCAAGGAGAATGATTTGATACCTAAACCCTCCAGTAATTGAAAACATATAACCCATATACTTCTGAATTATAGCTGTGACTAATCTCTTATGAAACAAGTTTTTTCCTTCCAAGTACTTAGTATACTGCAGCAAAGGTGCCTGTGAGTTAGCGGGATGCTCTAAGATATAGCTATCATTCAGGGTAAGCCAAGTTAGTTCCCTGGATGCCAGCTCCCTGCCCTCCCACCAGCACCCTGCCAAAGCTAAAAGGCAAATCAGAAACTGAAACAAAAATTTCATTTTGTGATCTTTCTGGAAGTCACATTGTCATTTTATTTATAATTCTGTCCTTCAGGTGATTAAATTTATGAATACAGTAGTATGAGAGGCTACTAGTATAGTTATGAACATTTTGTCATCAAGCGTTCTTAATTTACATGAAATGGGGAACATGGTGGTTCAGGTAGGATATTAAGACTTGGTTTTAAGTAAGTCAGTTCCATTGGATGAGTCATTAGCAGCAGAAAATTAGCCTGAGATCTGTTCTTTGACCTGTATGGGATAAATGGGTGGTCTTACTCTGGGCCTACCCAGATCACAGAAAATACTGTCACAGCTGACAGCATCTGGCTGATGTGATTGATGAACTTCCGAAGATCCACTGTGTAGTAGTATCCAGATAATTAGAAGCTTCTCAGAGCTTTCTGAACATCTTAGTGCAGGAACTGGGATGCAAACCTCCTAAAGAGCAAGTTTTAGCCATTGCGTTTTATCAAACATTGCTTTTCATGTAGGAAACTGTACTTGGAATGATTTTAGGAACACGGGACTAGCAACAGTATGTTGGATCAGACTTTTCTGTCCTTGCTATAACAGGCAACAAGCATTTATTCATATTCCCTTCATAGCACAAAACTCTGTCTCAGATCGTCTATCTCTGTTACGATTCTTTCAAGACAGTTTCACTACTTCACTCTCTCAGTAGGACACCACACTGTAATTTCCACTGTGTTATATATTACTGTGAAACAAGGCCTTACAATTTTGCACCAAGCATTGTTACTGATTAAGGATAGTTTTAAAACAGCTAAAAAAGTATACAACATGTTATATCATTGTTCGTAACAGGATTCTTTTAGTGTTTTTTATTAGCGCATTAACATCAGGAGAGATGTTATAGCGTGGGAATTTCTGCTTTCAAATTCTTTTTGAATTCTTTTGAAAAAAGACATATGGCAGACACATTTCTAAAACTCTAAAGCTCAAATATCAAAAGACAAATACAAATATTAACATAATTAGCAGATTTTTAAAAGCCTTGCTTATGCTTGGCTTAATTAATATTTCTGTGATGTATCCAGCTCAGGATTTTATTGTTTCATACTGGTAGTTTTCATCTTACAAAAAGAGTTTTGTTCACTAATTTGAAAACAATGATTTAATTTTGTGGAAAAATAAGCTTCATATATATATTTAAATTATAAATATATTAATCTTTCAAATAAAAGAGTGTAACTATATTGAATTCTGCCTTAAGGGATTTCTGAAATAACCTGTGAAGATTACTGGAAATGAAACAAATCTCAATGCAAACTCTTTTAACACAACCCAAGAGAAGAATAGCACACCAGTTTCACTTGTGAAGAAGAGATGGAGCAAAATCTCCAAAGGCAGTAAAATTCTAGAGGGCAAACACAGTAATGATTTTTTTTTTCCTCCCCAGAATCTACTGTCTAGACATCAGTAAGTTTTCTCAAGGCAAATACTGTAGGAAGGAGAAGATTTCAAGGTAAGAGATTTTGCAAGCACTTAAGAATCAAGAAGTCTGAAAAAAATGGCAGCAGAGCTTCCTGTCAGACTATACTAACTGAAGTTCTGTGAGTTCTCAGAGTAATAGAAATCAGGGAATGGATGGAAGCTATTTTTTCCCACATCTTTTCTGGTTTATATATTTTCTGTTTCCTGGTGCCTGTCGGTGTTCTTGAATGAATAAATCCCATTCCTATTAAATCCATTCTGGCAGTGGTGCTGAGATAACTGTAATTTTACTGATTTGACAAAATGGGGGAGTATTGGTTCCACAATCTTTTGCTTCTTCTTCAGTTATTGGTGCTACATTGTACTTCAATTTAAAAAAAAAACAACAAAAAACCCCAAACAACAAAAAACTATTGCAACAACTCAGACACCTATTCCTTGCTACATTTTGAACGGTGTTTTCCCCTTCATGTCTCTTCATCCCTGCACTCAGACTTCCAGATACTCTTGCCCAGGAGTTCATAGAAAGAATACTGATAACTTCTACAGAGTGTTAAGTTTGTGTCCATGCTCCAGCTGAGGATCCCTGATGCCTAAAGAATGTGAAAGATTGCACTTTTCTAATGACCCCCTAATGACTCATCATTAGATACATGCTGAAGTAAATGTTTAAAAAGAACACCTAATTTTATCACAAAATACAGCAAAACAGCTGCTTTATTTAAGAGATAGTATAGGAAAATATTCACTATGTGCTCATATATCTAGTAATGTGTTGCTTGGCTTTACATTTTTCCTGTGCTCCCCTCAGTTTAGAAGATTGTCAAATTAAGTTATCTATCAAGATGTTTCTCACACCTCCTCAGGGGATAGAATATATTCTTTTGACAACCCCTATCCTTGGGCTCATTTTTCCCTGAAATGGAGGTAGGTTTGGGACATATATCTTGAACAGATTTTCAGTGGAGTATAAATTCACCCCTGGGGCTTCAGACACCTTCTTCCTTGCTCCTGCCCTACACTACCAAATTCAATCACATGATGACTTGTCTCCTAACCCCTGAATACTCTGTTGTGGGGATACAGACCCACAAATGTTGGGCAACTGTGACTTCTGAAGACCTCTCCTAGCTGGCTGGGTTTCAGGAAAGCCTAACAGTTATCTAAACAAATTTATTTACACATCACCTTTTTTTTCTCCTTTTCCTATTTGTATGATCATTGCTTTTTCAGTTCTGTAGACTTAGAATATCAGGATAGATCACTAAGGCTATCTGTAGATGTGGGTAAACTGTTCAAAATTGACTCTTGCAAGACTTCTAAAAGTCTATTTTTATTGAATATCGTATTTTTAAATCATTCAACATTTCACATTAAAAGGTAACAGAATTGCTATGAGGTTCTTTGACATGGTTTAATTTAGGAGAAATGTTTAATTCAGGATAAACTTTAGCAGCAATAAAAAGGAACAGGATTTTACCAGCATGGAGATCTTAAAGGTGAGACTACATGGATAACACTGGGAGTTCTAACTGGGTTGAAACACCAGCATTTTGGATGACATTTAATCTTTACAGAGTGCAAATGAAGAAATAAATTTTATCTAGATTCTGGCCAATTTTGAGTTTAAAAAAATCTATTTGACTGTTCTGAGAAAAGGGTTTTGCGTTTAAAAGATCCACTTCACTGTGCTTAAACAGAAGGAATCTCTCAGATACAACTTGCCTTACAAAGGATTTACTTTATTAGGTCTACATGTGTTTGTGTGTGTTTGTATGTGTATATATATATAGACACATGTATATATATATGCATGTATGTATACATATGGTATAAGCTTGTAAAGTGAAAACACAAACACAAACTAGAACCTTTCCTGGATTTTCTGAATTAAATATGTCCCAAAGCAGTGACATGCTTTCTGATTCTTATTCATACTTAAATGGTGGTGATAGCACCTCCAGGTTTACAATACCATTGTATGTGTGCGGTACATGGGCAACAGGAATTGCTCCCTGTGTCAGCTGGTACTCTAACTTAGATCAAGGTGAACAAGCTGGATGTTACATAAGAAAAAAGGGAAGAACCCTGAATAAGTACAATGCAATGATTACAGATGACGTAGAGAAATGATTTCCATCCTTCCCAAACGCCAAATCAGCAGTCCTTTGGAAACTGGATTACTTCTAGACGTGCCAGCAGACAAGGACCATGAACATGAATCTGAAGAAGGTGGTCACCTGAGGCCTGCTCTCCAAAGCACTTAAGAATGTGATTAACTGAAGACACAAGCTTAGCTGCTACTTTCCGTGTTTTGATAAATTGATTAAATCATAAAACTTTGCATTTTTTGAATACTGGGAATCAATTCCTCATGTTTTAAATATTAAGGATATCACTGCTTTCTGATTGGATGAGACCTGGAAATACTCAGCAGCTGAATTGCTCAGGAGACTTGGGAATATACCTTCCTTTGTCAATCATTCTTCTAAGCCATACATATAGTGGTTTGGTTCTTTGTTTGTTTGTTTGTTTGTTTGTTTTAATTATTTGTTTCCTTATTTATTAATCGGAGTCTCTGTGACTTAAATTTCTGTGACATAAGCTTCTCTGATTTAAGTCTCTGTAATTATCTCCATCGAGCTAGTCAGTTATTCTATTTCCATTTTCCTGTATTTTTTCATCTATTTTAATAGGTATTCTTTCTCTATTTTCCCCGCCTCCTCTTTCTTTTTATAAAATTTATGCTGAATTTAATCTATGCTTTACAATAACGATAATGTCAATAAATAATTCTTACTGATGTATTATGCATTCTATTTCAATATTAAATGCAAAGAAAATTAAAAACTGCTTCATTTATAAAAATAGAAATTGCACTATTAAGGGAATGGATACATTTTCAGAACTTTGATTCTTAGTTTCGATAATCTTAAAGGCATATCATATAAATGAATTATTGAACCATCAAGTAGATATCAGACAACTGAGTCTTTGGACCTCTACAATGTGATTATAGAGGTCTGTGTGAAATTCCTATTAACAGCTCTGCAGCCTCACTAACAAATGTAAAAATGGTTTGGTCCATTTATTCTAACTAGCAGATGCTTTCAAGGGCATCTGCTAGTCCCATTTTTGCCCAGGAAATGAGCAGTCAAATAGAATACTTTTGGACATTTTGTCTATGAAGTGTGCAAAAAACCTTGCACACTTTGATTTAAGGGATGATTTATCTCCCTTACCAGGAATAACCTGCTGTTCTTCTGGAGGTTTTGTTTTACATGACATTTCTCATAAGAGGATTATTCAGCTCCCAGGCTGTAAATATTAGACTGGACTCTGGACTTAATATTGATATTGTGGGGAAGGAGACATTGGAGATATTGGGATCTCTAAGTTTTACCCAGATGTAGTATGAGAAAACACATCAAAAAAGCTGTGAATGATGGAAATTGAGTTTAATGCCAGTCTATGTAAATAATATTCATTTAGGGAGTTTGACTTCTAGGTTTTGATCTTTTCAGATGTTTTTTCTGTATATAATTTCAGTGTAAGTTAAGATTTTAAAAACTCACGCTTTTAAAGTCACCATTACAGTTTATGTAGGTTATCTTTCACTGTGTAGCTAACTGGAAACTTCAAGACTTTTCTGTGCATCTATGGAAGAAAATGGAACTACTTATTAAGAAACAATAGCACTTTCTCCAGCTATCAGTTATCTTGTTTTACTTTTAGAACCTCTTACCCTAAATTCAAGGTTCATTTAAACATGTTTTACTTGATTGGACTGTGTGGGAATAAGCAAGGACTCTGTGGACATGCAGTACTAGCTTAGAATGTATTTCCCGAATCTGGACATCAGCTCTTGTCAAAATGCAGATAGAGGGGAACAGAAACCAGGAAGAAGTAAAGCAAGTAAAGTATGCTGTTTGCTATAGTTCTGTATTGGGTTTACATGGCAAAGTTTTGGTAATTGGGGGGGCTGTAGGGGTGGCTTCTGTGAGAAAACACCTGGATCTGTCCCCATGTCGGACAGAGACAATTCCAGACGGCTCCAAGATGGACCCACCGCTGGCAAAAAGTGGAGCCAGTCGATGATGTTGGTAGTGCCTCTGTGGTAAGATATTTAAGGAAGGGTAAAAAATGCTGCACAATAGCATCATAGGAAAGAGGAGTGAGAAAACATGAGAAACAACTCTGCAGACACCAAGGTCAGTGAAGAAGGAGGTGGAGGAGGTGCTCCAAATGCTGGAGCAGAGGTTTCCCTGTAGCCTGTGGAGAAGATTGTGGTGAGACAGGCTGTCCCCCTGTGGCCCATGATGGTCCACGGTTGAGCAGATATCTGCACTGCAGCCTGTGTAGGATCCCACGCCAGAACAGGTGGTTATGCCCTGAAGGAAGCTGTAGCATGTGGAGACCCCACACAGGAGCAGGCTCCTGGCAGGAACTGTGGCCTGTGGAGAGGAGCCCATGTAGGAGCAGGTTTTCTGGCAGGACAGGTGACCCTGTGGGGAAACCACACTGGAGCAGTCTGTTCCTGAAGGACTGTACACCATGCAAGGGACCCATGCTGGAGCAGTTTGTGAAGAACTGCAGCCTGTGGGAAGGACCTACACTGGAGAAGTTACTGAAGAAATGTGGCCTGTGGAAGGAAACCCATGATGGAGCAGGGGAAGGATGTGAGAAGGAAAAAGTGGCAAAGTGCTATGAACTGATTGCAACCTCCATTCCCCATCCCCCTGCACTGCATTGGGGAGGAGGCAGAAGACTTGGGAGTGAATTTGGGATTGAGAAGGAGGGAGGGGTGGGGAGAAGTGTTTTTATATTTGTTCTTATTTCCCATTATCTTACTCTGTTGCAAGTACTTAGCAAAAAATTAAATTAATCTTTCCTAAGACAAGTCTGTTTTGCCCATGACGCTAACAGGTAAATGATCTCCTCTCCTTATATCAACTCATGAGCTTTTTGTTGTATTTTCTCCCCACGTCCTGTTAAGGAGGGAGAGTGATAGAGTGGCTTGGTGGGCACCTGGGAGCCAACCAAGTTCAACCCACCACAAGTTCTCATCTTTCTTCTATGAGCACATGTCAAAAGTCACTTACTGGGATCTCCTGCTCTGATTTTAGACCAATTAATGCAGAACAAATTCTACTGTCCTCTATCCATTAGGATAATTAAAAAAGAATAAAAGCAAAGTTTAACTGAATACCAAGGCCAAGGAGAATGACTTAGACCTTCTATGTAATGTAAGTTTCAACTTTGGTTTTCCTCTTTTCTGCCTTTGTCTTTATGTTAGCAGGGAACAGAACAAGTCAGCACAAAATAAGTTCCCTGCCTCTCTGAATCTTCCATCACTGACCTCTTGTCATACTGTGATTGGCTTACATCCCCATTAAGTATTACTATGTAGCACTGCCAAAACAAAACACATAGCCAAAATATAATTCCATTTACATAGTCTGAATGATACAGACAATGAAATAAAAATCATGTTTTTGAAAGCTTAATTCAGAAATATCTGAACTGAAAAGAAAAGGTTGTTTAATTTGGCAGTTTCTATGCCCAGACAAATTTAGGAATCAACTGTCTTTTCTTCATATGTTTTTTTCACACTTAAGTATGACATAGACCTGCTTGCCACAAGATTACAGAGGCAAAAGCATATAGATATACATTATACTCAAATTATGCTGTAAGCAGTTTTTGTCTTCAGAATCTCAGATTACTGTTATATTTAATTTCATCAGAAAACAATGTTCCTTTGTTACTTTCAGACTCAGAGGGCTGCTCTACCCTCTGGGGTGATGCGAATAGTTTGAAGGAATGCAGAACCACTATACCCAAGGGAAAGGTCTGTGTCGTACTGCCCTGCAAATTAGAGTGTGCATTGCAAGGCTGCTTGTACACCCACCCAGCCCCATTCTACCTTCAGCCTTTCTCAGAACATAGGGAACAGGGATGGAGCAAGCGTGGTCTTCCATGGTTTACATCGAGAACCTAATGTTCAAGTGTCGGTAGTAGTCATCAGAGAGATCACTTATGCATTATTGTGGCTATGCGCTCACATGCGTATATTCTTGTGAAAATTCACACATCTGACTCCAAATTACTCATTTCATGAACTCCCTCAGTCAATGACTTACCAAATACTTGCAGAAATTAAGCTTAGAAAAATTCTCAATAGTCAAAGTCAAAAATTGGACAAACATGGGGGTGACATGCACACTGATCAGGAAAGCTTCTTGCCTCAGATTTCTTTTTAAATCAGGATGCAGAAAACATTTATGGGTTGGCAAAAGGGTCAACCAAATGATTTAATGTTCATGCTTTTAATCTTTATTGTTCATATTAACTAGAATGTTCCAGTTGCTTTGCACTGCTATGGGGAATGCAGAACAGCCATTAACAATATTTACTGGTCCATTAGTCTGGCTAGGTGGAAAATTTTCTTCATGGGGTTGCAAAATGCACCACAGCACAAAGTACCAATGAATCTGCACAGTGCAATGGGAGGAGCATATATAAAGCTGGAAACTCAGGATTTTGGATAAATTGGTTTCTCTGTATCCTAGTCAGCAATGTACTGATTGTATATCTTAGAATCTTAGCCACACTGAATTGGCATAAATGCCTGGCTGCTACTTCTATTTGTTCTTATTTTCTCTGCTGCAGAGGATAGAGTAAAGTACTTAAAAAGGGTTGTGTCAATTTGCTTATCAAAAAATAATCTGCATAAAATTATAAAATTAATTAAAAAAAAAACCATAAAGCATAAAGATATCCAGATCTATCTCACATGGTTTTACATACTGACTTTAGTGGAGTTACTCCAAAAGTACATTGTTGGACGTCACTAAACCCACAGCATTCAATGCAGAGCTAGTGGTTCTCTCCCACAGGGCTTTGACTCACAAATTTAAAAATGAGAAGGATCATATAAATCCATTACCCTTTGTCGTGGTTTAACCCCAGCCGGTAACTAAGCAGCACACAGCCACTCGCTTATCCCTACCCCTGCAAGGGGAGGGGGAGGAGAGTGGGAAGAAAACCTCATGGGTTGAGATAAATAAAATTTAATTTAGTTCCTTCTCTACAGGAAGTAAATAATAATAATAATAATCATAATGATATACAAATGCAATTGCTCACTACATGCGAAAAAACCTGATGCTCAGTCTGTTTCTGAGCAGCGATCCCCTCTCCCGGCTCGCTTCCCCAGTTATATCCGGAGCATGACATTATACGGTATGGAATATCCCTCTGGCCAGCCTGGGTCAGCTGTCCTGGCTGTGCTCTCCCAGCTTCTTCTGCACCTGGCAGGGCACAGTGAGAAGCTGAAAAGTCCTTGACTTGGTGTAGACACTACAACTACCCAGCAACAACTAAAACCATCAGTGTGTTATCAATGTTATTCTCATAATAAATCTAAACCACAGCACCATACCGGCTA